>NC_092402.1:6604019-6929019 GCF_030028105.1 Mobula birostris
CTGTAGACAGTTGTGGACACAGCTCAGTACCGCACGGGAGCCACCATCCCCTTTC
This sequence comes from Mobula birostris, assembly GCF_030028105.1. NCBI lineage: Eukaryota > Metazoa > Chordata > Chondrichthyes > Myliobatiformes > Myliobatidae > Mobula > Mobula birostris. Next base: position 6,604,075 of record NC_092402.1, read on the forward strand.
CCCTGGACTCTGTCTACACTTCTCGCTGCCTCAGTAAATTAAGCAGCATAATCAAAGACCCCACCCACCCCAGCCTTCCTCTCTTACACCCACTCCCATCGGACAGAAGACACCAAAAGCCTGAAAGCCCTTGCCAACAGGCTCAAGGACAGTTTCTAAGACTATCAAATGGTTCCCTGTTATGATAAGATGGATTCCTGACTTCTCAATGCATCTTGTTCCAGCCTTGCACCTTCCTATCTGTCTGGTCTGCACTTTCACTGGAACTGTAACACTCTATTCTAAACCCTCACAACACCTCAATATACTGACGTGACGAAGCAATGGGCACCCAGGACATGATTTCTTTTCACTGCTGTCATCAGGTAGAAGGTAAAAGAGCCTCAGGACCCAGACCACTAGCTTCAGGAACAGTTATTACGCCTCAACCATCAGGAAGGAGGTACAGGAGCCTCAGGACCCACACCACCAGGTTCAGGAACAGTTATAGAAACATAGAAAATAGGTGCAGGAGTAGGCCATTTGGCCCTTCGAGCCTGCACCGCCATTTATTATGATCATAGCTGATCATCCAACTCAGAACCCTGCACCAACCCTCCCTCCATACCTCCTGATCCCCGTAGCCACAAGGGCCATATCTAACTCCTTCTTAAGTATAGCCAATGAACTGGCCTCAACTGTTTCCTGTGGCAGAGAATTCCACAGATTCACCACTGTCTGTGTGAAGAAGTTTTTCCTAATCTCGGTCCTAAAAGGCTTCCCCTTTATCCTCAAACTGTGACCCCTCGTTCTGGACTTCCCCAACATCGGGAACAATCTTCCTGCATCTAGCCTGTCCAATCCCTTTAGGATTTTATACATTTCAATCAGATCCCCTTCAATCTTCTAAATTCCAACGAGTATAAGCCCAGTTCATCCAGTCTTTCTTCATATGAAAGTCCTGCCATCCCAGGAATCAATCTGGTGAACCTTCTTTGTACTCCCTCTATGGCAAGGATGTCTTTCCTCAGATTAGGGGACCAAAACTGCACACAATACTCCAGGTGTGGTCTCACCAAGGCCTTGTATAACTGCAGAAGAACCTCCCTGCTCCTGTACTCAAATGCTCTCGCTATAAATGCCAGCATACCATTCGCACCCCTCAACCATCAGGAAGGAGGTACAGGAGCCTCAGGACCCACACCACCAGGTTCAGGAACAGTTATTACCCCTCAACCATCAGGAAAGAGGTACAGGAGCCTCAGGTCCCACACCACCAGGTTCAGGAACAGTTATTACCCCTCAACCATCAGGAAGGAGGTACAGGAGCCTCAGGACCCACACCACCAGGTTCAGGAACAGTTATTACCCCCCAACCATCAGGAAGGAGGTACAGGAGCCTCAGGACCCACACCACCAGGTTCAGGAACAGTTATTACCCCTCAACCATCAGGAAAGAGGTACAGGAGCCTCAGGTCCCACACCACCAGGTTCAGGAACAGTTATTACCCCTCAACCATCAGGAAGGAGGTACAGGAGCCTCAGGACCCACACCACCAGGTTCAGGAACAGTTATTACCCCCCAACCATCAGGAAGGAGGTACAGGAGCCTCAGGACCTACACCACCAGGTTCAGGAACAGTTATTACCCCTCAACCATCAGGAAGGAGGTACAGGAGCCTCAGGACCCACACCACCAGGTTCAGGGACAGTTATTACCCTCTCAACCATCAGGAAGGAGGTACAGGAGGCTCAGGACCCACACCACCAGGTTCAGGGACAGTTATTACCCCTCAACCATCAGGAAGGAGGTACAGGAGCCTCAGGACCCACACCACCAGGTTCAGGGACAGTTATTACCCTCTCAACCATCAGGAAAGAGGTACAGGAGCCTCAGGTCCCACACCACCAGGTTCAGGGACAGTTATTACCCGTCAACCATCAGGAAGGAGGTGCAGGAGCCTCAGGACCCACACCACCAGGTTCAGGGACAGTTATTACCCCTCAACCATCAGGAAGGAGGTACAGGAGCCTCAGGACCCACACCACCAGGTTCAGGGACAGTTATTACCCTCTCAACCATCAGGAAAGAGGTACAGGAGCCTCAGGTCCCACACCACCAGGTTCAGGAACAGTTATTACCCGTCAACCATCAGGAAGGAGGTGCAGGAGCCTCAGGACCCACACCACCAGGTTCAGGAACAGTTATTACCCCTCAACCATCAGGAAGGAGGGACAGGAGCCTCAGGACCCACCACCAGGTTCAGGAACAGTTATTACCCCTCAACCATCAGGAAGGAGGGACAGGAGCCTCAGGACCCACCACCAGGTTCAGGAACAGTAATTACCCCTCAACCATCAGGGAGGAGATACAGAAGCCTCAGGACCCACACCACCAGGTTCAGGAACAATTATTACCCTTCAGCCATCATGCTCCTGAACCAAAGGGAATAACTTCACTCGCCTCATCACTGAACTGTTCCCACAACCTATGGACCCTTCATCTCACGTTCTCGATATTTATTTATCATTATTCTTTCTTTCCTTTCGTCTTCGCACAGCCTTCTGAACTTTGGGTTGAACGCCGTAGTTGGGTGGCCTTCCGTTGATTCTGTAATGGTAATTGTTCTATGGATTTATTGAGTATGCCCGCAAGAAAACAAATCTCAGGGTTCCATCTTCAGCTTCTTCCCGGGCCCTCAGCTCCCTGTGGATGACAGGCCGTCGAGGGTTTCCAGTCTCCATTGTCCTCTGAAGTGGATGGTGAGGCTGGATTTCATCAATACATCAGCAATGCATTTGCACCCATGGTACAGGGACTGGCTGATATTAAATTGAACTGACTTTATTTCTTACAACCTTCACACACGTGAGGAGTAAAAGTCTTCACGTTACATCTCTGTCTAAATGAGCCATGTGCAGTTTATAGTGATTTATGATAAATAGTACGTAAGAAGGTTAATAAGGCGTACGGTGCATTGGCCTTCATCAACCATGGGATTGAGTTTAGGAGCCGAAAGGTAATGTTGCAGCTATATAGGACCCCGGTCAGACCCCACTTGGAGTACTGTGCTCAGTTCTGGTCGCCTCACTACAGGAAGGATGTGGAAACCATAGAAAGGGTGCAGAGGAGATTTACAAGGATGTTGACAACAGGAATTCTGCAGATGCTGGAAATTCAAGCAACACACATCAAAGTTGCTGGTGAACGCAGCAGGCCAGGCAGCATCTCTAGGAAGAGGACAGTCGACCTTTCAGGCTGAGACCCTTCGCCAGGACTAACTGAAGGAAGAGCTAGTAAGAGATTTGAAAGTGCGAGGGGGAGGGGGAGATCCGAAATGATAGGAGAAGGCAGGAGGGGGAGGGTTGGAGCCAAGAACTGGACAGGTGATTGGCAAAAGGGATATGAGAGGATCATGGGACAGGAGGCCCAGGGAGAAGGAAAAGGGGGAGGGGGAACCCAGAGGATGGGCAAGGGGTATAGTGAGAGGGACAGAGAGAGAAGAAGGAGAGTGAGAGAAAGAATGTGTGTATATAAATAAATAATGTATGGGGTACGAGGGAGATGTCCTCCTTTTTTAAAAAAAGGGGCTTCCCTTCCTCCACCATCAACTCTGTTCTCAAACGCATCTCCCGCATTTCACGTACACCTGCTCTCACTCCATCCTCCCGCCACCCCACTAGGAATAGGGTTCCCCCGGTCCTCACCTACCATCCCACCAGCCTCTGGGTCCAACATATTATTCTCCGTAACTTCCGCCACCTCCAACGGGATCCCACCACTAAGCACATCTTTCCCTCCTCCCCTCTCTCTGCTTTCCGCAGGGATCGCTCCCTACACAACTCCCTTGTCCATTTGTCCCGCCCATCCCTCCCCACTGATCTCCCTCCTGGCACTTATCCGTGTAAGCGGAACAAGTGCTACACATGCCCTTACACTTCCTCCCTCACCGCCATTCAGGGCCCCAGACAGTCCTTCCAGGTGAGGTGACACTTCACCTGTGAGTCGGCTGGGGTGACATACTGCGACTGGTGCTCCCGATGTGGCCTTCTATATATTGGCGAGACCCGACGCAGACTGGGAAACGGCTTTGCTGAACACCTATGCTCTGTCCGCCAGAGAAAGCAGGATCTCCCAGTGGCCACACATTTTAATTCCACATCCCATTCCCATTCTGACATGTCTATCCACGGCCTCCTCTACTGTAAAGATGAAGCCACACTCAGGTTGGAGGAACAACACCTTATATTCCGTCTGGGTAGCCTCCAACCTGATGGCATGAACATCGACTTCTCTAACTTCCGCTAATGCCCCACCTCCCCCTCGTACCCCATCTGTTACTTATTTTTATGCTCACATTCTTTCTCTCACTCTCCTTTTTCTCCCTCTGTCCCTCTGACTATACCCCTTGCCCACCCTCTGGGTTTCTCCCCCGCCTTGTCTTTCTCCCCGGACCTCCTGTCCCATGATCCTCTCATATCCCTTTTGCCAATCACCTGTCCAGCTCTTGGCTCCATCCCTCCCGCTCCTGTCTTCTCCTATCATTTTGGATCTCCCCCTCCCCCTCACACTTTCAAATCTCTTACTAACTCTTCCTTCAGTTAGTCCTGACGAAGGGTCTCGGCCTGAAACGTCGACTGTACCTCTTCCTGGAGATGCTGCCTGGCCTGCTGTGTTCACCAGCAACTTTGATGTGTGTTACAAGGACGTTGCCTGGATTGGGGAGCATGCCTTACGAGAATAGGTTGAGTGAACTGGACCTTTTCTCCTTGGAGCGACGGAGGATGAGAGGTGACCTGATAGAGGTGTATAAGATGATGAGAGGCATTGATCGTGTGGATAGTCAGAGGCTTTTACCCAGGGCTGAAATGGCTAACAGGAGAGGGCAGAGTTTTAAGGTGCTTGGAAGTAGGTACAGAGGAGATGTCAGGGGTAAGTTTTTTACGCAGAGAGTGGTGAGTGTGTGGAATGGGCTGCCGGCGATGGTGGTGGAGGCAGAAACGATAGAGTCTTTTAAGAGACTCCTGGACAGGTACGTGGAGTTTAGAAAAATGAAGGGCTATGGGTAAAGCCTAGGTTGTTCTAAGGTAGGGACATGTTCGGCACAGCTTTGTGGGCCGAAGGGTCTGTATTGTGCTGTAGGTTTTCTATGTTTCCACGTACAACAGGACAGTCAATATAACATAGAAATACAGTTGTAATCAGTCTGATGGCCTGGTGGAAGAAGCTGTCCCGGAGCCTGTTGGTCCTGGCTTTTATGCTGCGGTACCGTTTCCCGGACGGTAGCAGCTGGAACAGTTTGTGGTTGGGGTGACTCGCGTCCCCAATGATCCTTCGGGCCCCTTTTACACACCTATCTGTGTAAATGTCCTGAATAGTGGGAAGTTCACATCTACAGATGCGCTGGGCTGTCCGCACCACTCTCTGCAGAGCCCTGCGATTGAGGGAGGTACAGTTCCCAAACCAGGCAGTTAGCCCCTTTCCGCCTCTCACCACGGGGAGGGCTTTGAGAGGCCTCAGGGTTGCCTACGGCGATATAAATGTTCTTTGATAATGAATTGTCTTTGAACTGCGGTAGAATGCCGTGCATGGGGCAGACAGGGTAAGGCCCCATGCCCCCGTGCTTTCGGGACGAGGTCAGGCTGGTGCCTGGGAAAAGCAAACAGAACGCTGGCCGGGCAGTAGACTCTGAGAAGGCCGGGTCGAGCTGCGCCTCGTACTCACGCACGGCAGCGCGCTTGACCCCGATGCAGGTCCGAGAGCAGCCGCCGGAGCTGATGGCGATGACTCACCTGACACCTTCCAGGGTGAAAGTACACGCCTGTAATCTGAGAGGAGACCTGGTCGCCGGCCAGAGGACTGGAAGCAGAACAATCTGCCCTGGGGTGGGGGAGCGACTTCAAACCATTCGATGCGCAAACAATTTAAAGTGAGCGGAGTCGCCTTGATCCCAGCGCGCTGCTGAAAGTTAATGTTTCATCGGCGCCTGCCCTTCGGACGAGTCTCCTGCCCCTGACACCGACCTCAGCCGACGTGGAGCGTTTGATGGCCCTGGGCCCGCACGCACCGGAGTTTAGAGTAAGCGGGGCTCGCGTCGCGCTTTTGGCCCGACCCGCAGCGTCGCCGTCCCGGCGTCCTCTGTAAAGGACCTTTGCATCTCCCACCCGTGGGCGCCTTGGTTATCTTCCAGCTGCTCCCACGGTCCCAAGACCGTACCGGTTCGTAGGTTAGTTGGTCACTGTGTGAATTGACCCGTGATTAGGTTAGAGTGGCGCCGGCTCCAAGGGCTGGGAGAGCCTGTTTTGCACAGAAACTCTAAAATACTCATCACCATCATCATCAAAATAAGGGGATAAGCTCACTGAAAACAATCGATTGTTGAGAGGTCTGGATAGAGTGGATGTGGAGAGGATGTTTCCTATACTGGGGGAGTCTAGGACCAGAGGACACAGATAGAGTGGATGTGGAGAGGATGTTTCCTACAGTGGGGGGAGTCTAGGACCAGAGGACACAGATAGAGGGGATGTGGAGAGGATGTTTCCTATAGTGGGGGAGTCTAGGACCAGAGGACACAGATAGAGTGGATGTAGAGAGGATGTTTCCTATAGTGGGGGAGTCTAGGACCAGAGGACGCAGATAGAGTGGATGTGGAGAGGATGTTTCCTATACTGGGGGAGTCTAGGACCTAACGACACAGATAGAGTGGATGTGGAGAGGATGTTTCCTATACTGGGTGAGTCTAGGACCAGAGGACACAGATAGAGTGGATGTGGAGAGGATGTTTCCTATAGTGGAAGAGTCTAGGACCAGAGGACACAGATAAGTGGATGTGGAGAGGATGTTTCCTATAGTGGGGGAGTCTAGGACCAGAGGACGCAGATAGAGTGGATGTGGAGAGGATGTTTCCTATACTGGGGGAGTCTAGGACCTAACGACACAGATAGAGTGGATGTGGAGAGGATGTTTCCTATAGTGGAAGAGTCTAGGACCAGAGGACACAGATAGAGTGGATGTAGAGAGGATGTTTCCTATAGTGGGGGAGTCTAGGACCAGAGGACGCAGATAGAGTGGATGTGGAGAGGATGTTTCCTATACTGGGGGGAGTCTAGGACCTAACGACACAGATAGAGTGGATGTGGAGAGGATGTTTCCTATACTGGGTGAGTCTAGGACCAGAGGACACAGATAGAGTGGATGTGGAGAGGATGTTTCCTATAGTGGGGGAGTCCAGGACCAGAGGACACAGATAGAGTGGATGTGGAGAGGATGTTTCCTATAGTGGGGGAGTCTAGGACCAGAGGACACAGATAGAGTGGATGTGCAGAGGATGTTTCCTATACTGGGTGAGTCTCGGACCAGAGGGCACAGATAGAGTGGATGTGGAGAGGATGTTTCCTATAGTGCTGAAGAAGAGCAAGGTGGCATGCCTGAATGACTATCGACCTGTGGCTCTGACATCAATTGCTATGAAGTGCTTCGATGATGGTTATGGCACACATCAACCACAGCCTCCGGTCAACTTCGACGCTTTGCAATTCGCCTACCGGAGCAACAGGTCAACGGCAGATGCCATCTCTCTGGCCCTACATTCCTCCTTAGAACATCTGGAGAATAAAGACACATATGTAATGCTCCTTTTCATTGACTACAGCTCTGCCTTTAATACCATCATTCCAAATAAACTGATTCCTAAGCTCCGGAACCTGGGCCTTAGCACTCAGATCTGCAGCTGGGTCTTCAATTTCCTCACAGACAGGACCCCAGGTTGTAAAAATAGGGGACAAGCTCTCCTCTAGAATCACTCTGAGCACCGGTGCCCCACAAGGCTGTGTACTCAGCCCCTGCTGTACTCACCTGCTGTACTCTGGACTAGTTGCTGAGGATTGGAGGGTGGCTAATGTAACCCCGCTTTTTAAAAAAGGAGGGAGAGAGAAACCAGGGAATTTATAGACCGGTTAGCCTGACATCTGTGGTGCAGAAAATGCTGGAGTCAGTTATCAAAGATGTGATAACAGCACATTTGGAAAGCGGTGAAATCATCGGACAAAGTCAGCATGGATTTGTGAAAGGAAAATCAGGTCTGACAAATCTAATAGAATTTTTTGAGGATGTAACTAGTAGAGTGGATAGGGGGAGAACCAGTGGATGTGGTATATTTGGATTTCAAAAGGCTTTTGACAAGGTCCCACACAGGAGATTAGTGTGCAAACTTAAAGCACACGGTATTGGGGGTAAGGTATTGATGTGGATAGAGCATTGGTTGGCAGACAGGAAGCAAAGAGTGGGAATAAACGGGACCTTTTCAGAATGGCAGGCAGTGACCAGTGGGGTACCGCAAGGCTCGGTGCTGGGACCCCAGTTGTTTACAATATATATTAATGACTTAGACGAGGGAATTAAATGCAGCATCTCCAAGTTTGCGGATGACACGAAGCTGGGCGGCAGTGTTAGCTGGGAGGAGGATGCTAAGAGGATGCAGGGTGACTTGGACAGGTTAGGTGAGTGGGGAAATTCATGGCACATGCAATTTAATGTGGATAAATGTGAGGTTATTCACTTTGGTGGCAAGAACAGGAAAACAGATTATTATCTGAATGGTGGCCGATTAGGAAAAGGGGAGGTGCAACGAGACCTGGGTGTCATTATACACCAGTCATTGAAAGTGGGCATGCAGGTACAGCAGGCAGTGAAAAAGGCGAATGGTATGCTGGCATTTATAGCGAGAGGATTCGAGTACAGGAGCAGGGAGGTACTACTGCAGTTGTACAAGGCCTTGGTGAGACCACACCTGGAGTATTGTGTGCAGTTTTGGTCCCCTAATCTGAGGAAAGACATTCTTGCCATAGAGGGAGTACAAAGAAGGTTCACCAGATTGATTGCTGGGATGGCAGGACTTTCATATGATGAAAGACTGGATCGACTAGGCTTATACTCTCTGGAATTTAGAAGATTGAGGGGGGATCTGATTGAAATGTATAAAATCCTAAAGGGATTGGACAGGCTAGATGTAGGAAGCTTGTTCCCGATGTTGGGGAAGTCCAGAACGAGGGGTCAAAGTTTGAGGATAAAGGGGAAGCCTTTTAGGACCGAGATGAGGAAAACCTTCTTCACACAGAGAGTGGTGAATCTGTGGAATTCTCTGCCACAGGAAACAGTTGAGGCCAGTTCATTGGCTATATTTAAGAGGGAGTTAGATATGGCCCTTGTGGCTAAAGGGATCAGGGGGTATGGAGAGAAGGCAGGTACAGGGTTCTGAGTGGGAAGATCAGCCATGATCATACTGAATGGCGGTGCAGGCTCGAAGGGCCGAATGGCCTACTCCTGCACCTATTTTCTATTTTTTAATGTTTCTCACTGTACACCATGATTGTGTAGCCAAGTTTCCTTCGAACTCAATATATAAGTTTGCTGATGACACAACAATTGTAGGCTGTAACTCGGGTAATGATGAGTTTTGAGTACAGAGAGGAAATTAAGAACCTGGTGGCATGGTGCGTAGACAATAACCTATCTCTCAACGTCAGCAAGACGAAGGAATTGGTTGTTGACTTCAGAAGGAGTAGCGGACTGCACGACCCAATTTACATCAGTCCAAGACCAGAAGAAGCTGCAGAAGATCGTGAACACGACGCAGCACATCACACAAACCAATCTTCCATCCCTGGATTCACTTCACACCGCAAGCTGTCGGAGCAGTGCTGCCAGGATAATCAAGGGCACGACCCACCCAGCCAACACACTTTTTGTCCCTTTTCCCTCCGGGAGAAGGCTCAGGGGCTTGAAGACTCGTACAGCCAGATTTGGGAACAGCTTCTTTCCAACTGTGATAAGACTGCTGAACGGATCCTGAACTGGATCTGGGCCGTATCCTCCAAATATCCAGACCTGCCTCTCGGTTTTTTTGCACAACCTTACTTTCCATTTTTCTACTTTCTATTTATGATTTATAATTTAAGTTTTTAATATTTACTATCAATTTGTACTCCAGGGAAGCGGGAAGTGCAGAATCAAATATCGCTGTGATGATTGTACGTTCTAGTATCAATTGTTTGGCAACAATAAAGTATAAAGTAGTAGGAAAGTCTAGGACCAGACGACACAAATAGAGTGGATGTGGAGAGGATGTTTCCTATCATGGGGGGAGTCTAGGACCAGAGGGCACAGATAGAGTGGATGTGGAGAGGATATTTCCTATAGTGGGGGGAGTCTAGGACCAGAGGACACAGAAAGAGTGGATGTGGAGAGGATGTTTCCTATAGTGGGGGAGTCTAGGACCAGAGGACACAGATAGAGTGGATGTGGAGAGGATGTTTCCTGTACTGGGGGAGTTTAGGACCAGAGGACACAGATAGAGTGGACGTGGAGAGGATGTTTCCTATAGTGGGGGGAGTCTAGGACCAGAGAACACAACCTCAGAGTACAAGGATGTCTATCTAGAACAGAGATTAGGAGGAATTTCTTTAGCCAGAGGTGGGTGAACCTGTGGATCTCATTGCCACAGACGGCTGTGGAGACCAAGTCATTGGGTATATTTAAAGCGGGGGTTGATAGGTTCCTGATTAGTCAGGGCGTCAAAGTTTTCGGGGAGAGGGCAGGAGAGCGGGGTTGAGAGGGAGTGTAAATCAGCGATGATGGAAAGACCAGCAGCCGACACTGCAAAATGTTGAGGGAGCGTTGTTGTGGCAACCAGAGCGGGGCGAGTGATGGAGACTACCTGAGCTGCTGGGCTATCCGGACACCATCAGCTGGACACCAGGACATTTAAACCCGGGAGAGAAATCGCAAAGAATATTTCTAAAAGGAAGCCAGCTGGCTTCACCTTTCACCTTCTAACTTTCCTCCTTCCCCAGCTTCCATTTTTACACATCCTGGCCTCTTCCCCCCTTCCTTCCATGTCCTGGATGAAGGGTCTCGGCCCGAAACGTTGACAGTTTTCTGTTTCCCACAGATGCTGCCTGACCTGCTGAGACCCTTCGGAATTCTGTGTGTCTGTGAGCGTGTAGCTCTGCAAGATCCAGCGGTCTCAGATCATCTGCCTTACCTGTCGGAATGTACCGTGTTTTCGGAAACGTCCCGTTATTTGATCAATTAGTGATTATTGATGTGATTTATTGATCAATTGGGATACAGCGAGCCGCTCCACTCCAATTGAATCCCAACCTTATCACGGGACAATTTACAATGACCAACTAACCTACCAATTGGTACGTCTTTCATTTCTGGGAGGAAATCCACGCGGTCACGGGGAGAGAACGTATAAACTCCTTACAAGCAGTGTCGGGAATTTAACCCGGGTCCCCGGTACTGCAAAGCATCGTGCTGACCCCTACGCCGCTGTGCCCCACCATTAGATTAGTTATATTTGTCTGTACGTCAAAGCATCACACAACACACAGTGAAATGCATCATTTGCATCACTGATGCAAAAAAAAAGCGGCCACAAGTATACCACGGAGTTCTGATTTCAATTCCGCCCTGTCTGTAAGGAGTTTCTCCGTTTTCCCAGCACACATTCTTTTCTCCCTACGACCATCAGGAAGGAGGTACAAGAGCCTCAGGTCCCACACCACCAGGTTCAGGAACAGTTATTACCCCTCAACCATCAGGAAGGACATACAGGAGCCTCAGGTCCCACACCACCAGGTTCAGGAACAGTTATTACCCCTCAACCATCAGGAAGGAGGTACAGGAGCCTCAGGACCCACACCACCAGGTGCAGGGACAGTTATTACCCCTCAACCATCAGGAAGGACATACAGGAGCCTCAGGTCCCACACCACCAGGTTCAGGAACAGTTATTACCCCTCAACCATCAGGAAGGAGGTACAGGAGCCTCAGGACCCACACCACCAGGTTCAGGAATAGTTATTACTCACTCAACCATCAGGAAGGAGGTACAGGAGCCTCAGGACCCACACCACCAGGTTCAGGAACATTTATCACCCCTCAACCATCAGGAAGGAGGTGCAGGAGCCTCAGGACCCACACCACCACGTTCAGGATCAGTTATTATCCCTCCACCATCGGGAAGGAGGTACAGGAGCCTCAGGACCCACACCACCAGGTTCAGGAACAGTTATCACCCCTCAACCATCAGGAAGGAGGTACAGGAGCCTCAGGACCTACACCACCAGGTTCAGGAACAGTTATTACCCCTCAACCATCAGGAAGGAGGGTCAGGAGATTGTGAGGTTGACGTAGTTGTGAGTGAACAGCCGGATGGTAGAGGCCCCAGGCCGATGTTGACCTCTCCCCAGCGGGCACTGTGGGACCGAGGAGGGCGGGGAGGAGCTCGGTACCACGGACGTCATCCAAGAGTTGTTGGTGGTGATGAAAGGTTTCTCCTCCTCGACCCAGAGGCACTATCAGAAAGGTTTTCTCGGCAGGAAAGAAATCGTGGGTGTTCAGCGCCACCTACCTGCCTTTGTGTCGTCTTCCTCTCTGCTCCCTATTAGGAGCCGAAGCAGGCCATTCAGCCCATCGAGTCTGCTCCGCCTACCATCATGGCTGAGCTGCTATCCCTCTCAACCCCATTCTCCTGCCTTCTCCCTGTAACCTTTGACACTCTGACTAATCAAGAACCTATAAACCTTCACTTATCATACACCCAGTGTCTTGACCTCCACAGCCGTCTGGGGCAACGAACCGCACAGATTCACCACCCTCTGGCTAAAAAACTCCTCCTCATCTGTTTTAAATGGATGCCCCTCTATTCTGAGCCTGTGCCCTCTCGTCCAAGACTCCCCTCACTTTCGGAAACATACTCACCACATCCATTCTGTCTGGGCCTTTCAATAATCGATAGGTTTCAACACGATTCCCCTGTCATTCTTCTAAACTGCAGTGGGTGTAGGCCCAGAGCTATCAAATGCTCCTCATGCGTTTACCCTTCCGTTCCCGAGAACCTCCTTTAGACCCTCTCCAATGCTAGGTCACTTATTCTTAGGTAACAAGCCAAAAAACTGCTCACAATTCTCCAAGATATTTCTCCACGTTTATAAAATAGTCTATGCTTTTATTCCTTCTACCAGAGTGCATGACCATACACTGTGTTCCATATGCCAATCTGAGTTCAGTTTATTGTCATTCAACCGTACCCATGTATACCACCAAAGGAAACAACGTCCCTCTGGACCAAGGTGCACGACACAGTACATATAGCTCACACACACAACACATAAAGTATACCGTCATATTAAACAACATTCCCCCGGACCAAGGGGCACGACACAGTACATATAACTCACACACACAACACATAAAGTATACCGTCAAGCGAGACAACGTTCCTCTGGACCAAGGTGCACGACACATCACATAACTCACACACAACACATAAAGTATACCATCAAACAAAACAATTTTCCCCTGGACTAAGGTGCACGACACAATGCATATAACTCACACACACAACATATAAAGTATACCGTCAAACGAAACAATGTTCTTCTGGACCAAGGTGCACTACACTGTGCATGTAACTCATGCACAAAACACTTAAAGTAATATTATCACAAGCAAATTAACAAATAATAAGGTGGCGGGGTGGAGATAAGTCTCTACTAAAGGAGGTGTGAGGTGCTCTTTCCCTCCGCCAGCCTGCAGGTCACCCTTGGGCAAGGTGTAGCACCTGCTTAGCCCCCCGATCAGGGTCACATGGGAGCAGGTGGTGGATGGTCGTACGAGCAGCCGGTGCAGATCACAAGTCCTGGTTAACCAACCACTGACGTCAGGCAGACAATCTCTGAAGGGTATTGGTAATGGCTGGAGGGGGTCACCCATCTTGTAAAGTCACTGCCCAGAAGAACGCGATGGCAAACCACTTCTGTAGAAAAATGTGCCAAGAACAACCACGGTCATGGAAAGACCGTGACTGCCCACGTCATGTGGCATGTCACATAACGATGATGTCACACGACACAGTGCATAATAATGATGTCATATGACATGGCACATGACGGTGACGATGGAAAGACACAAGTTGAAAAAGTGAACGGTATAACAATTCTGGTGCATGTGATGCCCATTCTCCTTATCTCCTCAAGCCCTTCTGCAGACTCCCTGCTTCCTCAACACTACCTGACCCTCTACCTTTCTTTGTCTCATCTGCAAACTTGGCCACAAACTCAACTACCACCAGTGGCTGCGACCATTGGGCAGGACGTACAGGAGTCGCCGTCAGGTTTGGGAGCATCCGTTACCCCGCCGGTGTGGAGCTCCTGGAACTGCCTTCACTGGCCTCGGTCCCTGAACTGACTCCACAGCCCCTGGACTCACTTTTGGAGACTTTGCAGCTCACTTTCAGTGTGTTATATCTTTTTTTTTAAATATACTATTTGCATAATTAATCCTGTCTTGCACATTGGATGTTTATCGGTCGTTGTTGTGTGTGGTTTCTCGTGGATTCTATTGTGTTTCTATGTTATACTTTATTGTTGCCAAACAATTGATACTAGAACGTACAATCATCACAGTGATATTTGATTCTGCACTTCACGCTCCCTGGAGTACAAATCGATAGTAAATATTAAACATTTATATTATAAATCATAAATAGAAAATAGAAAATGTAAAGCAAGGTAGTGCAAAAAAACTGAGAGGCAGGTCTGGATATTTGGAGGGTATGGCCCAGATCCGGGTCAGGATCCGTTCAGCAGTCTTATCACAGTTGGAAAGAAGCTGTTCCCAAATCTGGCCGTACGAGTCTTCAAGCTCCTGAGCCTTCTCCCGGAGGGAAGAGGGATGAAAAGTGTGTTGGCTGGGTGGGCCACGTCCTTGATTATCCTGGCAGCACTGCTCCGACAGCGTGCGGTGTAAAGTGAGTCCACGGACGGAAGATTGGTTTGTGTGATGTGCTGGGCCGTGTTCACGATCTTCTGCAGCTTCTTTCGGTCTTGGACAGGACAACTTCCATACCAGGTTGTGATGCACCCTAGAAGAATGCTTTCTACGGTGCATATAAAAATTAGTGAAGGTTTAAGGGGACACGCCAAATTTCTTTAATTTCCTCAGGAAGTAAAGGCGCTGGTGGGCCTTCTTGGCAGTGAACTCTGCTTGGTTGGACCAAGTCAGGTCATTTGTGATATTGACCCCGAGGAACTTAAAGCTTTTGACCTGTTCCACTTGCGCACCACCGATGTAAATGGGGTCGTGCGGTCCGCTACTCCTTCTGAAGTCAACAACCAATTCCTTCGCCTTGCTGACATTGACAGATAGGTTATTGTCTTCACACCATGCCACCAGGTTCTTAATTTCCTCTCTGTACTCAAACTCATCATTACCCGAGATACGGCCTACATATTGTTGTGTCATCAGCAAACTTATATATTGAGTTTGATGGAAACTTGGCTACACAATCATGGGTGTACAGTGAGTACAGCAGGGGGCTGAGTACACAGCCTTGTGGGGGCACCGGTGCTCAGAGTGTTTGTAGAGGAGAGCTTGTCCCCTATTTTTACAGCCCAGGTCCTGTCTGTGAGGAAGTTGAAGATCCAGCTGCAGATCTGAGTGCTAAGGCCCAGGTTCCGGAGCTTAGGAATCAGTTTATTTGGAATGATGGTATTAAAGGCAGAGCTGTAGTCAGTGAAAAGGAGCCTTACGTATGCGTCTTTATTCTCCAGGTGTTCTGAGGAGGAATGTAGGGCCAGGGAGATGGGATCTGCCGTTGACCTGTTGCTCCGGTAGGCGAATTGCAAAGCATCGAGGTTGACCGGTAGGCTGTGGTTGATGTGTGCCATAACCAATCGCTCGAAGCACTTCATAGCAATTGATGTCAGAGCCACAGGTCGATAGTCATTCAGGCATGCCACCTTGCTCTTCTTCGGCACCGGGATTATCATTGCCTTCTTAAAACACGAGGGGACCTTAGACTGAAGCAAGGAGCAGTTGAAGATGTCAGCAAACACTCCAGCTAGCTCGCTTGCACAGGCCCGGAGCCTGCAAGAAAATGTCTTCTGCGGTAAGCTGTGGAGCATTGGGCTTTTTGGTTTCTTAAACACCAGTATTTACTGATTTTTGTCCTAACTAGAACCATTTAGCAGCCCTTCTGCTTTCCGTTCGATCCTGTCAAGTCAATTGTGAGTGTTACGGGTCTTCCCCGTATTGTGATTATTTAAAGCAGACTCCCGTTTCGGGTTCATCCTGGGGTCCTTGCGTTTGGGTAGAATGATTTGTCTCGCGAGTATTGCTCAGTCATGCCTCCGAAGCTCTGTCGAAATAAAATGGACGATCTTGAAATTCGGCTGCAGATTGGCAAGTAGGACGTTGTGGCCATCTCTGAAACTTGGCTAAACGATGGCTGCCATTGGGAGCTGAATATCCCAGGATATACAGTGTATTGGAAAGATAGGTTAGTAGGCAGAGGGGGTGGTGTGGTCCTGTGTATAAGAAATAATGTTAAATCATTAGAAAGGGATGAGATAGGTTCGTAAGGTGTAGAGTCTCTATGGGTTGAGTTAAGAAATGGCAACCGTAAAAGGACCCTAATGGCAGTTGTATACAGGCCTCCAAACAGCAGCCAGGATGTGGATTACAAATTACAGCAGGAGATAGAAAGGGTGTGTCAGAAGGGCAATGTCATGATAATCGTTGGGGATTTTAACATGAAAGTGGATTGGGAAAACCAGGTCAGCACTGGACCTCAAGAGAGACAATTTGTAGAATGTCTAAGGGATGGCTTTTTTAGAACAGCTTCTTGTTGAGCCCACTAGGGGATCGGCTGTGCCGGATTGGGTGTTGTGCAATGATCCGGAGGTGATAAGAGAGCTTAAGGTTAAGGAACCTTTAGGGATCACAATATGATCGAGTTCACTTTGAAATTTGTGAAGGGGAAACTAAATTCCAATGTGTTGGTATTTCAGTGGAATAAAGGAAATTACAATTGCCATGAGAGGGGAACTGACCAAGGTTGACTGGAAAGGGACACTAGCAGGAAGGACAGTAGAGCAGCAATGACGGGAGTTTCTGCAAAAAATCAGGGACGTGCAAGACAGAGATATTGCAAATAACAAGAAATTTTTGAATGGCGGAAGGATGCTACTGTGTCTGAGGGTGGATAAATCTCCTGGACCTGATGGAATGCACCCTCGGGTTCTGAAGGAAGTAGCTGGAGAGATTGCGGAGGCATTAACTATGATTTTTCAAGAATCGATAGACCCTGGCATGGTACCGGATGACTGGAAAATTACAAATGTTACTCCACTACTTAAGAAGAGTGGGAGGCATCAGAAAGGAAACTATAGACCTGATAGCCTGGCATCAGTGGTTGGGAAGTTGTTGAAATCGATTGTTAGGGATGAGATTACGGAGTACCTGGCAAGATAGGGCAAAGCCAGCATGGTTCCCTGAAAGGAAAATCCTGCCTGACAAACCGACTGCAATTCTTTGAGGAAATTATAAGCAGGGTAGACAAAGGAGACGCAGTAGACGTGGTGTACTTGGATTTTCAGAAATGCCTTTGACAAGGTGCCACACATGAGGCTGCTTAGCAAGATAAGAGCCCATGGAATTACAGGGGAGTTACTAGTGTGGGTGGAGCATTGGCTGATCGGCAGAAAACAGAGAGTGGGAATAAAGGGATCCTATTCTGGCTGGCTGCCCGTTACCAGTAGAGTTCCACAGGGGTTGGTGTTGGGACCGCTGCTTTTCACGATGCACGACAATGATTTGGACTAGGGGATTAATGGATTTGTGGCTAAATTTGCCGATGATACAAAGATAGGTGGAGGAGCGGGTAGTGTTGAGGAAACAGAGAGCCTGCAGAGAGACTTAAGTAGTTTAGGGGAACGGGCAAAGAAGTGGCAAATGAAATACAATGTTGGAAAGTGTATGGACATGCACTTTGGTGGAAGAAATAAACAGGTAGACTATTATTTAGATGGGGAGAGAATTCAAAATGCAGAGATGCAAAAGGGACTTGGGAGCCCTTGTGCAACATACCCAAAGGTTAACCTCCAGGTTGAGTCGGTGGTGCAGAAGGTGAATGCAATGTTGGCATTCATTTCTAGAGGTATAGAATATAAGATCAAGGATGTGATGTCGAGGCTCTATAAGGCATTCGTGAGAACACACTTGGAGTATTGTCTGCAGTTTTGGGCTCCTTATTTTAGAAAGGATGTACTGACATTAGAGAGGGTTCGGAGAAGATTCACGAGAATGATTCAGGAATGAGAGGGTTACCGTATGAGGAACGTCTGGCAGCTCTTGGGCTGTATTCCCTGGAGTTCAGGAGAATGAGGGGGATCTCATAGAAACATTCCAACCGTTAAGAGGCCTCAGCAGATTAGATATGGCAAAGTTATTTCCCATGGTAGGGGACTCTAGGACAAGAGGGCACGACTTAAGGATTGAAGGATGTCCTTTTAGAACTGAGATGCAGAGATATTACTTTAGTCAGAGGGTGGTAAATCTGTGCAATTTTTTGCCACGAGTGGCTGTGGGGGCCAAGTCATTGGGTGTATTTAAGGCAGAGATAGATAGGTTCTTGATTAGCCAGGGCATCAAAGGGTGCAGGGGAGAAGGCAGGGGAGTGGGGATGACTGGAAGAATTGGATCAGCCCACGACTGAATGGCGGAGGAGACGCGATGGGCCAAATGACCTACTTTTGTTCCTATATCTTCTGGTACTATAGTGTCCCTATGTCTAACCCCTTGTCTCTTTCTCTATAGACCCTGCTGTTCCTCCGCTCCTGGGTGCAGTTGCTGCCGTTGCTCACTGTGGCAGAATACACCGTTCCGCCACACCTGGGTTCAGACATTGCCAGCATTGACAGAGTCTGCAGCTCCTCTGTACCTGGGCTCAGTCTTTGCCAGCACACTGTGACCCAAGGTCTAATGTGGGATCCGTTGACAGCGAAATTTACTTTGGACTTTGAGAGCGTATCAGGGGTTAAAGGCAAGTTTACTGGCAGCTCTCTGAGAAAGTCAATTATTAACTGAGCTAAACTATTATTACTCTCTCAATAACAGCTGCCTGGTGAAGTGTAAAAACCTCACCTAACTATTAATTTCAGTTTGGTTAGTCTCCAACCTCTGGTGTAAAGGTAGCGATGAGATCATCTTGGCGCAAAAATAAATTTGCCAACAGGAGTTCCAGGGGCAGAGTTTGAGATTGTTTGAGGTCATTTCCAGTACACATGGGTAAAGGAGAACAAAATACTTGTTACTCCAGATCTGATACAGCAGAACAGAAAACTCAATAGGATAAAGAACACAATAATAATAAAAACACAATAATTATAAACACGTAAGATAATTTATTTACATAGGTTGTATGTCCGGAAATTGACGCTAGACACAGGAGTGTCTGTACATGAGGTGACTCTGACAGCAAATGATAAAGTAGTGGTGGTTGGGGGGTGTGTGTGGAGGGGTGGGTCAGTGGGTGATTGGGGGTGTGGAGGGGTGGGTCAGTGGGTGATTGGGGTTTGGAGGGGTGGGTTGGTGGGTGATTGGGGGTGTGGAGGGGTGGGTCAGTGGGTGATTGGGGGTGTGGAGGGGTGGGTCAGTGGGTGACTGGGGGTGTGGAGGAGTGGGTCAGTGGGTGATTGGGGGTGTGGAAGGGTGGGTCAGTGGGTGATTGGGGGTGTGGAGGGGTGGGTCAGTGGGTGATTGGGATTGTGGAGGGGTGGGTCAGTGGGTGATTGGGTGGTGTAGAGGGGTGGGTCAGTGAGTGACTGGGGGTGTGGAGGGGTGGGTCGGTGGGTGATTGGGGTGTGGAGGGGTGGGTCAGTGGGTGATCCGGGGTGTGGAGGGGTGGGTCAGTGGGCGATTGGGGGTGTGTGGAGGGGTGGGTCAGTGGGTGATTGGGTGTGTGGAGGGGTGGGTCGGTGGGTGATCGGGGGTGTGGAGGGGTGGGTCAGTGGGTGATTGAGGGTGTGGTGGGGTGGGTCAGTGGGTGATTGGGAGTGTGGAGGGGTGGGTCAGTGGGTGATTGGGGGTGTGGAGTGGTGGGTCAGTGGGTGATTGAGGGTGTGGAGGGGTGGGTCAGTGGGTGATCGGGGGTGTGGAGGGGTGGGTCGGTGGGTTATTGGGGGTGTGGAGGGGTGGGTCGGTGGGTGATTGGGGGTGTGGAGGGGTGGGTCAGTGGGTGATTGGGGGTGTGGAGGGGTGGGTCAGTGGGTGATTGAGGGTGTGGAGGGGTGGGTCAGTGGGCGATTGGGGGTGTGGAGGGGTGGGTCAGTGGGTGATTGGGGGTGTGGAGGGGTGGGTCGGTGGGTGATTGAGACTGTGGAGGGTTGGGTCAGTGGGTGATTGGGGGTGTGGAGGGGTGGGTCGGTGGGTGATTGAGGGTGTGGAGGGGTGGGTCAGTGAGTGATTGGGGGTGTGGAGGGGTGGGTCAGATGGTGATTGGGGATGTGGAGGGGTGGGTCAGTGGGTGATTGGGGGTGTGGTGGGGTGGGTCAGTGGGTGATTGGGGGTGTGGAGGGGTGGGTCAGTGGGTGATTGGGGGTGTGGAGGGGTGGGTCGGTGGGTGATTGGGGGTGTGGAGGGGTGGGTCAGTGGGTGATCGGGGGTGTGGAGGGGTGGGTCGGTGGGTTATTGGGGGTGTGGAGGGGTGGGTCGGTGGGTGATTGGGGGTGTGGAGGGGTGGGTCAGTGGGTGATTGGGGGTGTGGAGGGGTGGGTCAGTGGGTGATTGAGGGTGTGGAGGGGTGGGTCAGTGGGCGATTGGGGGTGTGGAGGGGTAGGTCAGTGGGTGATTGGGGGTGTGGAGGGGTGGGTCGGTGGGTGATTGAGACTGTGGAGGGGTGGGTCAGTGGGTGATTTGGGGTGTGGAAGGGTAGGTCAGTGGGTGATCGGGGGTGTGGAGGGTTGGGTCAGTGGGTGATTGGGGGTGTGGAGGGGTGGGTCGGTGGGTGATTGAGGGTGTGGAGGGGTGGGTCAGTGGGTGATTGGAGGTAAAGAGGGGTGGGTCAGTGGGTGGAGGTGTTGATCAGCCTCACTGCTTGGGGGAAAGTCACTGTTTTTGAGTCTGGTGGTCCAGGCGTGGATGCTACGTAGCCTCCTCCCCGATGGGAGTGGGACAGACAATCCGTGAGCAGGGTGGGTGAGGTCCTTCATGATGTTACTGGCCCTTTACCGGCACCTTTTCTGTATCTGTGTCCGTGACGGTGAATAGGCTGGTGCCGGTGATGCGTTGGGCAGTTTTGACTCCCCGTTTTGGAGAATTCCTGCCCGCCCCAGAGCAGATTCCGAACCGGGCAGTGATGAAGCGCGTCAGGGCGCCCCCTACTGGGCATCAGTAGAATGACGTGATTAAAGACATGCACAGCCCGGTCACTGGAATAAAAGGTAGAAGATTGTTTAATGTCACTGCAAGTCCAAATGAGAACAAAATGATCATTACTCCGGGTCCGAAGCAGCACCAAAGAATGCAAAAAGGTATAGAACTTATTTTAAAAAAACACGACAAGATAAAGACCACAATAATAAAAAACACAATAAATATATAAGATAGCTTATACTTAAAGGTTTCAAAGGTCCAATTTAATGTCAGAGAAATGTATACAATATACATTCCGAAATTCTTTTTCTTTGCAGCCATCCACAAAAACAGAGGGGTGCCCCAAAGAGTGAACAACTGTCAAATATTGGAACCCCAAAGTCCCCCCCCCCAACTCCCCACTCCTGCACGTAAGCGGCTGCAAAGAAATTATCCCCCCTCCCTACACCGGCAAAAAAACAGCATCTGCACTCACCACCAAGCACTCAAGTGTGAGCAAAGCAGCAGCAAAGACACAGACTTGCAGTTACCCCAAAGACTTCGCGTTTCACCCAGTATTCGACATACCGCAGGCTCTCTCCCCTCCCTAATAAGAGAGAAAGAGATGTCTCCATTTCACAGCGAGCAGGGAGACATAACAAACAAATTTCTGGTTTACGATGTTTATAAAACGCCACGTCACCTAGGTTCTTGAGAACCAATCCAGTTAAAAAATTTTCGGCTATCTGGGATCCATTTCTTGCCTACCTGGACATGTCTGTGGGCGAATGAGCAATTTCCCCCCAGCTGGTTTCTCACGGTGCTCATTTGAGATTTAATGTTTAGTATTTTTGAGCACTTTGTACAATAGGCATCCCTCGAATGTTATGTCTTTTTTTTTTGCTTATTTCTTTTTTATACATGTCTGAGCTGGTATGTTTTTGTTTTTTTTTGTTTTTGGAAAATTTTGAAAATAAAGTATTTAAAAAAAAAAGACCGCCACGTCGCTTTTTTTCAAGCTCTGTGCCCCCAAAAAACTGGGCACACAACCGCAGATATCCAAAAGAGCCCTGAAAGAGGAAAATAAAGGTATTGAAGATGGAACTAGAGTTGTTTCCGAAGATGCAAGAGGGGGAACCATTAACCCTCCTAAGCTCCACCTTCAATATACAGTACATAGATTGATTATATGTCCATAAAGTGACGGTAGGTGCAGGAGAGTGTCCTGTCTGGCTGCATCATTGCGTGGTAGGGATTGGACCGCAGGACCCTACAGAGGATGGTAAAAACTGACTGGAAGTTCAGTGGGGTCTCCCTCCCCCTATTTGTGACACTTACCAGGTGTGTTGTATACAAAGGTTCTGAAGTATTGCTGAGGATCCTGACCTCCCATCCCACAATCTCTCTGACCCACCACCGTCGGGAAGGAAGGACAGGAGCATCAGGACTAGCACTGTCAGACTGGGTAACAGCTTCTTCCCTCAGGATGGGAGACTGATGAATACCCTGTCACCACCGAGGTCTCGTCACTGGGACAGCGAGCTGTTTACTGTCTACCTGCGCTGTGCACTACATGCATTTTGAGTTAATTTTATTGACTTATGTATGGTAATCATTTATTCTGGTGCTGTGTGTGATAGAAACATAGAAAACCTACAGCACAATACAGGCCCTTCGGCCCACAAAGCTGTGCCGAACATGTCCTTACTTTAGAAATTACCCAGGGTTACCCATAGCCCTCTATTTTTCTAAGCTCCATGTACCTGTCCAGGAGTCTCTTAAAAGACCCTATCGTATCCGCCTCCACCACCGTCACCGGCAGCCCATTCCACGCACTCACCACTCTCTGTGTAAAAAACTTACCCCTGACATCTCCTCTGTACCTACTCCCAAGCACCTTAAAACTGTGCCCTCTCGTGCCAGCCATTTCAGCCCTGGGAAAAAGCCTCTGACTATCCACATGATCAATGCCTCTCATAATCTTGTACACCTCTATCAGGTCACCTCTCACCCTCTGTCGCTCCAAGGAGAAAAGGCCAAGTTCACTCAACCTGTTTTCATAAGGCATGCTCCCCAATCCAGGCAACATCCTTGTGAATCTCCTCTGAACCCTTTCTATGGTTTCCAGACCCTTCCTGTAGTGAGGCAAGCAGAACCGAGCACAGTACCCTAAGTGGGGTCTGACCAGGGTCCAATATAGCTGCAACATTACCTCTCGGCTCCTAAACTCAATCCCATGGTTGTTGAAGGCCAACACACCATATGCCTTCTTAACCACAGAGTCAACTGTGCAGTGGCTTTGAGTGTCCTATGGGCCCGGTGGAAGAGAGGACTTAGCATAGAGAAAGTTCAGGATTGTTCCAGGCCATGTACGACGTCCTGCCCAGTCCAGCAAACCTTTTGCTTGGGGCAAAAGCAGAGGGACCCTGGAACTCACCCTCAGCAGCCCTGGGAGAAGGCCATGACTGTTGGCTCCATGACCACCAGGTGCTGAAGGCAGTGACAGAAACTACCCCCTCGGCCTCTAACAAGCAGTAGGCTGCCCGGCCAACCCAGAGAGCCCCTCGCCTTTGTCAAAGCTGAAGACCAGCCACCACCTCAGCCCTGACCACCCAGACTACGGTGTCTTGAATGTCAACTGAAATTCGACCAGGGCAAGCAACTGAAGATCAGACGGTTCAACTTAATATCAAAGAATGTGTACAGTATACACCCTAAAATTCTTACTCGTCTCAGACATCCACAAAACAGTGGAGGGGGGGAACCCAGACAATGAATGACAGTAATGCTAGAACTCCAAGTCCTCCCCCTCTGCCCCCAACTATATCACAGCACCTTCATCCCCGAGGACGGACGTGGTCATCCTGTGAGAAACCTCGGGAGGAGAGAGAGCAGCGCGCCGCGCGTGCACAGCCCTCTGGTGAAAAATGATATCATATCCGTTAAATAGGGGCCGTGAACAACTCTGATTTGATGGAGAATGGACGTGAAAGCACAGAGGAACATCTGGAGAAATTTCTGAAATGCCTGGTTCGCTGCCGCTGCTACTGTGCGGTCGAGAATCTTCCGGAGGGAAGGCCTCAAAATCCCCGGCTTTGCCTGCTGTTGGCCACCGAGGCTGGGGTCGAAGTGTTCGGCAGAGATGGTGCTTGGTACTCGGTGTCGGAGGGCTGGTTGGAGCTCGAAGTTTTCGGACGACTCAGAGTCGGACTGTGGTCGGGCATGGCAGGGAGAGTTTTCTTCCTTCTCCCGTCTGCGTGAGATGTGGGACATTTGAGAGACTTTGAACTTTTTACTGTGCTCATGGACTGTTCTTCATCAAGTTATGGTATTGTTGCACTGTTGTAACTATATGTTATAATTTTGTGGTTTTGTTAGTTTTGTCAGTCTTGGTCTGTCCTGTGTTTTGTGATATCACACCGGAGGAATATTGTATCATTTCTTAATGCATGCATTACTAAATGACAATAAAAGAGGACTGTGTGTCTCCATAATCTAAACCTTGAAGTAGGTGGTCATGGTAGAGTGGATCGAGGAGGCGTTTGAGTGAAAGAAAGCCAAATTTACCAGGAGCTGGAAGAGCAGGGCCAGAAATAAGGGAAGAGGGCATGATGTGAGCCGATGGAGGTTCTGCTGGCTGCTCACTGTGCAGAACCAACTCTCTCCTTGGCGTTACGGGGGGCTGCAGAGAAAAGAGCCGCCAGGAATGTCACAGGGGCTGCTGAGCGAGCCTCCAGATCACGATGTGTGACTCGTGGACCGGTGCTGCCGGAACACAGTTCAGGGCCCGATCACCAGTGTGTTCAGTTCATCTCCATTGGCCATGCCGCTGACTTCTAGGAGCGTGTTGACCATAGACTTGGGAGGGCGCCCAGGGTTCATCCTCCCGTGCTTGGGCTCCCATATGATGACTAGGCTGGCAGGTAGCTCGGGGTGGCGTAGACAGTGCCCCGCTAGCTGCAGTCTTCTCGCCTCGATTTTAGTGGTGAGCGTCGGTAGGTTGTTATAGAGCTCGACGTTCATTATGTGCTGTTGCCAACTCACGTCAAGAGCCATCCGGAGCATTCGTGTATAGCAACCATCTAGAGACTTTCACATCGTCTTGGTGAGTGTCCACGTCTCGCATCCGTACGTGAGAATGGCCTCTATGACTGCTGTGAAAATCCTCTTTTTAAGCCCTCTGGTCAGGTTCGACTTCCAGATTTCCTTCATGTCGTTCATAGCCCTCCACGCCAGCACCTTCCGTATCTTTATGTCCTTCTCCGAACTCATCACTCTTGACCCGAGGTACTTGTAGTCAAAGACTTTCTTAATGGTATCATTCTCTACAGTCTTGAGAGTACCTTCCTCGCAGTTAAACGCCAGGGTTACATCATAGATGACGTGTGCCAGTGCGACGGGAGGATGAGAGGTGACCTGATAGAGGTGTACAAGATGATGAGAGGCATTGATCGTGTGGATAGCCAGAGGCTTTTTCCCCAGAGCTGAAATGGCTAACATGAGAGAGCGCAGTTTTAAGGTGCTTGGAAATAGGTACCCAGGGGGGTATATCAGGGTAAAGTTTTTCACACAGAGGGTGGTGAGTGTGTGGAATGCACTGCCAGTGGCAGTGGTGGACGTGGATACAAGAGGGTCTTTTAAGAGCCTCTTAGACAGGTACATGGAGCTTAGAAAAATAGGGGGCTATGCGCTAGGGAAATTCTAGGCAGTTTCTAGAGTAGGTTAGACGGTTGGCACAACATCGTGGGCCGAATGGCCTGTAATGTGCCGTAGATTTGTACGTTCTATGTGCTATGTCACCAAAGATTCATTTTCTGCATACCTATTTAAGATCATAAACCATGAGACATAGGAGCAGAATTAGGCCATTTGGCCCATCAAATCTGCTCCACCATTCCACCATAGTTGATCCTTTTTACCCCTCCTCAGCTCCACTCCCTGGCCCCCTCCCCCGTAACATTTGATGCTGTGTCCTATCAAGAATGGAGTCAAGTTAGGAAAAGGGGAAGCACAACGAGATCTAGGTGTTCTTGTACATCAGTCACTGAAAGCAAGCATGCAGGTACAGCAGGCAGTGAAGAAAGCTAATGGCATGCTGGCCTTCATAACAAGGGGAATTGAGTATAAGAGCAAAGAGGTCCTTCTGCAGCTGTACAGGGCCCTGGTGAGACCACACCTGGAGTACTGTGTGTGAGGAAGAACATTCTTGCTATTGAAGGAGTGCAGCGTAGGTTCACAAGGTTAATTCTCGGGATGGTGGGACTGTCATATGTTGAAAGATTGGAGCGACTGGGCTTGTATACTCTGGAATTTAGAAGGTTGAGGGGGATCTTATTGAAACATATAAGATTATTAAGGGATTGGACCCACTGCAGGCAGGAAGCATGTTCCCACTGATGGGTGAGTCCAGAACTAGAGGCCACAGTTTAAGAATAAGGGGTAGGCCATTTAGAACGGAGTTGAGGAAAAACTTTTTCACCCAGAGAGTGGTGGATATATGGAATGCACTGCCCCAGGAGGCAGTGGAGGCCAAGTCTCTGGATGCTTTCAAAAAAGAGATGGATAGAGCTCTTAAAGATAGCGGAATCAAAGGTTATGGGGATAAGGCAGGAACTGGATACTGATAGTGGATGATCAGCCATGATCACAGTGAATGGTGGTGTTGGCTCAAAGGACCGAATGGTCTCCTCCTGCACCTATTGTCTGTTGTCTATTGTCTAACCTCTGTCAATGACCTGGCCTCCACAGCTGCCTGTGGTAATAAATTCCCCAAATTCATCGCCCCCTAGTAAAAGGAATTTATCTGCATCTCTGTTTTAAATGGATGCCCCTCTATACTGAGGCTGTGCCCTCTTGTCCTAGACTCTCCCACCATGGGAATCATCCTTTCCACATCTACTCTGTCTAGACCTTTCAACATTCAAAAGGTTTCAATGAGATCCCCCCACCCATCCTTCTGAATTCCAGTGAGTACAGACCCCGAGCCATCAAACGTTCCTCGTATGATAACACTTTCATTCCTGGAATCATCCTTGTGAACCTCCACTGGACCCTCTCCAATGCCTGCACATCTTCTCTAAGATGAGGAGCCCTAAACTGTTCACAATACTCAAGGTGAGGCCTCACCAGTGCTTTATAAAGGCTCAGCATCACATCCCTGCTCTTGTATTCTAGACCTCTTGAAATGAATGCTAACATGGCATTTGCCTTCCTCACCACTGACTCTACCTGTAAGTTAACCTTCAGGGTGTTCTACACAAGGACTCCCAAGTCCCTTTGCACCTCAGATTTTTGGATTTTCTCCCCATTTAGAAAATAGTCTGCAGATTTATTTCTACTACCAAAGTGTGTGACCATGCATTTTCCAACATTGTATTTCATTTGCCACTTCCTTGCCCATTCTCCTAATCTGTCTAAGTCCTCCTGCATCCTACCTATTTCCTCAAGACTACCTGCCCTCCACCAATCTTCATATCATTTGCAAACCTGGCAACAAAATCATCTATTCCATTATCTAAATCATTGATATACAACATAAAAAGAAGTGGTCCCAACACCGACCCCTGCGGAACACAACTAGTCACTGCCAGTCAATCAGAAAAGGATCCTTTTATTTCCACTCATTGCTTCCTACCAATCAGCCAATGCTCTAACTATGCCAGTAACTTTCCTGTAATACCACAGGCTCTTAACTTGGTAAACACAAAATGACGAAGGGTTCCGGCCCAAAGCGTTGACTGATCGTTTCCACGGATGCTGCCCGACCTGCTGAGTTCCTCCAGCGTTTTGTGAGTGTTGTCTTAACTTGGTAAGCGGCTTCATGTATGGCACCTTGTCAAAGGCCTTCTGAAAGTCCAAATATACAACATCCACTGCATCCCCTTTATCTATCTTACTTGTAATCTCCTCGAAGAATTCCAGCAGGTTTGTTAAGCAAGATTTTCCCTTGTCTTGTGTCACCAAATAAGAACCTTATTCTTAACAATATACTCCAACATCTTCCCAACCATGGAGGTCAGGCTAACTGGTCTATAATTTCCTTCCTGCTGCCTTCCTCCTTTCTTAAAGAGTGGAGTGACATTTGTAATTTTCCAGTCCTCTGGCACAATGCCAGACTCCAATAATTTTTGAAAGATCATTACTAATGCCTCCATAATCTCTACAGCTGCCTCTGGTCTGGGTGCTTTATGTAACTTCAGGTCTTTCAGCTTTTTGAGCACCTTCACTCTTGTAGTAGTAACTGCACCCACTTCTCTTCCTTCACACACTACAACATCAGTCACTGCTTGTGTCTTCCACAGTGAAAACTGACACAAAATACTCATTTAGCTCAGCTCCTTGTCCCCCGTTATTATTTCTCCGGCCTCATTTTCTAGTGGTCCTATATCGACTTTCATTTCTCTTTTATTTTTTTACATACTTGAATAAGTTTTTGCTGTCCACTGTGATATCGTTTGCTATCTGGCTTTCAAATTTCATCTTTTCCCTCCTAATGGTTCTTTTAGTTGCTCTCTGTAGGTTTTTAAAAACTTCCCAATTCTCTATCATTCCACTAATTTTTTGCTTTGTTGTATGCTCTCTCTTTTGTTTTCACATTAGCTTTGACTTCCCTTGTCAGCCGCGGTTGTACTATTTTGTCATTTGAGTATTTTTTCATTTTTGGAATACATCTATCCTGCACCTTCCTCATTTTCCCCAGAAGCTCATGGCATTGCTGCTCTGCTGTCATCCCTGCCAGCATCTCCTTCCAATTTATTTTGGCCAACTCCTCTCTCATACCACTGTAATTTCCTTTATTCCACTGAAATACCGCTACATCAGACTTTACTTTCTCCCTATCAAATTTCGAGCTGAACCCAATCATATTGTGATCACTGCTTCCTAAAGGTTCTTTTACTTTAAACTCCCTAATCGCCACTAGTTTGTTACATAACAGCCAATCCAGTATAGCTGATCCCCTATTAGGCTCAACGACAAACTGCTCTGAAAAGTCATCTCGTAGGTATTCAACAAACTCACTCTCTTGAGATCCATTGCCAACCTGATTTTCCCAATTCATCTGCATGTTGAAATCTCCCATGACTACCATAACATTGCCCTTTTGACAATGTTAGATTTCTTCCCTGCAAATCTTGGCACTGTCAATGGCGAGCACGGTGAAAGGTTTCACCAGGACATTGCAGTCATGGAGGAACAGTATCAGGGCAACTGGAATCCATCAATGCTGGCTGATTGTTGTCAGACACTTAAGCGAGAAGCCTCAGACACTGGGTACAAATGAAAATCATCAACAAAACATTTTTAGCTTAGTTGAACTATTGCAAAGCATCAGAACCATTTTAAAATTGAACGCATTATATTCAATAAAGGTTAATTTGTTGTTTCTCCAAATTTCTACGTGATATAAATAGTCTGAAATTATACCGGTGTTCAGCTTCAAGCTGTCTATCATAAACAAAAAAAAAATTTTGAGGAAGCACCACTTTCAAGAAAATTTGATGAGCGGTGTTGAAGTTCTCGAATATTTGGCATGACATCGAACACTGTTATACCGAGACGGGAAGAGAAGATGGCAGCGCGACGCAGCGCGCGCAGCTCTCCGGTGAAGTGATATCGTATCTGTTAAATAGGGGCCGTGGACAATTCTGATTTGATGGAGACAGATGTGAAAGCACAGAGGAACATCTGGAGGAATTTCTGAAACGCCGGTTCGCTGCTGCTCTTACTGGGTGATCGAGAATCTTCCGGAGGGAAGACCCCAAAATCCCCGCTTTGCCTGCTGCTGGCGACCGAGGCTGGGGTTGAATCGTTCGGATAGAGATGGTGCTCGGTACTCGGTGTCGGAGGGCTGATTGGAGGCTCGAAGTTTTCGGACGACTCAGAGTCGGACTGTGGTCAAGTATGGCAGGGAGAGTTTTCTTCCTTCTCCTGTCTGCATGAGATGTGGGACTTTCGAGAGACTTTGAACTTTTTTACTCTGCTCATGGCCTGTTCTTCATTAAGTTATGATATTGTTGCACTGTTGTAACTATATGTTATAATTATGTGGTTTTGTCAGTTTTTCAGTCTTGGTCTGTCCTGTGTTTTGTGATATCACACCGGAGGAAATATTGTATCATTTCTTAATGCATGCATTACTAAATGACAATAAAAGAGGACTGTGTGTCCTCATAATCCAATCTAATCTTCCACACGATATTTTATATATATATATATATATACACACATGTAACACACTGTAAGGTTTCACTGCTGATGTAATGGCCTCTCTGTACTGTTTCACTGCTAAGGTAATAGTTTCTCTGTAGCAGGAATGTTTGGGTTATGACTGGAGATTTGGAATGTTTGCCGTCCAATGAGAGGCATGTTGTTCTTTCCTGTGGGTCTGAGAGAAGGGATTTCGCTGTCATTTGTCAGTGAAGATGAAGAGAGAAGATGCGAGTGGAGAGAGTTGGTAGCCCGCCAGATGGAGTGGACTCTGATCGAGGGTCCGAGGGTCAGCAACGCCTGGAGGAAGTCGATGGGGAACGAATGGACGAATCCGTGACCTCCAACGTGAGCATTACACCGTTTCATTAAAATGGGCCCTTTTTCTTTTTAATTTCCTTACTAACCCTATATTCAGATTAAGATTTATAAAGTTCAATCATGTAATTGCATACGGTGTACTGTCTGATATTTTGCAGTGAGGATTTGTAACTGGACAACACATCACGCAGTATGCACACAAACAAGATTTCTCAGTTTGCCTGGGTGAGAGGCTGTCTTCCCCTAGACAAACGTATGCTGGCCGAACTTGAGGGTTAGATACATATATACACACCTGTAATTTTATATCTTGCACTGTCACAAAGTAACCCCACAAATTTCATGACGTATGCGAGTGATGATAAACCTGAACAACAGGAATTCTGCAGATGCTGGAAATTCAAGCAACACACATCAAAGTTGCTGGTGAACACAGCAGGCCAGGCAGCATCTCTAGGAAGAGGAGTAGTCGACGTTTCAGGCCGAGACCCTTCGTCTAGTCCTGACGAAGGGTCTCGGCCTGAAACGTCGACTGCTCCTCTTCCTAGAGATGCTGCCTGGCCAGCTGCGTCCACCAGCAACTTTGATGATAAACCTGATTCTGTTATGGTTTGAGAAGATTTGACATGGTATCTAATACCCTGACAAACTTTTATACAATATTATAAATAATTAAATAAATATATAATAAACACACACACACACACACACACACACACATACACACACACACACACACCTAGGGTGCCTAAGACTTTTGCACAGTACGATAGCAATTTTATATATTACACTGTACTGCTGCCACAAAAGAAACAAATTTCATGAACTATTTGAGTGATGATAATCCTGATTCTGATACGGGTCTGTTGTGGACTGAGAGTGGGAAGGGGGACAGGGAGAGGGGAATCATGGTTGGGGAAAGGGGGAGGGAGAGGGGAGGGAATGGGAAGAACCAGAGAGACATTCTGTAATGATCAATAAACCAATTGTTTGGAATCAGATGACCTTGCCTGGTGTCTCAGGGCTGGGTGTGTCTGTGCCCACCCCTGGCACTCCTTCTCTGCCACCTGTCCTATACCCCTCCCGTGGCGTTCCTCCCTCACCACTCCCAACGACTTTGCACCCATCAGATTTACAAACTGGCGCTTCGCTCCACGTTGACAAATGCAGCACTGTGTGCAAAAGACTTAGGCACTCCAGCTGCATATTTGTACAATGGAGAGTATACTGACTGGGTACATCACAGCCTGGTATGGGGACACCAATGCTCTTCAATGGAAAATCCTACAATGGATACGGTTCAGTCCATTGGGGTAAAGCCCTCCCCACCAATGAGCACATCTACATGAAACGCTGTCGCAAGAAAGCAGCATCCATCATCGGGGACCCCCACCACCCAGGACATGCTCTCTTCTCACTGCTGCCATCAGGAAGGAGGTACAGGAACCTCAGGACCCACAGCACCAGGTTCAGGAACAGTTATCACCCCTCAACCATCAAGAAGGAGATACAGGAGCCTCAGGACCCACAGCACCAGATTCAGGAACAGTTATTACCCCTCAACCATCAGGAAGGAGGTACAGGAGCCTCAGGTCCCACACCACCAGGTTCAGGAACAGTTATTACCCCTCAACCATCAGGAAGGAGGTACAGGAGCCTCAGGACCCACACCACCAGGTTCAGGAACAGTTATTACTCCTCAACCATCAGGAAGGAGGTACAGGAGCCTCATGACCCACACCACCAGGTTCAGGGACAGTTATTACCCCTCAACCATCAGGAAGGAGGTACAGGAGCCTCAGGACCCACACCACCAGGATCAGGAACAGTTATTACCCCTCAACCATCAGGAAGGAGGTACAGGAGCCTCAGGACCCACACCACCAGGATCAGGAACAGTTATTACACCCTCAACCATCAGGCCCTCGAAGCAGAGGGGATAACTTCACTCACCCCTAACACTGAACTATGCCACAACGTATGGACTCATTTTAAAGGACTTTTCATCTCATATTTTCAATATTTATTGCTTAATTATTTATTTTTTTGGTATTTGTACAGTTTGTTTTGTTTTGTCCTCTGGTTGAACGTCCATACCGTTGGGTTTGGTCTTTTGTTGATTCTGTTATGGATCTTGGATTTACTGTGAATGCCCGCAAGAAAACCAATCTTAGGGCTGTATATGGTGACATATATGCACCTTGATAATAAATTTACTCTGAACTTTGAGATAATACTGAGAACATGAGTCATGTTTGACAAACCTTATTGAATTTTTTGATGAGGTTACTAGGAAAGTTGACGAGGGTAAAGCGGTGGATGTTGTCTATATAGACTTCAGTAAGGCCTTTGACAAGGTCCCACACGGGAGGTTAGTTAGGAAGGTTCAATCGTTAGGCATTAATATCGAAGTAGCAAAATGGATCCAACAGTGGCTGGATGGGAGACGCCAGAGAGTAGTGGTGGATAACTGTTTGTCAGATTGGAGGCCGGTGATTCGTGGTGTGCCTCAGGGATCTGTACTGGGTCCAATGTTGTTTGTCATATATATTAATGATCTGGATGATGGGGTGGTAAATTGGATTAGTAAGTATGCAGATGATACTAAGATAGGTGGAGTTGTGGACAATGAAGTAGGTTTTCAAAGTTTGCAGAGAGATTTAGGCCAGTTAGAAGAGTGGGCTGAAAGATGGCAGATGGAGTTTAAAGCTGATAAATGTGAGGTGCAACATTTTGGTAGGACTAATCAAAATAGGACATACATGGTAAATGGTAGGGCATTGAAGAATGCAGTAGAACAGAGGGATCTAGGAATAATGGTGTGTCATTCCCTGAAGGTGGAATCTCATGTGGATAGGGTGGTGTAGAAAGCTTTTGGTACGCTGGCCTTTATAAATCAGAGCATTGAGTATAGGAGTTGGGATGTAATGTTGAAATTGTATAAGGCATTGTTGAGGCCAAATTTGGAGTATTGTGTACGGTTCTGGTCACCAAATTATATGAAAGATGTCAATAAAATTGAGAGAGTACAGAAAAGATTTACTAAAATGTTGCCTGGGTTTCATCTCCTAAGTTACAGAGAAAGGCTGAACAAGTTAGGTCTTTATTCTTTGGAGTGTAGAAGGTTGAGGGGGGATTTGATAGAGGTGTTTAAAATTATGAGGGGGATAGATAGAGTTGAAGTGGATAGGCTTTTTCCATTGAGAGTGGGGGAGATTCAAACAAGAGGACATGAGTTGAGAGTTAAAGGGCAAAAGTTTAGGGGTAATATGAGGGGGAACTTCTTTACTCAGAGGGTGGTAGCTGTGTGGAACGAGCTTCCAGCAGAAGTGGTTGAGGCAGGTTCGATGTTGTCGTTTAAAGTTAAATTGGATAGATATATGGACAGGAAAGGAATGGAGGGTTATGGGCTGAGTGCAGGTCGGTGGGACTAGGTGAGAGTAAGGATTTGGCATGGACTAGAAGGGCCGAGATGGCCTGTTTCCGTGCTGTAATTGTTATATGGTTATGGTTATAACATAAATTGTAGAGTCCTTGAAAGTGAGTGTGGAGGCTGGGGCTTCAGTTCAAGGTGCAGAAGGAACTCAGCAGGTCAGGCAGCATCTATGGAGGGGAAAAACAGTCAACGTTTCGGACCGAGATCCTTCAACTGGAGCTTTCGATCTGGAGATCTCTCTGCTGAAATCTGCTTAATAGCTAACCCGTTGAATTGCAGAGAGAAAGTTTGGCATTCCAGTGAGGTTGACACACTTTGCCTCACCATGTCAATGGCAGCAATAGATCCCAGAGTGGAAATTCCACCACTGACTGTCCAATGGTCCAGGAAATCCCGAGAAAATTGTATGGAAAAATTTCAGGGGTAATGTTGGAAATTTTCTTGGCAACTGCAGAGCACCAAACTATGTGCAGCTGGTTGACAAGCACACAAAACCATGAAGTGCAATATGTCACTGAAGATTCATTTTCTGCATTCTCATTTAGACTTCTTCCCTGCAAATCTTACCGCTGTCAGTGACGAGCACAGTGAAAGGTTTCTCCAGGACATTGTAGTCCTGGAGAAACGGTATTAGGGCAACTGGAATCCATCGAGCTGGCTGATTATTGTTGGGCACTTAAGCAAGAAGCCTCAGACACTAAGTACAAATAAAAATCACCAACAAAACATTTTTAGCTGAGATAAACCATTGCAAAGTGTCAGCCTCGTTATGCAATTAAACACATTATATTCATTAGAAGTTAACTTCTTGTTTCTCCAATTTCCGATGTGATATAGGTAGTCTGAAGTTATATTTTTGTTCAACTTCAAGCTGTCTATCATAAACAACAAAAATTCTGCGTAGAACATAGAAACATAGGAAACCTACAGCACAATACAGGCCCTTCAGCCCACAATGCTGTGCCAAACATGTCCTTACCTTAGAACTACCAAGACTTTACCCATAGCCCTCTATTTTTCTAAGCTCCATGTACCTGTCCAGGAGTCTCTTAAGAGACCCTTTGTATCCACCTCCACCACCGTCGCCAGCAGCCCATTCCACGCACTCACCACTCTCTGTGTAAAAAACTTATCCCTGACATCTCCTCTGTACCTACTTCCAAGCACCTTAAAACGATGCCCACTTGTGCTAGCCATTTCAGCCCTGGGGAAAAAAAAACCTCTGACTATCCACATGATCATTATCTTGTACACCTCTGTCAGGTCACCTCTCACCCTCCGTCGCTCCAAGGAGAAAAGGCCAAGTTCAGTCAATCTATTCTCATAAGGCATGCTCCCCAATCGAAGCAACATCCTTGTAAATCTCCTCTATGGTTTCCACGTCCTTCCTGTAGTGAGGCGACCAGAACTGAGCACAGTACTCCAAGTGGGGTCTGACCAGGGTCCTATGTAGCTGCAATATTACCTCTTGGCTCCTAAACTCAATCCCACGATTGATGAAGGCCAATGCACCGTAAGCCTACTTAACCACAGAGTAGGGGTCCCAGAACAGATCCCTGATGCACACCATTGGTCGCCGACCTCCATGCAGAATATGAACCTCTCTGCCTTTTGTGGGCAAGCTAGTTCTGAATCCACAAAGCAATGTCCCATTGGATCCCATACCTCCTTGCTTTCTCAATAAGCCTTGCATGGGGTACCTTATCAAATGCCTCGCTGAAATCCATATACACTACATCTACTGCTCTATCTTCATCAATGTGTTTTGTCACATCCTCAAAAAATTCAATCAGTCTCGTAAGGCATGACCTGCCTTTGACAAATCCATGCTGACTATTCCTAATCATATTATGCCTCTCCAAATGTTCATAAACCCTGCCTCTCAGGATCTTCTCCATCAACTTACCAACCACTGAAGTAAGACTCACTGGTCTATAATTTCCTGGGCTATCTCCACTCCCTTTCTTGAATAAGGGAACAACATTTGCAACCCTCCAATTCTCTGGACCCTCTCCTGTCCTCATTGATGATGCTAAGATCATCGCCAGAGGCTCAGCAATCTCCTCCCTAGCTTCCCACAGTAGCCTAGGGTACATCCCGTCTGGTCCCAGTGACTTATCCAACTTGATGCTTTCCAAAAGCTCCAGCATATCCTCTTCCTTAATATCCACATGCTCAAGCTTTTCAGTCCACTGCAAATCGCCAAGATCCTTTTCTGTAGTGAATACTGAAGCAAAATAGTCATTAAGTAACTCTGCTATCTCCTCCGGTTCCGTACACGCTTTTCCACTGTCACACTTGATTGGTCCTATTCTCTCACATCTTATCCTCTTGCTCTTCACATACTTCTAGAATGCCTTGGGGTTTTCCTTTATCCTGCTAGTAAGGCCTTCTCACGGCCCCTTCTGGCTCT
Source organism: Mobula birostris (assembly GCF_030028105.1). Classification (NCBI taxonomy): domain Eukaryota; kingdom Metazoa; phylum Chordata; class Chondrichthyes; order Myliobatiformes; family Myliobatidae; genus Mobula; species Mobula birostris. The sequence continues at coordinate 6,640,633 of NC_092402.1, forward strand.
CCTAATTTCATTCTTAAGCTCCTTCCTGCTAGCCTTATAATCTTCTAGATCTCTATCATTACCTAGTTTTTTGAACCTTTCGTAAGCTCTTCTCTACTTCTTGACTAGATTTACAATAGCCTTGTTACACTACGGTTCCTGTACCCTACCATCCTTTCCCTGTCTCATTGGAATGTACCTCTGCAGAACCCCATACGAATATCCCCTGAACATTTGCCACATTTCTTCTGTACGTTATCCTGAGAGCATCTGTTTCCAATTTATGCTTCCAAGTTCCTGCCCAATAGCCTCATGTTTCCCTTTACTCTAGTTAAACATTTCTCTAACTTGTCTGTTCCTATCCCTCTCCAATGCTATGGTAAAGGAGATAGAATTGTGATCACTATCTCCAAAATGCTCTCCCACTGAGAGACCTGACACCTGACCAGGTTCGTTTCCCAATACCAGATCAAGTACAGCCTCTCCTCCTGTAGGCTTATCTACATATTGTGTCAGAAAACCTTCCTGAACACACCTAACAAACTCCACCCCATCTAAACCCCTCAGTCTAAGGAGATGCCAATCAATATTTGGGAAATTAAAATCTCCCACCACGACAACCCTGTTTTTATTACACCTTTGCAGAATCTGTCTCCCTATCTGGTCCTCGATCTCCCTATTACTATTGGGTGGTCTATAAAAAACACCCAGTAGAGTTATTGACCCCTTCCTATTCCTAACTTCCACCCACATAGACTCCGTAGACAACCCCTCCATGACTTTCTCCTTTTCTGCAGCCGTGACACTATCTCTGATCAACAATGCCACGCCCCCACCTCTTTTGCCTCCCTCACTGTCCTTTCTGAAACATCTAAAGCCTGGAACTTGAAGTAGCTATTCCTGCCCCTGCACCATCCAAGTCTCTGTAATGGCCTCAACATTATAGCTCCGAGTGCTGATCCACACTCTAAGCTCATCCACTTTGTTCATAAAATAGGCACATCTCAAACCATTGGTCTGAGCACGTCCCTTCTCTATCACCCTCCTGTCCTCCTTTTCGCACTGTCTCCAAGCTGTCTCTATTTGTGAGCCAACCTCCCTTTCCTCCATCACATCAGTTCAGTTCCTACCCCTCAGCAATTCTACTTTAAACTCTCCCCAATAGCCTTAGCCAGGATATTGGTCCCCCTGGGATTCAAGTGTAACCTGTCCTTTTTGTACAGGTCATACCTGCTGCAAAAGAGGTCCCAATGATTCAGAAACCTAAATCCCTGTCCCCCACTCCAATCCCTCAGCCACGTATTTATCCTCCACCTCATTCTATTCCTATACTCACTGTCATGTGGCACAGGCAGTAATCCTGAGATGACTACCTTTGTGGTCTTGCTTCTCAACTTCCTTCCTAACCCCCTGTAGTCTGCTTTCAGGATCTCCTCCTTTTTCCTGCCTATGTCGTTGGTACCAATATGTACCACAATCTCTGGCTGCTCTCCTTCCCACTTCAAGGTATTGTGGACACGATCAGAAACATCCCGGACCCTGGCACCTGGGAGGCAAACTACCATCCGTGTTTCTTTCCTGCGTCCACAGAATCATCTGCCTGACCCCCTAACTATAGAGCCCCCTATCACTAAAGATTCATTTTCTGCATTCCCATTTAGACTTCTTCCCTGCAAATCTTGGCGCTGTCAGTGACGAGCACGGTGAAAGGTTTCACCCATGGAGAAATGGTATCAGGGCAACTGGAATCCATCAATGCTGGCTCATTATTGTCGGACACCTAAGCGAGAAGCCTCAGACACTGAGTACAAACGAAAATCATCAACAAAACATCTTTAGCTAAGTTAAACCATTGCAAAGTGTCTGCCCCGTTATGCATTTTAACCCATTTTGTTCAATAAAAGTTAATTTCTTGTTTCTCCAAATTCCTACGTGATAAATGTAGTTGGAAATTATATTTGTTTTCAGCTTCAAGTGGTTTATCATAGACAAAAAAAAATTCTGAGGAAGCAACACTTTCAATAAAATTAGTTGACCAGTGTAATTAAAAGTTTGTGCAGATTTGGCATGACATCTTATACTTTGACAAATAATTAAATAAATAAACGGAAAATAAATAAATGTGTGTGTGTGTGTATGCGCGTGTGCCTAAGACTTTTTGATAGTAGAAACATAGAAAACCTACAGCAAAATACAGGCCCTTTGGCCCACAAAGCTGTGCTGAACATGTCCTTACCTTAGAAATTACCTAGGGTTACCCACAGCCCTCTATTTTTCTAAGCTCCGTGTACCTATCCAAGAGTCTCTTAAAAGACCCTATCGTATCCGCCTCCACCACCGCTACTGGCAGCTCATTCCACGCACCCACCACTCTCTGAGTAAAGAACTTTTCCTCCTGTGAGTGTAGCTGAGCAGAGAATATAAATCTCACACGATCAGTACTGGAACAGAAATTATTCATCAATCATCTTCATCGCCACCTGAAGAAAAACTCAAGTTGTGTTTGTGAGCCCTTGTCATCCTTTGCGCAAAGCCGTGATGTGCCTCGTCCCAAAGAAATCTGTCCTTCCAGGTGCCACTGGCTAGGGATCCTCTGTAGCGACTTCCCGGGCACCGAAGTACGGCTCGGCAACCTTTAACCCCCTTTCTGGTATTTCTGGAGCCATGGAGTAATAGACAGAAACAGGCCCTTCGGCCAATCTGGTCCCTGCCGGACCATTTAAGCCACCTGCACCCGGACCTCAGCCCTCCAGATCCATTCCCATCCATGTCCCTATCCACACTTCTCTTCAGTGTTGAAATCGATCTTGCATACAGACACTTGGGCTGTTAACTTGTGCCACACTCATGGCCCTCTAGAGAAAATAAGTTCCCCACCCCCCTCATGTTTCCCTTAAACTTTTCAGCTTTAACCCCTCAGGTTGTTGTCCCACCCAACTCTCAGTGGATAAAACCTAGCTTGCCTTTTGTCATGTCTATGCCCTCTCATAACTTTGTGTACCTCTGTCAAATCTCCCCTCAGGGTTTTACATTCCAACCTGTTCAATCTTCCCCTCTCACTCAGCTCCTCCAGTCCAGGAAACATCCCTTGTAAACACAAAATACTCTGCAGGTGCTGGGGTCAAAGCAACACTCACAACACGCTGGAGAAACTCGGCAGGTTGGGCAGCATCCGTGGAAACGATCAGTCGACGTTTCGGGCCGGAACCCTTCGTCAGGACTGTAGAAGGAAGGGGCAGAGGCCCTATAAAGAAGGTGGGGGGAGGGTGGGAAGGAGAAGGCTGGTAGGTTCCAGGTGAAAAACCAGTAAGGGGAAAGATAAAGGGGTGCGGGAAGGGAGGCAGGGACGTGATAGACAGGAAAGGTGAAGAAGGAATAGGGGAATACACAATGGGTAGTAGAAGGAGGCGGAACCATGAGGAAGATAGTAGGCAGCTGAGAGAGGGGGCAGAGTGAAATAGGGATAGAGGAAGGGAGGGGGAGGGAATTACCGGAAGTTGGAGAATTCTATGTTCATACCAAGGGGCTGGAGACTACCTAGACGGTATATGAGATGTTGCTCCTCCAACCTGAGTTTGGCCTCATCGTGGCAGTAGAGGAGGCCATGTATGGACATATCTGAATGGGAGTGGGAAGCAGGATTCAAGTGGGTGGCTACTGGGAGATCCTGTCTGTTGTGGCGGACGGAGCGGAGGTGCTCGATCTCCCGGTAGCCACCCACTAGTAAGCATCCGGGCCCAGCATCCAAGGAAGGGGCCCGGCCCTGAGAAAGCATCCAGCCCTGCATCCTAGAAAGGGTCCCGGCCCTGCGTTCCAAGAAGGAGTTCCTCGTCCTGCCCAGGAGTTCCTCGAAGAATCCAAGCCTTGTCAAGTCCTGTAGCCACATCATGTCTTCGCCTAGTTCTGGAGTCCGAGCCCGAGTCAAGACCCAGGTTCTGGGTCCTTGCCCAGTCTGTGGCTCGGAGTCCATACCCAAGCCTCGAGGAACCCAAGCCATGTCCAGTCCTGTAGTCTCGTCACGTCCTCGCCTAGTTCCAGGGTCCGAGCCCGAGTCAAGACCCAATTTCTGGGTCCTTGTCCAGTCTCTGGCTCGGAGTCCAAATCCAGGCTCCTAGTTCCCAGTTCCTTGTTCTGGTCCCACTTTCTCAGCCAATGTCTCAGCCCAAGTCAGTGTTCCCTTCCCAGCTCCTAGTCTGTTGCCCAGTCCTGTCCCTAATTCTAGCCCAGTCCAGTTCCCAGTACTTCATTGTCCTTGGCTTTTGCCTTTGGGTCCACTACCAACGTCCGCCGTATGACACCTTGACCCTTCACCCAACTCTTGAACGTCTGGACAGGAAAGTTGCATACATCAGGATGTTTTTAATCAGCCACAGCTCGGCATTCAGTTCCACATGGTAGGCTTATTCAGAAAGTTAGAAGGCATGGGATCCAGGGAAGTTTGGCCAGGTGGATTCAGAATTGGCTTGCCTGCAGAAGGCAGAGGGTGGTGGTGGAGGGAGTACATTCAAATTGGAGGATTGTGACTAGTGGTGTCCCACAAGAATCTGTTCTGGGACCTCTACTTTTCGGGATTTTTATTAATGACCTGGATGTGGGGGCAGAAGGGTGGGTTGGCAAGTTTGCAGACGACACAAAGGTTGGTGGTGTTGTAGATAGTGTAGAGGATTGTCAAAGATTGCAGAGAGACATTGATAGGATGCAGAAGTGGGCTGAGAAGTGGCAGATGGAGTTCAACCCGGAGAAGTGTGAGGTGGTACACTTTGGAAGGACAAACTCCAAGGCAGAGTACAAAGTAAATGGCAGGATACTTGGTAGTGTGGAGGAGCAGGGGGATCTGGGGGTACATGTCCACAGATCCCTGAAAGTTACCTCACAGGTGGATAGGGTAGTTAAGAAAGCTTATGGGATGTTGGCTTTCATAAGTCGAGGGATAGAGTTTAAGAGTCGTGATGTAATGATGCAGCTCTATAAAACTCTGGTTAGACCACTCTTGGAGTACTGTCTCCAGTTCTGGTCACCTCACTATAGGAAGGATGTGGAAGCATTGGAAAGGGTACAGAGGAGATTTACCAGGATGCTGCCTGGTTTAGAGAGTATGCATTATGATCAGAGATTAAGGGAGCTAGGGCTTTACTCTTTGGAGAGAAGGGGGATGAGAGGAGACATGATAGAGGTGTACAAGATAATAAGAGGAATAGATAGAGTGGATAGCCAGCACCTCTTCCCCAGGGCACCACTGCTCAGTACAAGAGGACATGGCTTTAAGGTAAGGGGTAGGAAGTTCAAGGGGGATATTAGAGGAAGGTTTTTTACTCAGAGAGTGGTTGGTGTGTGGAATGCACTGCCTGAGTCAGTACTGGAGACAGATACACTAGTGAAGTTTAAGAGACTGCTAGACAGGTACATGGAGGAATTTAAGGTGGGGTCTTATATGGGAGGCAGGGTCTGAGGGTTGGCACAACATTGTGGGCCGAAGGGCCTGTACTGTGCTGTACTATTCTATGCTCTATGTTCTATGTTCTATACCCTCAAAACCTATCCACGCCCTTCAAGACGGTATGCAATTGGATTCTTCATTTCCTCACCTGCAGACTGGGATTGGCAACAAAATGCCCTCAACAATAAACAGCGTAGGTGCATCGCAACGCCGTGTACTTTGCCCCCCGCTCTGCCCGCTTGATGCGAATGACCCCTGAGGCTAATCACAGATCCAATGCCACATTTACATTTGCTCCCGACGCCACCATTGTTGGCTGAATCAAAGCTGGTGATGGACCAGGGGAGATTGAAAATCTGGCCGAGTGGTGTCACAACGCCAGCCTCTCACTCAGAGTCAGCAAGACCATGAAACCGATTATTGACCTCAGGAGGAGGAAACTACAGGTCTGTGAGCCAGTCTTCGTCGGGGGATCAGAGGTGGAGAGCGTCAGCAACTTGAAATTCCTCAGTTTTCATTTCGGGGAATCTGTCCTGGGCCCAGCACGTTAAGTGCAATTACCAAGAAAGCATGGCAGCTCCTCTACTTCCTGAGAAGTTTACAAAGATTTGGCATGACTTCTAAAATTTGACAAACTCCAAAAGATGTGTGGTGGAGAGCATACTGATTGGATGCATCAGAGCCTGGTATGGAAACACCAATCCCCTTGAACTGAAAATCCTACAAGAAGCAGTGAAAATGGCCCAGTCAGTGGTGGTGGGGGGGGATGTGATGAAGCCCTCCCCAGCATTCAGCACATCCAATTGTCGCAGCAAAACAGCATGCATTGTGAAGGGCCTTCAACATCCAGAACATGCTGTCTTCCCACTGCTTCCATCAGGTAGAAGGTACAGGAACCTCGCATCTAACAACATCAGGTTCAGGAACAGTTATTACCCCTTAACCATCAGGGAGGAGGTACAGGAGCCTCAGGACCCACACCACCATGTTCGGGAGCAGTTATTACCCCTCAACCATCAGGAAGGAGGTACAGGAGCCTCAGGTCCCACACCACCAGGTTCAGGAACAGTTATTTCCCCTCAACCACCAGGAAGGAGGTACAGGAGCCTCAGTTCCCACACCACTAGGTTCAGGAACAGTTATTACCCCTCAACCACCAGGAAGGAGGTACAGGAGCCTCAGTTCCCACACCACTAGGTTCAGGAACAGTTATTACCCCTCAACCACCAGGAAGGAGGTACAGGAGCCTCAGTTCCCACACCACTAGGTTCAGGAACAGTTATTACCCCTTCAACCAGCAGGAAGAAGCTGCAGGAGCCTCAGGACCCACACCACCAGGTTCAGGAACAATTATTGCCCTCAACCATCAGGCTCCTGAACTATTGGTGATAACTTCACTCAACTTTACAGAACTGTACTGTTCCCACAACCCATGGGCTCGCTTTCAAAGGCTCTTCATCTCATGATCTCGATATTTTCTATTATTATTTCCTTTTTTCCTTTACATTTGAATTTTTTTTGGCCTTTTCACATTTATTGTTTGTCCGTCCTGTTGGATGCGGTCTTTCACTTATTCTATTATCGTTCTTGGATTTACAGAATATACATGCAAAAGAAAAGAATTTCAGGGTTGTATCTGGGAAGACCAAAAGACCATAAGACAAAGGAGCAGAAGTCAGCCATTCGGCCCATCGAGTCTGCTCCGCCATTTTATCATGAGCTGATCCATTTTCTCCTATTTAGTCCCACTCCCCTGCCTTCTCACCATAACCTTTGATGCCCTAGCTACTCAGATACCTATCAATCTCTGCCTTAAATACACCCAATGACTTGGCCTTCACTACTGCCCATGGCAATAAATTCCATAGATTCACCACCCTCCGACTAAAAAAATTTCTTCGCATCTCTGTTCTGAATGGGCGCCCTTCAATCCTTAAGTCATGCCCTCTCGTACTATACTCCACCATCATGGGAAACAACTTTGCCACATCCACTCTGTCCATGCCTTTCAATATTTGAAATGTTTCTATGAGGTCTCCCCTCATTCTTCTAAACTCCAAGGAATACAGTCCAAGAGCGGACAAACATTCCTTGTATGTTCACCCTCTCATTCCCGGAATCATTCTAGTGAATCTTCTCTGTACTCTCTCCAACGTCAGCACATCCTTTCTTAAATAAGGAGACCAAAACTGCCCACAGTACTCCAAGTGAGGTCTCACCAGCGCCTTATAGAGCCTCAACATCACATCCCTGCTCCTATACTCTATTCCTCTAGAAATGAATGCCAACATTGCATTTGCCTTCTTCACTACTGACTCAACCTGGAGATTAACTTTAAGGGTATCCTATACGAGGACTCCCAATTCCCGTTGCATCTCAGAACTTTGAATTCTTTCCCCATTTAAATAATAGTCTGCCCGTTTATTTTTTCTGCCGAAGTGCATAACCATACACTTTCCAACATTGTACTTCATTTGCCATTTCTCTGCCCATTCTTCCAATCTATCCAAGTCTCTCTGCAGACTCTCCGTTTCCTCAGCACTACCGGCCCCTCCACCCATCTTCGTATCATCAGCAAACTTAGCCACAAAGCCATCTATTCCATAATCCAAATCGTTGATGTGCAATGTAAAAAGAAGCAGCCCCAACACTGATCCCTGTGGAACACCACTGGTAACTGGCAGCCAACCAGAATAGGATCCCTTTATTCCCACTCTCTGTTTCCTGCCCATCAGCCAATGCTCTATCCATGTATGTAACTTTCCCGTAATTCCGTGTATGGAACGCATGAACGTATACGTCCTTTGACAATAAATTTTCCTTGATCTTTAAACTACCCATTAACAACCGCTACCTGAGACATGGAGAGCTTTTCCTACCCAGTGGAGTTTGACACTTCTCAAACAGAGAGAGGAAAGAGCAAGACGGATATGAATATAACCGTACACCTCCCATGCTTCCTGAAATCAACTTAACCCCAGTTTAGCATCTTTTTCTAAATTCCAGATTTAACCTTATCCTAACGATCTGAAAACTCCTGGAAATCTGACCACTGGCTGTCAACTGGTCTCACATTGAAACTCAAATCGCCAGCACAGAAACCTGGTGTTCTGGTGTCACCTCTCACCGAGTTTGATCACCTGCACACAATGATAAGAAACTCTCCCAGCAGCGAGCAACACGTTTTGCTCCAACAAAATATCTTCCAGTCGGGGAGAGCCAGTTAACACTGGTTACTTGATAATAATTTATCTGCAGGGAAATGAGAGTCTGTTTAAATGGTGAAGGTGTGATTACGATGGGAGCTTGTGGAGTAGACCCAGTGGAACAAATAACCTAATACTTCCCCTATTTATTATTAATTGATTATTTTATAATATTTTATTGTGAATCTCACTAGAACATCTTTTTTTCATTCTTGAGTTTTGCAATTATCTAATATAAGACCATAAGACATATGAGCCGGATTAGGCCATCTGGCCCATCGAGTCTGCTCCGCCATTCAATCACGGCCGATCGTTTTTTTCTCCTCTTCAACCCCTGTTCCCGGCCTTCTCCCCATAACCTTTGATGCTGTGTCCAGTCAGAACCTATCACTCTCTCCTTTAAATACATCCAACATCCTGGCCTCCACAGACAACTGTGGCAACAAATTCCACAAATTCATCACCCTCTGGCTAAAGAAATTTCTCCGCATCTCTGCTTTGAAAGAGCGTCCCCCTATCCTGAGGTTGTGCCCTCTTGTCCTCCACTCTCCCACCATGAGAAACATCCTTTCCACATCTACTCTGTCAGGGCCTTTCAACATTGGAAAGGTTTCAATGAGATCCCCCCACCCATCCTTCTGAATTCCAGCAAGTACAGACCCAGAGCCATCAAACGTTCCTCATATGACAACCTTTTCGTTCCTGGAATCATCCTTGTGAACCTCCTCTGGACCCTCTCCAATGCCAGCACATCTTTTCTTAGATGAGGAGCCTAAAACTGTTCACAATACTCAAGGTGAGGCCTCACCGGTGCCTTATAAAGCCTCAGCATCACATCCCTGCTCTTGTATTCTAGACCTCTTGAAATGAATGCTAGCATGGCATTTGCTTTCCTCACCACTGACTCAACCTGCAAGTTAACCTTCAGGGTTTTCTGCACAAGGACTCCCAAGCCCCTCTGCATCTCAGATTCCTGGATTTTCTCCCCGTTTGGAAAATAGTTCGCACATTAATTTCTACAAACAAAGTGCATGACCATGAGTTTATGATTAAATTTAGGTTTTCATCCCCCCCGACGAAAGGACAGCATAAAACTTCAATCCCGTTCGAATTGTCTGTGGAGTTTTCCAGTCTGCTCCTGGGAATGGGAACATGATTATTCTGGATCCACTTCTGTGGTCCAGTCGGGTCTGGGACGGTTCACCTTTACCACAACATTTCAGAAGTAGACGGGTACTTCACATGGGTTTCTTGAACTTCTCATTCTGAGCTTACGGAGTCACAGAATGCAGGAGGGCATTTGGCCCATCACATCTCTGCTAGCTCCTCAGAATGATTTCTCCAATCAGCATTCAATGACTTGGATTATGGAATAGAAGGCTTTGTGGCTAAGTTTGCTGATGATACAAAGATAGGTGGAGGGGCCAGTAGTGCTGAGGAAACAGAGAGTCTGCAGAGAGACTTGGATGGTTTGGGAGAATGGGCAAAGAAGTGGCAAATGAAATACAATGTTGGAAAGTGTATGGTTATGCACTTTGGCGGAAGAAATAAATGGGCAGACTATTATTTAAGTGAGGAGAGAATTCAAAGTTCTGAGATGCAACGGGACTTGGGAGTCCTTGTGCAGGATACCCTTAAGGTTAACCTCCAGGTTGAGTTGGTGGTGAAGAAGGCGAATGCAATGTTGGCATTCATTTCTAGAGGAATAGAGTATAGGAGCAGGGATGTGATGTTGAGGCTCCATAAGGCGCTGGTGAGACCTCACTTGGAGTACTCTGGGCAGTTTTGGGCTCCTTATTTAAGAAAGAACGTGGAGAGGGTTCAGGGAAGATTCACTGGAATGATTCTGGGAATGAGAGAGTTAACATATGAGGAACGTTTGTCTGCTCTTGGACTGTATTCCTTGGCGTTTAAAAGAATGAGAAGGGACCTCATAGAAGCATTTCGAATGTTGAAAGGCATGGATAGAGTGTATGTGGCAAAATTGTTTCCCATGATGGGGGAGTCTAGTACGAGAGGGCATGACTTAAGGATAAAGGGGCACCCATTCAGAACAGAGATGCAAAGAAATTTTTTCAGCCAGAGGGTGGCGAATCTGTGGAATTCGTTGCCACGGGCAGCAGTGGAGGCCAAGTCATTGGGTGTATTCAAGGCAGAGATTGATAGGTATCTGAGCAGCCAGGCCATCAAAGGTTATGGTGAGAAGGCGGGGGAGTGGGACTAAATGGGAGAATGGATTAGCTCATGATAAAATGGCGGAGCAGACTCGATGGGCCGAATGGCCGACTTCTGCTCCTTTGACTTATGGTCTTAAGTTCTTATGGTTCTCCACAACCCTGGGCGTCGTCACCTCTCCATTAATTTGGAACCAGAGTCATGGAGTGCTTTTCCTACCCAGTAGAGATTGACCTTTCTCATACTGAGAGGGGAAAGAGTGAAACGGGAATTACTGTAACCGTAAACCCAACATAATTGATGAAAGCGAATTGATATGAATTGAAACACTTCTCACAAAGAGAGTTCAGAATGTTGTGTTTCCTGGCCCAGGGAAAGGGACATCAGCTCTAGACTAGCAAGGAACTTGGAGTGGTAGGAGAACATCCAGCTTTTACGGTCCCCGAAGGTGCTTATGAATTGATAAAAACTGGATAGCACGGGCCTGAGTCTCCCAAGCATCAAACTCAGCCAACTCAGTCATGAAACTAGGCTTCCCAGCATAAAACTCAGCCAGATCCACCATGGACATGAGGCTCTCTAGCATCAAACTTAACCAAGGAAGTCCTGTTGAAGGATTCTGGCAACTGGGTCAAGGATAAAGTGAGACTTAGACCATATGACCATCAGATATAGGCGCAGAAGTAAACCACTCGGCCCATCAAGTCTGCTCCGCCATTCAGTCATGGGCTGATCCAATTCTTCCAGTCATCCCTATTCCCCTGCCTTCTCCTCCCCCCTCCCCTTTGATGACCTGGCTAATAAATAACCTATCTATCTCTGCCTTCAACACACCCAGTGACTTGGCCTCCACAGCCGCTTGTGGAAAGAAATTCCACTGATTTACCACCCTCTGACTAAAGTAATTTCTCTGTATCTCAGTTCCAAATGGGCGTCTTTCAATCCTGAAGTCATGCCCTTTTGTCCTAGACTCCCCTACCATGAGAAATAACTTTGCCATATCTAATCTGTTCAGGTCTTTTTAACATTAGAAATGTTTCTATGAGATTCTCCCCCCCACTCCACCCTTGCCGCCTCATTCTCCTGAACTCCAGGGAACACAGCCGAAGACATTCCTCATACGGTAATCCTTTCATTCCTGGGATAATTATCTGAGTTATATGCAAGGTGGCAGCAGATAAATAAGGTCGGAGGTGTCTCTGAACCTGGTGTGGGAGAAGTGGGGCAGTGGCTGCAGTAACGGAGGAGATGGTTGTTCCACGGGATCGGTTTCAGAAGAATGGGGTGACTCGTAGATGGTTTATCATCGTCACGCGTGCCGAGGGACGGGGAAAAGCAACTTCCAGTCAGGTCACAGTGCTAGAGTCACGGAGAAAGTGTAGTGCAGGAAAACAATAAGGTGCAAGGTGGAGGTCAAGGGTCCATCTCATCTCTCTAGGCTTTTCCGCCCAACAATATCAGCAGGAAAGATGATGTCATTCCAACTGATGGTCGGTGCTTTCTGCCACCTTTATCTTCCACTAAAAGCCAGGGTGGATGTTGGAATGTTGGAGTGTTCTGGGCAGGTCGGGGTCTTTCATTAGGCTGCCTGGTTTACCAAGGCAGGGAGCAGTGTAGACGGAACTCATTGGGGGTAAGCGGGTGTCTACGATGCCCTGGGCTGTCTGTACAGCTCTCTGCAGTTGCTTACGGTCTCGGCCAGAGCCACTGCCATACCGAGCCATTACACAGATGGGCCGAAGGTTGGGGGTGGATTTGTGAAAGGAAAATCATGTCTGACGAATCTCATAGAATTTTTTGAGGATGTAACTAGTAGAGTGGATAGGGGAGAACCAGTGGATGTGGTATATTTGGATTTTCAGAAGCCTTTTGACAAGGTCTCACACAGGAGATTAGTGTGCAAACTTAAAGCACACAGTATTGGGGGTAAGGTATTGGTGTGGGTGGAGAGTTGGTTAGCAGACAGGAAGCAAAGAGTGGGAATAAACGGGACCTTTTCAGAATGGCAGGCGGTGACTAGTGGGGTACCGCAAGGCTCAGTGCTGGGACCCCAGTTGTTTACAATATATATTAATGACTTGGATGAGGGAATTAAATGCAGCATCTCCAAGTTTGCGGATGACACGAAGCTGGGTGGCAGTGTTAGCTGTGAGGAGGATGCTAAGAGGATGCAGGGTGACTTGGATAGGTTGGGTGAGTGGGCAAATTCATGGCAGATGCAATTTAATGTGGATAAATGTGAAGTTATCCACTTTGGTGGCAAAAATAGGAAAACAGATTATTATCTGAATGATGGGCCGATTAGGAAAAGAGGAGGTGCAACGAGACCTGGGTGTCATTATACACCAGTCATTGAAAGTGGGCATGCAGGTACAGCAGGCAGTGAAAAAGGCGAATGGTATGCTGGCATTTATAGCGAGAGGATTCGAGTACAGGAGCAGGGAGATACTACTGCAGTTGTACAAGGCCTTGGTGAGACCACACCTGGAGTATTGTGTGCAGTTTTGGTCCCCTAATCTGAGGAAAGACATCCTTGCCATAGAGGGAGTACAAAGAAGGTTCACCAGATTGATTCCTGGGATGGCAGGACTTTCATATGAAGAAAGACTGGATGAACTGGGCTTGTACTCATTGGAATTTAGAAGATTGAGGGGTGATCTGATTGAAACATATAAGATCCTAAAGGGATTGGACAGGCTAGATGCAGGAAGATTGTTCCCGATGTTGGGGAAGTCCAGAACGAGGGGCCACAGTTTGAGGATAGAGGGGAAGCCTTTTAGGACCGAGATTAGGAAAAACTTCTTCACACAGAGAGTAGTGAATCTGTGGAATTCTCTGCCACAGGAAACAGTTGAGGCCAGTTCATTGGCTATATTTAAGAGGGAGTTAGATATGGCCCTTGTGGCTACGGGGGTCAGGGGGTATGGAGGGAAGGCTGGGGCAGGGTTCTGAGTTGGATGATCAGCCATGATCATAATAAATGGCGGTGCAGACTCGAAGGGCCGAATGGCCTACTCCTGCACCTATTTTCTATGTTTCTATGTTTCTAAATGGGACATTGTCACAACCACAGACTCAGCAGCACAGCAGATTCGGCAATTGCGCTCATGAATATGCACGTGTCAGCTAATTATTGTTTCATTGCGATGGTATTTAACCCCATTCTCTCTGTCGTAGCACTGGCCGAGACTTGAACACAGCAACACTTCACTGCCTGTTTGCATTCCGCCTTGCCTGAGAAATTGGACTGTCGAGTCAACTGACTCTGAAGACTAGCGGTATTCGTTTTATATTTAGTTATTTTATCAGCTGCAAGCCCTCAAATCGTTTTCCATTTGAGAGTTTTAGTTAACGGCCCTGTTTGGCCGAGAGCTTACTGTATTCTTTTCACTCTAACTCTGTTCGCACTAAAGTCTGTGAACTGTTGACCTGCTTCAGCATCTCTCGCTCCGCACTTGGGCCATATCCGAACCGGATGTAGTGACAGGACATACCAAGTTTGTTTTGCCTCCTGAAGATGTAGGACTCTGCTGTGTTTTCTTAGCAAACAGCTATTACGCGATTGGCCCTTACTGAAACCCCTTCCGGACCCTGAGGGCTCAGGAAAGGAGAGACCTGTTCACGCTCCCCGCCCCCCCCCAACCCCACCCACAAAATGGGAGTGTCAATCCAGAGGACAGAGCTGAAGGGACGGTCACAAGTAACCGAAGCAGGTGGAATGTTCTGGTAGAAGGTGGGAAATCTTGCAGACAGAGGAAGGGTTACTGGGAGGCATGGGGGGAGGATAATTGTTTCAACGCTCGTGGGATTGATGGCAGTGGAAAGCAGAGGGACAGCAGGAGACACGGTCAGTCGGAGATGAGCCGATATTTTGAAATGTCGGTGTAAAATGGAGGGGCTGATTGGCAGACTAGTACTTCTCCTTTATGGCGACCTGCCTTGCTGTTCTCAGTTGGACCTGGGTGCTTTGTTTCCATCTCACAACCATGGACGTACATCACAGAGTGGGGTGCTCTTGATCCCGCAGGCATAGATACAGTTACAGGGGAACGATCATCTGGGGACTCTCTGACATACCCAAGGCTGATCAAATATCACCCATCAATTGTGGATCTGTCACTACAGACACAATATGCAGAATAAATGCAATAGCTGCTTTATATTAATAGGAGAAACGTCCAACAGACAAGAAAACCCTCTGCGGGGCACTCCTCTGTGTTCGTGGATGTTTGCGAAGAAGAAGAATTTCAGGATGTATATTTCTCTGACATTAAATGTACCCATTGAAGCCCACTGGTCCAGCACAATCACCGTCCCAGGAGTGGTTGTAATTCCAAACTTGCTGTCATAATACCAATTTTATATTGTTACTGTCTCCTGCAGTGGCACCTTTTCCTAACTCTTAAAGATAGAAAACCTACAGCACAAAACAGGCCCTTCATGCTGTGCTGAACATGTCCTTACTTTAGAAATTACCTAGGCTTACCTACAGCCCTTTATTTTTCTGAGCTCCATGTACCTCTCTGAGAGTCTCTCAAAACACCCTATCGTATCCGCCTCCACCACCATCGCCAGCAGCCCATTCCACACACTCACCACTCTCCGGGTAAAAAACTTACCCCTGACATCTCCTCTGTGCCCTCCCGTGTCAGCCGTTTCAGCCCTGGGGGGAAAAAAGCCTCTGGCTATCCACACGATCAATGCCTCTCATCATCTGTTTGGCCTCTTCCTTCTCACGGTCTTAACCACCAGTTATTCAAAACTTGGTCCCTGTTGTAGCGTGGATGAAATCAGCAGAGAGACAGAGTCACTGGTAGATACAAAGCAGCTTCTTTATTCGACACAACAAGGTACAGCTGGCATATCGACGGAGATGCTTTCGGTAGAAAGGTCTGCGAGCCCAATGTGGGCTCGATATTTATATGCTAAACACAAAGGCAATTGCTACTTAAAAAAGTTATAGACAATGCATAGACAATGCTTCCTATTGAAGCTACATACAAAATATCACACCGTCCTTTCCTTCCGACACCAACATGTCTGGGTTGGTATCCACAGCCTTTAGGAATGGAAGTTAAAACCACAATACATTTATTCGGCATTTTACATGCTAACATAGAAGACAATTAATATTTATAAAGTGTAGATAATACTGTCTTCGAAACTACAGCATCTGGTTAAACTACAGTGCCAGAAGCATCTGATATTCACACCTTTTTAGGAGGCGCATTGTTGTGGACTCAATCCACAGTACTTTGTCAAATAGAAGTCTGGTGGCCAAAGTCATTTAAGTGTAAACGAATCATCTACTCAAAAAAACTCACTCTAACAGTCCCATGATCCTCTCATATCCCTTTTGCCAATCACCTGTCCAGCTCTTGGCTCCATCCCTCCCCCTCCTGTCTTCTCCCATCATTTTGGGTCTCCCCCTCCCCCTCCCACTTTCAAATCTCTCACTCGCTCTTCCTTCAGTTAGTCCTGACGAAGGGTCTCGGCCCGAAACGTCGACTGCACCTCTTCCTAGAGATGCTGCCTGGCCTGCTGCGTTCACCAGCAACTTTGATGTGTGTCACTCTAACAGTCCCAGCCTTAGCCTTGTAAATAGCTGGAAAGGAAAGATGATCACGATATCAATATTGGCCCACCCCAGAACGATGACAACAGTTACGCAGACCAAAGGAAAGTAATCAAACAAGGAACTCTGAAGGTTAGTCAGGATCTAGGGAAAGCGGTCGACGTTTCAAGCCGAGATCCCTTCTTTGGGGCGAAAGACAAACAGTGGGTGTGGGGGGCGGGAATGACTGAAGAAGGTGGGGCAGGGGGAAGGATGACGATCTAGAGGATGATAGGTGAAGGCCAATGGGGGGGTGGGGGAGGGTTGTAGGAGGGATTGGTGTGAGGGCCCGAGATGAATGAATCTGATCGGAGAAGAGAAGTGGACTGTGGGAGGAAAGGGAAGGAGGAGGGGCCCCGGAGGGAGCTGGTGGGCGGGTAAGAAGAAGAGAGGAGCTGAGAGAGGTGCCGGGATGGGGGGGAAATAGAAAAAGCGAGAGGGGAAGAAACTACCTGAAGTTAGAGACATCTGTATTGGCTGCCAGACGGAACAGGAGGCATTGGCCCTCCGCACTGAGATGGCAGTAGAGGAGGCCACGGGCCGACCTGCCTTGGAGGAGGGCTCTCGGAGGGAAGTTTCGGAGTGCAGGACATTACTGATAGCGGGTCCCTTGTCAAAATAATGGCAAATATGAAGCCGGGGAGAACGAGCTGTTCAGTCCCTATCACTAACGTGAGGGTCCTACGTCCGGATTAGTGATACGACGCCAGGCGCACGGTGGGTTGTGGGGCGAGTCTACAGTGGATGACTCAGGCGTACAGATGGGTATATGAACAGACAAGGTGGAATACAATAGAGAAAAACGTGTGCCTGTTTCCTGCGGCACACAAAAAATATGATCGTAGCATGCCCGAGTATATTCTCAACATCGCGGCAGTTAACATCCAGCTGCCTTTGGAGATCGGGACGGGAACGAGGTTTTCAGCGAATGCTGTTCGTAATGCGCCATTCAAGTCTAGTCCAGAGCTCGGTCAATTACCGTGCACGGTAGCGCCAGCGGTGACGGTCGAATCTGAGCGGGAGAAGGAGATTTAAACGATGCGCCGTCCTGCCATGACTTGTCGGTGTTGGAGCGATTTTTTTTTGTGTGTCTGTCATTGACTTCGACCTGCCAGTCCTCGTGGATTGTAATTTGGGAGTGCAGCTCTGGACAACGGGTTCCTAAAAGCCGTGAATCCCAGACCAGACGATGCTGGTTGAAATTCGTTTGGATGCCTGTGGCGTGGACGGAATCAGGAGGCGCGAAGGTGGTCTGCGGTTTCAAAGGAAGCATTGCCCATACAATGTGTAAATGTGGAGCTGCCCTTTGATGTTTGGCACATAAAATACCGAGCCCCACGTTGGGCCAGTGAGACTGTTCTACCGAAAGCCTGCCATGCCTTGCTTTGTCGGACAATGAAGCTGTTTTGCATCTACCGGTAGATTTCTCCGGCGACGTCGCAGCCACGGCCGGTAGGAATGACTCCAGTTGCCCAGAGCTTCGCTGAAGCCGGCACTGGAATACTGTCCGCTCTTCTGGGTGCCTCGGCTGAGAAGTGATGGGAGTGGGGGGAGATATTAACCAAGGCTGACAGGACTGCTCCCCGGGATGGCGGATAAGCGAGAATAGAAAAGAAGCCGAGGCTCCCCCTCCAACGCCACCTGGTCCACAGTTTGCTGGGAGTTTTGTAAAGTCAGGCCTCATCAGCTCTCAGCTTCAGACACCCCCCCCCCCCCCACCCCCGTGTTCTCTTGCTACGCCCTTGGCTCCTTTAAGCAGGTGCAGCCTCTTCCGTGACAAGAGAGAATCTGCAGACGCTGGAAATCCGAGCACACACACACACACATACACACACACACACACACACACACACACACACACACACACACACACACACACACACACACACACACAGTTACACACACACACACAGAAACACACAATCAGAAACACACACAGAGACACAGAAACACACACACACACGCACACAGACACACACACACACACAGATACACACACACACACACACACACAGAAACACACAAACAGAAACACTCACAGAGACACAGAAACACACACACACACGCACACAGACACACACGCACAGATACACACACACACACAGATACACACACACACACACACACACACACAGAAACACACAAACAGAAACACACACAGACACACACACACTCACACAGACACACACACACACACACTCACAGAAACACACACACACACACACACACACACACACACACACACACACACACAATATTAGAGGAAATCAGCAGGCCAGGCAGCTATCTATGGAAATGAGTAAAACAGTTGTTTGGGTCGAAACCGTTCGGCAGGACTGGAGGAAAAGAAAAGCTGAGGAGTAGATTTAAAAGGTTGGGTCGGGGTAGGGAAACGCCAGGCGACAGGTGAACCTTGGGGGGGGGGGTGGGAGGGGTGAAGCAAAGAGCTAGGATGCTGTCGGGATGAGGCCACACTCAGGTTGGAGGAACAACACCTTCAATTCCGCCTGGGTAGCCTCCAACCTGATGGCATAAACATCGACTTCTCTAACTTCCAGTAATGCCTCCACCCCCGCCCTTCACCGTTTCCTGTCACCCTGTCTCTCTCTCACCTTATCTCCTTGGCCGCCCATCGCTTCCTTCTGGTGCTCCTCCCCCCCCCCCACCCCGATCCTTCCATGGTCTTCTGTCTCTTCCACCAACCGACTTCCCAGCTTTTTGCTTCATCCCTCCCCCTGCAAGTCTCACCTGTCGCCTGGTATTTCTCTTTGTTCCCTCCCCCCCCCCCACCTCTCAAATCTGCCCCTCAGCTTTTTTTTCCCTCCAGTCCTGCCGAAGGGTTTCGGATTGAAACGTCGGCTGTACTCTTTTTTCCATAGACGCTGCCTGGCCTGCTGTGTTCCTCCAGCATTCTCTCTGGGCGTTTCAGCCTCTTCAGAGGGAGGGGACATGGGCCATTTGCCGAATGGCACTGGGCTATTGAGAGTGGAGGGGCTGGAAATGATGCTCCCTTGTCCGGGAGGCAGTGAAACCCTCCCGCAGCGGCGGACCGAAGATGGCCTGCCTCCCTGAACGCCGCTGTTACCTCGAAGCCGCGCGGGGGGTTCGGAGTGTGCTCGGTCGGCCGCGCAGAAAAGGAAATGCTCCCGGCGCAGCTCGTCTCGGTTGCTGCACACTGCTGGGGGGGTTATTCTATGTGACATGAATACCCATCGGCAGTATATTAAAAATAAATCCCAGTTCAAAGTGCCCCCGCGCATGTGGCCTCTGCTCTCGCGTGGGCTCGGGGGGCGCGACGCCGGCTTCTCGCCGAACCTGCTCGCGAACTCCGTGCTAGTCGGGTGGCGTGGCGGAGTAGAATTAGATCGGGGGAGTCGGAAGGAAGGAAGGAAGTTAATTCCTTCCCTTGGGATGTGTACCGGGTGCTCAGGTTTCCTCTCACAGTCCAACGGCCGACGCGGCAGGCTAACTGGTCCCGTGAATTGGCCAGGGTAAAATCGGGTCTGTCGGGGCTTTGCTGAGCGCAGAGAGGGCCGGATGGGCCCATTCCGCGCCGTATCTTTGACATCAGGAACCTCCTTACCTGTAGCTGCTGGCGGGCCCACGCCCCGGGTGGGAAACGTGTGGTGAAAGTCACCGAAAGACAGGTGAGTCCCCCCCAAGTCCAGGGGACTTGGGGCATGACGTGGGGGTGAGTAGCCATTACCGGAGGGAGGAGTTTGCCTTTGGGCTCAGTACTGTTAATAATACCGTGGCGAGCATTTGGTCCATGACGACCGACGAAGAAACTCGTTAACTCCAACAACCGTTTTATTTTTAAATTTCGTTTCCCAAAAATATACTTCATTCGGAAATATTACAAAATAAAGTTATTTACATAAAAATATTCGTTGACTCTGAGTTCTTATTGAATAAATAAAGTTATTAACAATAAATCATGCGTTGACTCTCAGTCCCCATTCAAATCAAACATGTTGACAATAAAGCATTCGTTGGCTCTCAAGTCTTAGTCAAGAATAAAAACTTATTTACAATAGAAGGCCAGGCGTTGACTCTCCTTTCTTTACCGACGTTCCTTTACCGCTCTACGTTTCTAGCCACTCCTGTGGTAAAAACAAAAACATATAAGCAATAATCAGTAATTAAATAGATAGACGGACAAATAAATAAATAATCAAGCAATAACTATTGAGAACATGACATGAGGAGACCTTATAGGTTATGGGAACATTTCAGTGATGGGGGCAAGTGATATGTTCGATTCCAGAGCCTGATGGTTGACAGGTAATAGCTCTTCCAGGACTTGGTGGTGTGAGCCCCTGAGGCTCTTGTACCTTCTTCCTGACGGCAGCAGTGAGAAGAGAGCGTAACCAGAGTGATGGGGGCGGGGGGCGGGCTTCCCTGATGATGGACGCTGCTTTCCTGTGACGACGCTCTGTGTAGATGTGCTAAAGGGTGGGTAGGGCTTTACCCTTGATCGACTGGCCATATCACTTGATAAATTCTTTCTTCTCTCCATTAACCACAAGTGTTAATATGTAATAGAAAGTTTTGTAGCCTTGCAGTGGCTGCTATGTTCTCGGTCTGTCCCAGAGAACACCTCTTCCCAATGAAATGTCTGCTGATGTGCGGATACTGTTGTATTGTGGCAGTCAGTTACTGCGCAGTAAAACCACACTAACATCAATGGGATAATGATCAGATGATGTTTTAGCGATTTAGTGCCTTGGCCTGCTTACTCTTCCTCCTCCCCCAATCTTAAATGGTTTGAAAACAAGGGTACAGTTATTATAGCTCTAAAATGGCAACCCCAACGACAGCTTTATCGTGATAGGCACAAAACTGACCGGCCACCATGGCCCGGAGAGTGAACCCAACCAGTCTCGCACCGACGCGGGAGGTGACCATCACACACCCCGGTTACAGTCAGGGTGACCCGCAAATACACAAGCGGATAACTCTATACCCGAGCTAAAATGTAACAATAAGTGAACCGGAACTTCCCCCCACAATCCCGCAAAAGCATTTCCATACAAGAGCTGGTCATTAGAAATGCAGGGGCGGGCTGTCGACCACGCCCCCCCATAGCATCACAATAATAATAATAATCACTTTATTGATCCCGAGTGGGAAATTAGTTCGTTACAGAAGCAGCATTTTAAAACACACTTAGCAGTAATACTAATAACAAATATAAAAATAATATTAACTGACAATAAAGTACAGAATAAAATACGCACAATAATAATTTAATGATGTGCAAAACTATGCAACAATAATGTACGAAATTATAAAACAGAGACTATTGTACTGTGATGTGTGTTCTCCTGTCGCACGGAGATGAACTGTTGTATGTGCTCATTGCCTTTGGTAGGAAAGATTTTCTGTAACAATCCTTGTGAATGATTCTGTTTGAAAGGGCGCTCCGCTGCTTATTCAGTAGGTCATGGAGAGGATGTGTCTGATTGTCCATAATGGATAACAGTTTGTTTAGTGACCTCCTCTCCACCACCAACTCAAAAGAGTCCGGGTTGTAGCCAAGGACGGATCCAGCTTGTTTGATGAGTTTATTTAGTCTTTTTGCACCACCAGCACCGATGCTGCTCCCTCAAGATAAAGGCGCAAAGAAGACTGCACTCGCTACAACAGACTGGTAACAGATCTCCAGCATCCTGTTACACACATTGAAGGATCTCAGCTTCCTTAGAAAATAGAGCCTGCTCATCCCCTGCTTGTACACAGCCTTGGTGTTGGTTTTCCAGTCAAGTCTGTCGTCGAGGTGAAAGCCCAAGCATTTGTACTCTTCCACCAGAGCACCCTCTTCTCCCAGAATGTATATAGGATTCTTCCTCCAAAATCAAACACCACCCGTCCCGCGTCTCCCCCCCCCCCCGGGTTTTGGCCACATTCAGGAGCAGGTGGTTTTAGATTAGATTAGATTATGAGGACACGCAGTCCTCTTTTATTGTCATTTAGTAATGCATGCATTAAGAAATGATACAATGTTCCTCCAGAATGATATCACAGAAACACAAGACAAGCCAAGGCTAAAAAAACTGACAAAACCACATAATTATAACATATAGTTACAACAGTGCAAAGCAATACCGTAATTTGATAGAAGAACAGACCATGGGCACGGTAAAAAAAAGTCCCAACATCTCACGCAGACGGTAGAAGAAGAGAAACTCTCTCCCTGCCATGAGCTTCCAGCGCCGCAAACTTGCCGATGCAGCACCCTGGAAGCACCCGACCACAGCCGACTCTTGAGTCCGTCCAAAAACTTCAAGCCTCCAACCAGCCTTCTGACACCGAGCACTATCTCTGCCGAGCGTTTCGACCCCGGCCCCGGCAACAGGCAATAGGCAAAGCCGAGGATTTTGGGCCTTCCCCTCCGGAGATTCTCGATCGCACAGTAGCAGCGGCAGCGAAGCGGGCATTTCAGAAGTTTCTCCAGATGTTCCTCCGTGTTTCTCATGTCTGTCTCCATCAAATCAGTATTGTGCACGGCACCTACTTCACAGATACGAAATCAATTCGGAGCGGCCGTGCGCGCTGCGTCGCGCCGCCATCTTCTCCTCCCGCACCCCTGCAAAGCTTGCCCACCGGTCCCCTGTACCCCGACTGCTGCCCATCTCTGTTACACCCAAGCACCGCAAGGTCATCAGAGAACTTCTGCACAGTGGCACGTCTGAAGTGGGAGTTGAGAGAACGTGTTTGCTTGTATCAATGGGGGACGCGGCGGATCTCATTAGCATATCAAAGATATAAATTCACCCGGGCTTTGTATGAACCGACGTAAACCCCAAAGCCCGCCAGAAGCGATTAGGCGGGTGGTGAAGTAACGAGAGCAGATCATCACATTTCACTGTGTCTGGCCTGAAACACTCTCTATCAGGATATGTTGTCCTGTGAAATTGAAAACATATATTTTGCTATTACTTGATGAGGATAGCGATAACAAGGTGGGCAGGTCGAAAACGCTTTTTGTGGACTTCAGGATGAGTGTCGGTCGACCACACGCCTCTGTGCGGAGACACAAAGATCCTCGGTGTGCGCGGACCTGACCATCTAAATCTGGACCCACAGCGCCCCCTCTCGGCTCAGGCAGGTACAGCAGCGCCTGCCTTCCTGAGCCGTTCCGGGCTCCCCGCTCGCATGCTAACAGCTCTCTGCAGGAGCACCACCGAGAGGGCCCATCTTTGTGTGGTAGGGGAAGTTGGAAGACCCTACAGAGGGCCGTAAAGACGGCTGAGAGGATCGCCGGTGCCTCCCCCAACTTGGGACATTCTACCAGAAGCGTTGTATGCAAGCGGCTCCAAGAGCATTGCCCAGAATTTCGCCCACCCATCCCGCAATCTCCGCTGTAGCGAGTGCAGATGCTTTGCGGTGGGACAGCAGCGTCGGCGCTGGTTATGCCAAAAAAAAGACAAAAAAAAAAAACTCGTCAAAAAGGCGGGATTCGTCCTTGGCTGCAGCCCAGACTCTCTTGAGTTAGTGGTGAGAGGAGGTCACTAAACAAACTGTTATCCATTATGGACAATCAGGCACATCCTCTCCATGACCGACTGAATCAGCAGCGGAGCACCCTTTGGAGCAGCCCCGCCGTCACAAGGATTGTTACAGAAAATCTTCCCTACTGAATGCAATAAGCATATACATCTCTGTGCGACAGGAGAACACGCATACAATAGTCTCTGTCTTATTATTTTGTACATTATTATTGCACATTGGTGAATTATTATCGTGTATGTTATTATTCTGTATGTAACCCCCAGTTTCGGCCGGCGGCTTTAGTCAAAGGGAAAGACAGTCTCCGGCTCCGCCAAACTTGTGAAACCTCGTTTGTGTGGATGCTGCCTGATGGGTTCCCAGGTTACAATCAGTACCACGATATAACAAACGTATGCCATTAAACGATTGGGCTTTATAATTCTTAATTTGACTAGAGGTTTCGTAAAGAAAAACAAAAAAGAAAAACGGCCCATTTTAATGAAAACAGTCTAATGCGCAACATTTGAGTTCACGGTTTTCTCATCCGTTCGTTCTCCACCGATTTCCCCTTGGGCGTCGTCGACTCCCGATCCCATTCCAAGTCCACTCCGTACTGCAGTCTACGACCTCCCCGTTCTGGCACCTTCTATCTCCATCATCCGCCGAACAAAAGCCCGCGAGTACCTCGCTCTGGGGTACACAAGAAAGAAGAGCCCTCCTCTCACTGGACGCCGCACATTTCAAAGCCCCCGTTATCTCCAGTCATAACCCAAACACTGCAGCTACAGAGAAACCATTACATTAGCAGTCAAACCTTTTCCCAGGGCGTTACATGTACTTTATTATTAGTTAAGTCTGCACACTGCTAAGTGTGTTTTTAAATGCTGCGACTGTAACGAAATAATTCCCCACTCGGGATCAATAAAGTATAATTTATTATTATTTGATTATCAGGAAGGAGGTACAGGAGCACCATAACTGAGTACCAGGTTCTTCCCTGTGGCTGTGTGACTAATGAATACCCTGCCTCCACCGGGGTATGGTCACTAGGATAGCGAGCTGTTTACTGTTTACCTGCGCCGCGCACGTCTCACGCATTTCAATTTGCATCTTATTCACTAATTCGTTGTAATATTTCGTTTTGTGCGCCGTCTGTGATATTCAGTTCCCCGGGGACCCGAATAACGTCGTTACAATTGGTTGAATATATGATACAGTCATATGAATTGAGATGACTTTATTTCTTACGTCCTTCATATATGTGAGGAGTAAAAATCTTAACGTATCGTCTCCGTCTACATGTGCGATTTATAGTAACTTATAATAAATGTTATGTACAACAGGATAGTCAGGGTTTTTTTTTAACGCAGAGTGGTGAGTGTGTGAAATGGGCTGGCGGCGACCGTGGTGGAGGTGATAGGGTCTTTTAAGAGACTCCTGGACAGGTACACGGAGCTCAGTGCCTGCTATAGGTAACCGGAGGTAATTTCCAAAATAAGTACATGTTCGGTACAGCATTGTGGGCCGAAGGGCCTGTATTCTGCTGTAGGTTTCTATGTTTCGATGTTTCTAATATAACACAGAAATACAGTTGTATCAGCTTGAATTAATCATTCTGATGGCCTGGTGGAGGAAGCTGTCCCGGAGCCTGTTGGTCCTGGCTTTTATGCTGCGGTACCGTTTCCCGGATGGGAGCAGCTGGAATAGTTTGTGGTTGGGGTGACTCGGGTCCCCAGTGATCCTTCGGGCCCTTTTTACACACCTGTCTCTGTAAATAAAATTGACCCTGAGCGTGAGCTGGTAACGGCAGAACGGTATAAAGGTCCGATCTCCCGGACAGGAACCCGAAATCCCCGCGACCTGCTAAAGGGCGGGAAGTGTGAGTACCGGTGACGTGGGGAACTGTTTGAATCCAATAGTTACATTTCAGTGCCCGACCGGGAGTGGGGCGTACAGATGATCCAGTTTTCTACAGTGACGCAGGCTCCTGGGCGAAACACCCAGAACCTGGCCCGTCCTACACTTCATCCTGTCACCTCAGGGCCTGCGAATATCCGTACGCAATGGGCCCCCGCTGATGAAACGTGCAGCGTGTTTTCTTTACCGCCATATCCGCTTGCGGTGCCCCTCGGGGAGGTACGGACTCGCAGACAAGATCGCTCTGAGCATCAAGGCTCGTTGAGAAACTGCTACTCACTTTCCCAACAAAGAGCAAGAACAGAGGTTCGTCGGTCGTTGCTCTGACCCGCATATCCAACTGATCAGTGCCCCGCGCAATCACTTGACAACCTAACTATCCAGAACCCCAAAAACTTGTGCGCTATCTCCAAAAACCCAAATCGGACCGTCCATATTTTCGCTCCAAATCAAATGGAAAAGCCGGAAACGACGGGGCCCCAGCACTGATCCCTGTAGAACAGGCGTGCGCAGCCCTTCGGTGAAAATGATACCGTGTCCGTTAAATAGGGGCCGTGGACAATTCTGAGTTGATGGAGACGGACGTGAAAGCACAGAGGAAGATCTGGACAAATTTCTGAAACGCCAGTTCGCTGCTGTTGTTACTGCGCGATCGGGAATCTTCCGGAGGGAAGACCTCAAAATCCCCGGCTTTGCCTGCTGCTGGCGACCGAGATTGATGTCGAATCGTTGGGATAGAGATGGTGCTCGGTACTCGGTGTCGGAGGCTCGAAGTTTTCGGACGACTCAGAGTCGGACTGTGGTCGGGTATGGCAGGGAGAGTTTTCTTCCTTCTCCCGTCTCCGTGAGATGTGGGACTTTTGAGAGACTTTGAACTTTTTACTGTACCATGGCCTGTTCTTCATCAAGTTATGGTATTGTTGCACTGTTGTAACTATATGTTATAATTATGTGGTTTTGTTAGTTTTTTTCAGTCTTGGTCTGTCCTGCTTTTTGTGATATCACACCGGAGGAAATATTGCATCATTTCTTAATGCGTGCATTACTAAATTACAATAAAAGGGGACGGTGTGTCTTCATAATCTAATCGCTCTTTGACCTCTGATGATAATAAAACACTGTGGCGCCGCTGTCCTATCTTCTGTGTCCAAGTCAGTTTAGAACCCAATTCAGAGCACCCTACATCCCATGCACCCAACTCTTCTGGGCTGAACGCATACCGTGAAGGGGCCTTGTTGAATGCTTTGCAGAAGTATAGGACACCAATTGGACTACCGTTGTCAATGACTTTCGACATCTCCTTAAATACTTGAGACGGTCCCGGAGGTCACTAAGATCTCAACAGTCATCTCCTCTCTTGAGTTGATTCAATAACCTGGGTTTCATCCCCCCCCCCCCCCCGCAATCCGGCTATTCGGACACCCGCCTTACGAGACCCAACGATTCATAAATTTTACCAACGTGAACTAGAGTACCGGCATGCCATTCCTAGATCTCTCCGACCCTCATGTCCCCATCACTGGTGCAGACAAATTTAGAAAGCCAACTACTTCCTGCGGCGCTAGGGATATAATTCACGCTTTGTGCTTTAGTCATGGAACATTGCCGCACAAAAATATGCCCTGCGGTCCATCTAATCCGTGCCAAACTATTAATAAGCCTCGTTCCATTGATCCGCGCCTGGACCCCTCCATACCCCTGAAATGCACGTACCTATCCGTATTTTTCTTAGCGGTTGAAATCGAGCTCGCACCCGCCAACTTCCACCGGCAGCTCGCTCCGCACTCTCACCACCCTCGGCGTGAAGGGCGTTTCCCCTCATTTTCCCCCTGAACTTCTCACCTTTCACCCTTGACCCACGACCCCCAGTTCCAGTCTCAGCCCACCTCAATGGAAAAGGGCCCGCCTTGCATTCAAACCTATCCCCGCCCCTCATAATTTTGTACGCCTATATCAAATTTCCCCTCAATTTTTTTTTACGCTCTGGGGAATAAAGTTCCCAAGTCTTGTGAACATCTTTGTAAAATTTGTCTGGTTCTTTCAAGCAACACAGAACGCTGGAGGAACTCAGCAGGCCAGGCAGCACGCGTGGGAAAGAATACCGCCGACATTTCGGGCGAAGCCCTTCGGCAGGGCTGGTGAAGAAAAGGACGAGAAGTCAGGGGTAGGGGTGGACGGGGAGGGGGAAACACAAGGTGAGAGGTGAAACCGGGGGAGGGGGAGAGGGTGAAGTAAAGAGGTGGGAAGTTGATTGGTGAGAGAGATACAGGACTGGAGAAAGGGGAATCTGATAGCAGAGGACAGAAGGCCATGGAAGAGAAAAGGTGGGTGGGGAGCACCAGAGGGAGGTGAGGGGGTGACAAGGAGATAAGGTGAGAGGGAAAGAGGGTATGGGGAATGACGAAGCGTCGGGGGGGGGCATTACCGGAAGGAATATGTGATGTTGTTTCTTTAACCTGAATGTGGCATCGTCACGGCAGTGGAGGGGGCCATGGATCGACGTATTCCAATTGGAATGGGAGGTGGAATTAAACTGGAAGGTACCGCTTTTTTCAAGTGGATAGAATGTAGTTACTCGGGGAAGCGGTCTCCCAAACTACGAGGGGTGATTTTCGTGGCCTAAAGTAGAAGGAGTCAATTCTAGAAAACCGAGCACATTTATTTTTCAACATAGTCCTCTCCTACTCGTACCAAAGTTGCTGGTGAACGCAACAGGCCAGGCAGCATCTGTAGGAAGAGGTACAGTCGACGTTTCAGGCCGAGACCCTTCGTCAGGACTAACCTTAGTCCTGACGAAGGGTCTGGGCCTGAAACGTCGACTGCACCTCTTCCTACAGATGCTGCCTGGCCTGCTGCGTTCACCAGCAACTTTGATGTGTGTTGCTTGAATTTCCAGCATCTGCAGAATTCCTGTTGTTCCCCTCCTACTCGTACACACTTAGTCCAGCGGTCGTGGGGCATACGGATCTTGGACCTCCAGAAAGTGTCCGCAGCAGGGGCGATTGATAAGTTCGTGGCCCAAGGTAGAAGGAGATGAGTTATACGGCTCTCGTTACAGGCACATGCAGGTCAACTCTTTGAATGACTACGCAGAAAGTTTGAAGTTAATAACTTATCTCCTTCTACCTTAGGCCACGAACTTATCAATCGCCCCTCGTACATCACGGGTCTCACCGATATACAGGAGGCCACACGGAGAACCGGACACAGTAAATTACACCAACAGACTCACGGGTGAAGTGTCGCCTCACCTGGAAGGACTGTTTGGGGTTCTGAATGGTAGCGAGAGAGGAGGTGGAGGCCAGGTGTCGCACTTGTTCCACTTGCAAGGATAAGTGGAAGGAGGGAGATCAGTGAGGGGGGACGAACGGACAAGGGAGTCGTGTAGGGAGCGATCCCTGCGGAAAGCAGGAAGTTGGGAGGGGGGGAGGGAATGATGCGTTTGGTGGTGGGATCCTGATGGAGGTGGAGGAAGTTTCGGAGAAGTATGTTCTGAACGCGGAGGCTGGTGGGGTGGTAGGTGGGGGCGAGAGGAACCCTATCCCTGGTAGGGTGGCCGGAGGATGGGGTGAGAGCAGACGTGCGCGAAATGGAAGAGATGCGGCTGAGGGCAGCGTTGAGGGCCTCTTTCAGAGTTAGTTACATTGGTTAGTTGAGCCAAACCAGGCGCAATACTCCAAAGCAGGTCTCACCAACGTCCTAAACAACTTCAGGACAATATCGCAACTCCTGCAGTCAATGCTTTGATTCATGAAGGACAATACACAAAAGCTTTCTTTGCGAATAGAAGATAGTTTTTTTTTTGGTGTGACATCACCTCCGTTCTAGTTTCAACCATTCGTCCGGGTCCAGAGTCTCTTCCCAGGACACGCACGGTAACTCACCAAAGGACCCCATTCTGTTTAAAATAGCGTGACCCCGCCACCCGCCACCACGGTCAGTGCACCGGCTGGGATTTTCAGCAATGAATCGGGGGTTGAGAGGGTGAACAGCTTCAAGTTTCACGGCGTGCACTTCGCCGAGGATGTCACATAGTCTGTACATACCGGCTGTGTGGTGAAAAAAGCACAACAGCGCCTCTTTCACCTCAGGCGGTTGAGGAAGTCTGGTATGGGCCCCCAGATTTTAAGGACTTTCTACAGGGGCACAACTGAGAGCATCCTGACTGGCTGCATCACTGCCTGCTCTGGGAACTGTACCTCCCTCAGTCGCAGGACTCTGCAGAGAGTGGTGCGGACAGCCCAGCGCATCTGTAGATGTGAACTTCCCACTACTCAGGACGTTTACAGAGACAGGTGTGTAAAGAGGGCCCGAAGGATCATTGGGGACCCGAGTCACCCCAACCAGAAAATGCTCCAGCTGCTACCATCTGGGAAACGGTACCGCAGCATAAAAGCCAGGACCAACAGGCTCTGGGACAGCTTCTTCCACCGGGCCATCATACTGATTAATTCACGCTGACACAATTGTGTTTCTACGTTATAATGACTATCTTGTTTTACATACTATTTATTATAAATTACTATAAATTGCACATTGCACATTCAGACGGAGATGTAACGGAAAATTTTATCTCCTCGTGTATGTGAAGGATGTAAGAAATAAAGTCAATTCCATTCAATTAGATTCTATCATTGAGAGCACAATGGATAGAAGAGGAGGTGATTGGAGTGTGAGAGCCTCCCCTCCGCATCTCTCCCACCTCCTCTCACACCGTGGCTCGGCTCTGAGTGCCCAAAACATAATAGGTGGAGATGATTGTTTTCACCCTCTGCTGGAGCCCAGCCGGAGTCCATTCAAACCGTTCACTGCATCTGCTCTGGAACACCCTCTGAGTCAGACAACCGACCGCCCTCTTGTTGTTTCCTTGTGAGAATAGGTTGAGTGAACTCGGCATTGATCGTGCGGATAGTCAGAGGGTTTTTCCCAGGGCTGAAATAGCTAACACGAGAGGACACAGTTTTAAGGTGCTGGGAAATAGGTACCGAGGGGATGTCAGGGGTAAGTTTGTTTTTTTTTACGCAGAGAGCGGTAGCTGCGTGGAATACAATGCTGGCGACGGTCGTGGAAGCGGATACAGCAGGGTCTTTGAATAGACTCTTAGATAGATGGAGCAAAGAGAGCTATGCGGCAGGGAAATTCTAGGCAGTGTCTAGAGTGGGTCACATGGTCGGCACAGTATTGTGGGCCGAAGGTCCTGTAATGCGCTGTCGATGTCTATGTCCTACGTCACGCGAACCCTGACGTAAAGAACCTAAGATGCGCACAGAGAGAAACAAAACGGTGGCTGGCACTCCCGGAAAAGGGACCTCAGTATCAGAATGAAGATATAAACTCTCCGGCGTTCGCTTGTGAAAAAAAATACCTCCCCCCACCACGCCAAAAACCTGCTGGAGAACAGAGACGGAGGCCCGACGCCGGCAGATCGTGTCTAACAAGCCTGATAGAATTCTTTGAGGAGGTGACCAGGCATATAGATGAGGGTAGTGCAGTGGATGTGATCTATATGGATTTTAGTAAGGCATTTGACAAGGTTCCACACGGTAGGCTTATTCAGAAAGTCAGAAGGTATGGGATCCAGGAAAGTTTGGCCAGGTGGATTCAGAATTGGCTTGCCTGCAGAAGGCAGAGGGTGGTGGTGGAGGGTGTACATTCAGATTGGAGGATTGTGACTAGTGATGTCCCACAAGGATTTGTTCTGAGGCCTCTACTTTCCGTGATTTTTATTAACGACCTGGATGTGGGGGTAGAAGGGTGGGTTGGCAAGTTTGCAGTCGACGCAATGGTTGGTGGTGTTGTAGATAGTGTAGAGGATTGTCAAAGATTGCAGGGAGACATTGATAGGATGCAGAAGTGGGCTGAGAAGTGGTAGATGGAGTTCAACCCGGAGAAGTGTGAGGTGGTACACTTTGGAAGGACAGACTCCAAGGCAGAGTACAAAGTAAATGACAGGATACTTGGTAGTGTGGAGGAGCAGAGGGATCTGGGGGTACATGTCCACAGATCCCTGAAAGTTGCCTCACAGGTAGATAGTGCTACATACCTCAAGGAAATCTTGTGACTGTCTTGTGAGAATGATGTAATCGTCTTTTGGAGGTCACCTGATGTAATTTTCCCGCCGATGTGAGGTCACGTGATGACATGTTCACCACGGGTGTAAAAGGGAAGACCTCTGGTGACGCAGTTAGTTTTAGTTTTCCAGCTAGAACGTTCGACAGTGTCTCCGTTCCGTTGCGTATTTGTTTTATGACGCAGTTTCATTTTTAAAACGGAGTTTTACGTTCTGTTGCAAGGTACAATAGCGCTCGACTGGCAATTTCTGCTAGATTTGTTGATGTACCTTTTCAGTAGTATTGGAGAGTGAAGACTTTATCGAAGTACAGGACCTGAAGGATTAAGAGAAGTTGCTATGGTTCGGCAGTTTAATAAAGAATTGACGTTCTTGAGTCTTCGTTGAAGAAGTAGTGACCTGTATTGTAGATAACTCCTGCCGAAAGAGCAAGGTAGTTCATGCGGGATTTGCTCTCCAGAATTTAAGTCGTTTATGTCCTTCATCGTGAATCCTTTGGACAAAACCAGCAGGGAAGTCGCGTCTATGAAGAAATCCTTCTCCAGAGAAGTCTCTCCCATTTGAATGTATAAATCTGTTGGACTTTCAAATTTACCATTTTAAGAACTGTATTTGACTTTACCACTTTAAGAACTGTTTTCGAATTTATCGCTTTAAGAACCAGTACCGAGAGACGGTTTGTTGAACGGCCGCACAGCGGTTAACTTACGGTTAAGGTTTTCGTTTGTTTTTTTTAATTGTTTATCCATTTTAATAATTTTTTTTTATATATAACCTGACTCGATTGATATTCATTGTTGCCGGATACGTAAAAATAGGGTAGTTAAGAAAGCTTATGGGGTGTTAACTTTCAAAAGTCGAGGGATAGAGTTTAAGAGTTGCGAGGTAATGATGCAGATCTATAAAACTCTGGTTAGGCCACACTTGGAGTACTGTGTCCAATTCTGGTCGCCTCACTATAGGAAGGATGTGGAAGCATTGGAAAGCGTACAGAGGAGATTTACCAGGATGCTGCCTGGTTTAGAGAGTATGCGTTATGATCAGAGATTAAGGGAGCTAGGGCTTTACTCTTTGGAGAGAAGAAGGATGAGAGGAGACATGATAGAGGTGTGCAAAATAATAAGAGGAATCGATAGAGTGGATAGCCAGCGCCTCTTCCTCAGGGCACCACTGCTCAATACAAGAGGACATGGCTTTAAGGTATGGGGTGGGAAGTTCAAGGGGGATATCAGAGGAAGGTTTTTTACTCAGAGAGTGGTTGGTGCGTGGAATGCACTGCCTGAGTCAGTGGTGGAGGCAGATACACTAGTGAAGTTTAAGAGACGACTAGACAGGTATATGGAGGAATTTAAGGTGGGGACTTATATGGGAGGCAGGGTTTGAGGGTCAGGACAACATTGTGAGCCGAGGGGCCGGTAATGCTCTATGTACTATGAGAGAAATAGCTGGAAGTGGTCGTCGTAATTCTTTGCGTCAGGTCAGGGGCTCACTCTCGGATTGACTCCACCTGCCAGTGATTTCAATTCGCAGCGACACCAGCGTCCTCCGGCAATTAAAGTTGAAAACTCACATTTCTCTCTTACGGGACCCAGATAACAGTACTAACAGGAAGGTGTAACCTGCCCGAGCCTCCGCTGTGAATTCTGAGGTTCTCACAGACGAAGGCAGGACATCGGTGACATAGAAACATAGAAAACCTACAGCACAATACAGGCCCTTCAGCCCACAATGCCGTGCCGGACACGTCCTTACCTTAGAAATACCTAGACTTTACCCACAGCCCTCTATTTTTCTAAGCTCCACGTAGCCTTCCAGGAGTCTCTTAAAAGACCATATCATATCCGCCTCCACCACCGTCACGGGCAGCCCATTCCACGCTCTCACCACTCTCTGCGTAAAAAACTTAGCCCTGACATCCCCTCTGTACCTACTTCCCAGCACCTTAAAACTGTGCCCTCTCGTGCTAGCCATTTCAGCCCTGGGGAAAAGCCTCTGACTATCCATACGATCAATACCTCTCGTCATCTTGCACACCTCTATCAGGTCACCTCTCATCCTCCGTCGCTCCAAGGAGAAAAGGCCGAGTTCACTCAACCTATTCTCATAAGGCATGCTCCCCAATCCAGGCAACATCCTTGTAAACCTCCTCTGCACCCTTTCTATGGCTTCCACGTCCTTCCTGTAGTGAGGTGACCAGAACTGAGCACAGTACTCTAAGTGGGGTCTGACCAGGGTCCTATGTAGCTGACGCGATATTAAACTGCGCTATTCTGCAGCACAGCGGTTAACGCGACAATATCCCCCAGCTTGGCAAAGAAACCCGGAGTTCAATTCCAGCGCCCCCTGTCGGAATTCTCCCCATAACCGTGTGTGCTTCTTCCGGGTGCTGCGGTCCAAAGACCTACTGAATAGTAAGTTAATTGGTGATTGTAAATTTTCCTGTAATGAGGGCAGAGTTGAAGAGGTGGGCGTTTGGGCGGGGCAGCCCGTTGGGTCGGAGGCTCCTGCTCCACGATGTACCTTTAAATATTGTTACCTGTCCCGCGAGTATCTCGTGAGCATGATATAATTGTCCCGTGATATTGGCATGACGTAAGTGTCACGATAGTGGGGTGATGTGATGTCAAGTGATGGCGTGTTCCAACCGGAATAAAAGGGGAGACCGCAGTCTGTTGCATAGTTATTTTAGTTGGGGAGTCACAGTCGGTGGTTACGTAATCGTGGAAGGAGAGAGAGAGTGAAGAACCGCCAGCTTCATGCTGACCCAAGAAATCAACGCCGTTCTGTGATTGGCATTTGATATGGACCATATTTGTATTGTGGCACACACTTTTGGCTAACCCCTGCATGGTCTCGGGTGTTGTGTGGTGACCACCTCCGGCGAAAGGTCAGTTACTGCGAGAAATCTTATTCTTCGTGATCTCTTCGGGCAAGGCATTTCCCGGCTGGGATCTGCGTCAGCAGTTTCGTCTTTTCTTCAGGAATCGCGTCATCGCTGGTTCGGAAAAGTCCCCCCTCTCACTTATCTCATAAATCACCTGGACTTTTCGAACCAACCCCTTAAGACTGTGCTTGAGTAAGATCTGTTAAGAATTGTCTTTAAATTCGACTGTTTGATAACTAAAGATGCATAACACTGTTAACTTCCGTTTAAGTTAGTCGTTTGTTTACTTTTCTATGTTTTTGAGTAGAGATTAATCAATTTCGTTGTTTATTTATAAAAATCCGACTCAATTTCATATCTATTGCTGCTGGTACATAACAATATATACAATAGAATGCTTCAATTAAATGTTCGCATTTTAGTGTCCGATCGGGAAAACATCGCCAGTACGGGGAGGGGACAGGTGATCCAATTTTGTGCGGTGATCACAACTGCTCAAAGTATTCAGACACACAAACTACTCCTGTCCGATACTTGCCACAGCTCTCAAAGGTCCCGAAATTGTCTACGGAGTGAACTTGGGGTAGGTTAACAAAGTGAGGGAAGAACAGAAGAACAGGAATTCTGCAGATGGTGGAAATTCAAGCAACACACATAAAAGTTGTTGGTGAACGCAGCAGGCCAGGCAGCATCTGTAGGAAGAGGTACAGTCGACGTTTCAGGCCGAGACCCTTCGTCAGGACACTTCGTCTCGGCCTGAAACGTCGACTGCACCTCTTCCTAGAGATGCTGCCTGGCCTGCTGCGTTCACCAGCAACTTTTATGTGTGCTGAAGAACAGAAGAATTGTGTGTGTATGTTTTTTTTCTTCTATGACATCACCTTTCTGCGCGCCTTTTTCTGTTGGTCCGGACCCAGTGCCTCTAACCAGGAGGTACCCGCCCTCGCAGGACCCAAATTCCGTCTAAAATACCATCCAGGGACTAATATTTTCATCTGAATTGGGGGCACAATGGATGGAAGAGGGAGATGTTTGGCGTGTAAGCTTCCCCGCACTGCACCTCCTCCCCTCCCTGTTTCTAACACCCCGGCTAAGCTATGAGTTCCCAGACCATCGGAGAAAATCCTTCTTCACCCCTGGCGTTCAGGCTGTTAAACGTCCATTCGGACCGTTTCACTAAACCTGCCTGAGACCGCTGGCTTGATGTTTCGTGTGAACCCCCCTGGTTTCCTTGGCTGCGTAAGTCTCGGGAGGACAACCCCCGGGCCCCGCCAAACTCGTGAGGTTGAGGCGCCCTCCCACCCCGAACCCCGACTTGTGTGGCTGCTGTGTAACTTGCTACCCTGTTAAAAAATTAGTGCCCAGAAATCACAGACGGCACGCTGCATACGATTAAAGGAATTATATTTACGAATCTTAACTTGACTATAGGGTTAGTAAAGAAAAGAACAGGGAAAAAGGGCCCATTTTTAATGAAACAGTCAAATGTGCACGAGTTGGAGCTCAAAGTTTCTCCATAGTCACTGATCCTCAATGGATCTCGTGCCTGGCTTCCTCGAATCTCGGTTCCGCTCCAGGTCGAACCCTATGATCTCTTCTCCCCTACGTCTTCCCTCTTCATCTCCTCTCGAACCAAAACCTCAAGCCCACCCTTGGCGTCCCTCATCAAAGAAATCTCCCCTTAATCCGGCCAACCTAATTGGATGGCGCACATTTCTCCTCATCTCTTATCTTCAGCAGTAGCCCAAACCAGCTGAAAACAGAACAGGCTGCTCTCACAGAACTGCCAAAATTAAATACATACAGCATAACCACAAAGATATGAACCAGGGCATTACACATGTTACCAAAGACTTCATGTGAAGAACCTCGAGCAAGAATTAAGAGAAACAACACGTCCGCTTCCATCACGAAAGGGTTGGGGGTAGGGTGTGGTCTGAGTCACAGACTAAAGACAAAATCCCACCGGCATGTTGTTCTGAACTGCAATATCCACCCCCTTCCCAAAAACAAAGCACCCAGAGATCAGGGAGGGAGCCACTGGGCCGGCGAGTGAGAGAGTTGGAAATGATCGTCACATTTCTCTGTGGGGTGCACTTCGCCAGACACCAGCCTACCCGTCACTTGAGGTGGAAGCGCCCCTTGTAGAAATTGGGAAAACAAAAAGGAAATTGCTACAGCAACATTTTACGCTTTGCTAATCGGGGAGAGATTTCCAAACCCACACCCTTGGGGAGGGGTCAGCAGCCGCTGCGAGACAGCCTCGGCACCCGTCACCAGGTTGTGGGAACACATCGAGATTTTCGAGGTTCACCCTCTGCGGTTAATGAAGGCAACGCTGTGAACGTTACCCAGACGAAACTCAGTAAAGCGTTTAAGCAGGCCAGTCTTGGGGAGGCACAATCGGAGCATTAAGTCGCACGCGATCCACAGTGGCAATCCGATTTGGATTCGGGATTGGCTTCTCCATAGAAGAGAGACGCAGTGATCGATGGGGACATATTCTGGCTGATCCTGGAATCCTGGGATATCGGGATCTCTATTCTTTGTGATAGGCTGGTAAGTTCGCGGAAGCTAGAAATTCGGGCTAGTGTAGAAGGCGGGAGGAGAAGATGGCAGCGCGACGCAGCTCGCAGCGGCCACTCCGGTGGCCATATCTGTTATTTGTCAAGTAGGGTGCCGTGCACAATCCTGATTTGACGGAGACGGACGTGACAGCACGGAGGAACATCTGGTGAGACTTCTGAAATGCCTGCTTCACTGCCGCTGCTACTGTGTGGTCCGGATTCTCCGGAGGGGAAGGCCCCAAATCCTCGGCCTCGCTTGTTGCTCGGTGTCCGGGGCTGGGTCGAAGCGCTCGGCAGAGGATTGTGCTCGGTGCTCCGTGTCGGAGGGCTGGTAGGAGGCTCGAAGTTTTTGGACGGACTCAGAGTCCGCTGCGGTCAGGTGCTTCCAATAGTGCTGCATCGGCAGGTTTGCGGCGCTTGGAGGTTCATGGCAGGGAGAGTTTCTCCCTTCTGCCGCCTGCGTGAGATGATGGGGTTATCGGGACTTGAGACTTTTTTTTACCGTGCCCATGGTCTGCTCTTTATCAAATTACGGTATTGCTTTGCACTGTTGTAACTATATGTTATAATTATATGGTTTTGTCCGCTTTTCAGTCTTGGTTTGTCCTGTGTTTCTGTGATATCATTCTGGAGGAACATTGTATCATTTCTTAATGCATGCATTTCTAAATGACACTAAACGAGGACTGAGTGTCCTCATAATCTAAGGCTCCCTAGGATGTAGATCTTTCGGGGGACTCCACGTAGAGCGATCAAGTATAACGGGGGCAGCACACTGTGGAAGGGACGAGCCTCAGCAGTGCCGGTGTGCCCAGACGTCCCCTGGGGTCTAGGCCCGCTGCTCCCTGATGGCAGCGGCGTATGGTGGTATGGAAGGCGTCTGCCTTGCTGGCCCGTTTATCGGTCAGTTGAATTCAAGAGTTGGGAGGTCCTATTGCAACTTTGTGAAACTCTGGTTAGGGCCCCATCTGCGGCCTGGCGTACAATGCTGGCCACCTCATTACAGAACGGACGTCTTGCCGAAGGGTCTCGGCCCGAAACGTCGACGAATGTTTTTTTCCACGGATGCTGCCTGGCCTGCTGAGATCCTCCAGCATTGTCTCTCTGCGTGTCACTTGGCTTTCTAGTGTAAGGCTTTGGTTCACATCTCTACTATTATAGTATTTCAGTCAGCAGCTTTCAGCCTGTTCGGGTTATTGTTGAAGATAAGGGATGGTGTGGAATGTGTGCCATCCAATTAGCGGGAGGTTTTCTTAGTGAGGGACGAAAAGGTTGGGGTTGAGGTTTTTTTTTATGCAGAGAAGACGCTGGGGAGAACCGATTATAACACACGAACTGGTGGGAGATCCGTCTGTTCGAGACGGATTGCCAGCGATGTTCGGAAGACGGTGTGGCCGTTCACCTTGACCAAGGGCCCAGCCCGCGAGTGACGGAGAAGTTCAAGGTGAGCTCCAATTTGTGCGCATGTCCACATTTCCGAGGATCTCACCTGGTCCCTGAGCTCCTCCATCCTGATCAAGAAGGCGCAACAGCGCCTTTATTTCCTCCGGAGCATCAAGAAAGCTCACCTCTGTCCTAGGATACTGACGGACTTTTACTGCTGTACCATTGAGAGCATACTCACCAACTGCATCTCAGTGTGGTATGACAATTGTCCCGTATCGGACTGCAAAACACTCCAGTGTGTGGTGAAAACTGCCCATTGGATTATCTGCACCCAATTGCCCACCATTGAAAACATCTACCATAAACGCATCTATCATCCATTATCGAGGATGCATCTCACCCTAACCATGGACTTTTTACTCTCCTCCCATCCAGCCTCCGCTCCCACACCAGCAGGCACAGGAAGAGCTTCTTCCCTGAGGCTGTGACCCTGCTGAACCTCACATCACAGCGCTAAGCAGTATTGCATCTGTATTGTACTGTCTCAGTACTTTTATATTTGTGTGCTGTAGCACTTACTTCTTATTCGCAGTTATTTTGTAAATAACACTATTCTTTGCATTTCTGGTCAGATGCTAATTGTAGATCATTTGTTTTGTATCTGTACTCGGCACAATGGCAGTAAAGTTGAATCTAATCTAATTTGACTGTTTAATTAGAATGGGCCCTTTACTTTTTGTCATTCTTTAATAACCCTTCAATTAAGATTCATCAATATAATTCCCTTGATCGCAGTGTGCACTACACTATTATTTTGTGGCACTAATTTGTAACAGGGTTGCGAATGACACAGCAACCACACAAACCGGGGCTTGGGGAGGCATCGAGCCGTCTCAATCTCACGCGTTTGCCGGGGCCACACTTTGTCTTCCCTAGATTTACACAGCCAAGGAAGCCGGGATGTTTCACCAGCATCTGCAGATTTTCTCTTAAAAGTCTGTGACAGAACGGATCTGGAGTCTTAAGAGAGGGCGCAGGAGAGGTTTACCACAATGCAGCCTGGATCAGAGGACATGGGCTGTAGACAGAGGTTGCTTTCCCTGAAGCTGCAGAGTTCTGATCGTGGTACACTGTATGCGACGAAGAACGTAGGCAGAGTAGAAAGCCAGCGTTGTTTTCATACGGGGACAATGCGTGTTACCAGAGGGCAGGAATGCAACATAAGAGGGGCAAGTTCAAAGGTTTGGGGCAATACGTTTTCTAAAATAGAGAATGTGGTGGACGCCTGGAACGAGCTTTAAAGGGTGGAGGTGCTGGTGGAGGCTGGTATGATGACGTTGTTTAAAACTCTTAAATAGGCACATGAAAGTGCGGCGAGAATGGAATGTAGATGAACCCCCTTGGGTTCCTTGGCTGCGTAAGTCCAGGGAAGACACCCTCAAGTCCGGCCAAACGCGTGAGGGTGAGACGGCTCGATCCCTCCCCAAACCATTCGCTACCCTGTTACGAATCAGCGCCGCGAAATACCAGACAGTACACCGCATACGATTAAACGGATTATATTTATGAATCTTAACTGAAGGGTTAGTGAAGAATAACAAAGACAAAAGGGCCCATTCTAATCAAACAGTCAAATGTGCACAAGCCTTGAACTTCTCTGTCACTCGCGGGCTGGGCCCTCGGTCCGCGTGAACGCCCACACCACCTTCCGAACGTCGCTCGCAATCCGTCTCGAACAACCGGGTCTCCCACCGGACTGCATGCTACAACCGGTTCTCTCCGGCGTCTTCTCTCTTCACCTCCTCTCTAACAAAAGCACCCCCCAGCCCAACCTTAGTGTCCCTCACTAGAGAAACCTCCCCTTAGTCCGACCATCCTAGTTCGAAACATAGAAAACATACAGCACAATAGAGGCCCTTCGGCCAACAATGCTGTGCCGAACATGTCCTTACCTTAGAAATCACTTAGGGTTACCCACAGCCTTCTAGTTTTCCAAGTTGTGCCGAACATGTCCTGACCTTAGAAATTACCTAGGGTTACCCTTAGCCCTCTATATTTCTCTATCTTTCCAGGAGTCTCTTAAAAGACCCTATGGTTTCCGCCTCCACCACTGTCGCCGGCAGCCTATTCCACACACTCACCGCTCTGCGTAAAAAACTTACTCCCGAGATCTCTGTACCTACTTCCAAGCACCTTAAAACCGTGCCCTCGAGTGCTAGCCATTCCTGCCCCGGGAAAACGCCTCTGACTACCCACGCGATGGTTGGATAGTCGGACGGCACTCATTTCTCCTCATCTGTCACCTTCGACAATAACCCAAAGAAGCTGAAAACAGAGCGGACTGCTCTTACAGACCTGCCAACATGAAATACATACTGCATGACAGAAAAAATACGAAGTGGTGCATTCCATAGGCATTATGCAGGCAGGGCGTGTGAGTTCAATACGGCATTAAATTAAACCAGACCTCAGCACCGTCTTTCCCGCTCCGTCCTCAGGTCCTTGACGACCCTCCACCCGGTAAACCCAACAACTGACCAAACTGCACCTTCCCGGGGTAGAGGACCAACACTTCAGAAATATCTCCTCATCTCCGCGCTGTCCCGAGACAGGGCATCCCATCCTCAACTCTTCAATACCGGGAAGGAGCGGGGGGAGAAAAAATCCAGAGAATCACGGGCGGCTTTGCGTCGTAGCAGCCCTCTGGAATACATTGTAAAGCCTTGGTTACCGGGGAAACGGTTGGGCAGATTCGCCACAGATGTCCAAGAACAATGTAGTATTTTTTTGAACCTCTGGTCTGAATATTTGGCCGACAGGACCTAAAGTGGGTTGCTGGGATATAAGTTTATAGTTAATACACTGACAAACGTGAGAGTTCTCTGCTGCTGACCCAATGGCCAGCTCGGAACACGGCGATGAATCATCCACTAACCGGACCGCGTCAGCAAGGGGAAATGGCATGCAGCTCACCCCGAGTGCGAAGAAGAACCCCTCGTTGAAACTTTTACTCACGCCCACATCTGCTGATTCGCCGCTTGACTGTGTCCATCGCTTCCCTGTTGCGCCTCAACAGATGAACTCACCCGCCGTTGCCCGAAAATCCGCATAGCGTCCCCGCTGAGGAAATTACCCCGGCTTACTCCTCTCATCCGAGACACTTTTCCAGCAGGACAAGCATCTCCCCTTTCTTTCCACACCTTGTTTCGCTGTGGTGGACTTGCACCACAGAGAATAAAGAATAAAGTATAATTGTAAGTATAAAGTATACATGTCATTCTCAAAGTTGTACCCATTTTTGTCTATCTCCGCGCAGCACAACCGAGAGGGTGGAACTCCGAGAGATCCGGGAGGGGGCTGTCCCGCCCACCCAGTTCTGTAATCAAACTCTCCACCCGTCCCCGAACCCCGAGAATCCGCCCTGGCAACCCCCTGACGACCAGCCCTTCGTTTCCACCGGATTGCGTCTCCCTCTTCGGATCTTCTCCGATCAAGTTCCCAGACTTCAGTGAGCCGGTCCGCCCTGCGTGGCGTCAGCAGGAAGTATATTTGCCTTTAGGGAGAAGTGGTTAAGGCGTTCGTCTAGT
This sequence comes from Mobula birostris, assembly GCF_030028105.1. Lineage (NCBI taxonomy): Eukaryota > Metazoa > Chordata > Chondrichthyes > Myliobatiformes > Myliobatidae > Mobula > Mobula birostris. Next base: position 6,682,949 of record NC_092402.1, read on the forward strand.
GATCTGAAGGTCGCTAGTTCGAGCCTCGGCTGAGGCAGCGTGTTGTGTCCTTGAGCAAGTCACTTAACCACACATTGCTCTGCGATGACACCGGTATCAAGCTGCTCTTCCCTTGGAAAACATCGGTGTCATGGAGAGGGGAGACTTGCAGCGTGGGCAACGGCCGGTCTTCCATACAACCTTGTCCATGGTCTCAACAGCCTACGGATGCCTATAATATATATATATATATATATATATAGGGAGAAAGGGGGAAAGAGAGAGAGGGAGAGAGAGGGAGGGAGAGGGAGGGGGAGAGAAAGTGGAGAGAGGGAGAGAGAGGGAGAGGGGGAGGGGAGGGAGAAAGATAGAGAGGTAGAGAGAAGGAGAGAGAGGGAGGGAGAGAGAGGGAAAGAGAGAGGGAGAGAGAGGGAGGAAGAGAGAGGGAGACAGAGAGGCGGAGAGATGGAGGGGGAGAGAGGGAGGGAGAGGGAGGGGGGAGAGAAAGAAAACAGTTCGCACGTGGTTTACAAATTACAACGGGAGGTAGAAATCCATGTCAAGAGGGCAATTGAATTTGTCGAATGGCTACGAAATGGCTCTTTAGATCAGATTGTGGTTGAGGGCATTAAGGAAAACGCGTTTCTGGATTGGGGGGTTGTGTAATGAGGCAGGTTGGATTAGGGAGCTTAAGGTAAAGAAACCTTTAGGAGTCAGTGATCATAATTTGAGAGAGAGAAGCTAAAATCGAAAATATCGATATTACAATAGGGTAAAGGGAAAGACACGAGAGAGGAGCTGGCCAGAGTTGATTGGGAGGGGACACTAGCAGAACAGCAAAGGCTGGAGTCTCTGGGAGAAATTCCGAAGGCCCGGGATAGATACATCCCAAAAAGAGATTTTGTAAAGGGAGGAAATGGCAGACGTGACTGACACTTAATGTCAAAGACAGCGTAAAAGCAAAAGAGAGGGCATATAGAGTTATTGGGTGTTTAGAGGGTTGGGAGGCTTTAAAAAAAAACAACAGACGTCATCTAAAATGCAACGAGAGGAAAGATGAAACATAAAGACAAACTGGTCAATAATATGAAAGAGGATACGAAGTGGTTTGTTCTTTTCTGATATATTGTATGAAGAGTTAAAGAGAGGTTAGGCTAGATATTGAACTTCTGGTAATTGACGATGGAGAAGTAGCGGGGGTGGGGGGGTGAGCGGGGAGAGAAGGAAATGGCTTACGAAACCGATGAGGATTTTGTGTCAGACACCAGCAGTATGTCAGAAATTGGACAGTGTCTGGGGGCAGAAGTGAGGGTGGTTATTATTATGGAGGAGGAGGTACTTGGGAAGTTGATATGCTGAAGGTAGGTACACAGATGGGCTGCACCCCACTGTTCTGAAAGATTGTGGATGCAGCTGTAGTGATCGTTCTTGAATCACTAGATTCTGGAATGGTTCCAGCGATCTGGACCATTGCAAATACCACAAATTCTTTAAGAAGAGAGCGAGGCAAAAGAAATGAATTTCTAGAGCCATTACCCTAACTTCAATGGTAAGAAATATGTTGGAGTCAATCATTAAGGATGAGGTTTGCGGGTATTGGAGGCACATATTAAACTAACCCACAGTCAGTATGATTTCCTTAAGGGGAAACTTTGTCTGAAAAATCTGCTGGAATTCATTGAAGAAATAACAGGATGGATTGTCATGGCCTGGTCCATGAATTCCGTATTCCGGTTCACAGTCCGGTCTATCTTTCCTTATTCCAGGTTTTCCAGTTTTCCCCGGTTTCCATTGAGGCACCTGATTCTCGTTTGGACTGGCTTCATAAATAGCTTCAATATTCAGCCTCTGGCTGCTGGACTGTTCCTTTTCCTTCCCCTTCCCCTTCCTTCTGAAGCCTTGTCTGCAACCTTTGCCTGAAGCCTTGGCCTGAAGACTTGCCTGCAACCTCGCCTGCGTCCTCGCCTGTATCGATGACAAGTTCTACCACCGGAGCAAGACCGGAGCCTTGCTGTGTCTAGATAAGGAACTGTCTGTCGTTGTTTGGAACTGTCTCCTTGTGTCCACGCCTTCGCTAGGCAGGTCCGGCCATTTGCCGCTACCTGGTGTTGAGAACTGTCTGTGTCCACGCCTTTGCTAGGTAGGTCCGGCCGTTTGCCGCTACCTTGAGTTGCGAACTGTCTCCGTGTCCACGCCTTCACTAGGTAGGTCTGACCGTTTGCCGCTACCTTGTGTTGGAAACCGTCTCTTTCTGTCCTCGCCTCTGCTGGGTAGGTCCGGCCGATGGCCGCTACCTTGAGTGGAGAACTGACTCTCTGTGTTCTGTTCACGAGACCCGGCTCTACTTCCTGCTTCCTAGGAGGGGTCCTGACTCTGTGTAGAGCCCCTGCTCCAAGTCCTGTTCCCCAGGAGGGATCCCGGCTCTGTGTTCCATGTCCCTGTGTTCCGGTTCTCCCAAGACCACGGCTCTGTGTTCCTGTTCTCCCAAGACAATGGCTCTGTGTTCCTGTTCTCCTAATACCAAGGTTCTGTGTTTCAGTCCTCCACGTCCAAAGCTCTGTGTTCCAGTCTCCTTAGGCCAAGGCTCTGTGTTCAGGTGTCCCAAGATCGAGTCAAGGCTTCGTGTTCTCGTCCTGTCCATGTGCCTCGTCCTGTCCATGTGCCTCGTCCTGTCCATGTACCTCACCCAGCTCAGGATTACCTCGCCCAGCCCGGTGCTGGAGTTCACTTTTCCTGTCTTGGAATCTCACGTCCAGTCCTGTAGCTAAGCCTCGAAGAACCCAAACCTCGTCTAGTCCTGCAACCAAGCCTCGAAGAACCCAAGCCTCGTCTATTCCTGTAGCCAAACCTCGAAGAACCCAAGCCTCGTCTAGTCCTCTAGCCAAGCCTCGAAGAACCCAAGCCATGTCCAGCCCTGTAGCTACGTCATGTCCTCGACTAGTTCTGGGGTCCGAGCCCGAGTCAAGACCCAGGTTCTGGGTCCTTGTCCAGTCTCTGGCTCGGAGTCCAAGCCCAGGCTCCTAGTTCCCAGTTGCTAGTCCTGGTCCTGCTTGACTAGCCAATGTCCTAACCCAAGACTGTGTTCCTGTCCCAGCTCCTACTCTGTGACCTGTCCCGTCCCTAACTCTAGTCTATTCCTGTTCCTAGTACTTCAGTGTTTGTGTCTTGCATTTGGGTCGCTACCAGTGCCCCAGTATGACATGGATAGACAAAGTAAAGACAGAGGATGTTTATTACTTGGATTTTCAGAAGGCCTCTGACGGTGCTTTGGCCTTCATCAACCGTGGGATTGAGTTTAGGAGCCGAGAGGTAATGTTGCAGCTATATAGGACCCTGGTCAGACCCCACTTGGAGTACTGTGCTCATTTCTGGTCGCCTCACTACAGGATGGATGTGGAAACCATAGAAAGGGTGCAAAGAAGATTTACAAGGATGTTCCCTGGATTGGGGAGCATGCCTTATGAGAAAAGGTTGAGTGAACTCGGCCTTTTCTCCTTGAAGCGATGGAGGATGAGAGTTGACCTGATAGAGGTGTATAAAATGATGAGAAGCATTGATCGTGTAGATAGTCAGAGGCTTTTTCCCAGGGTTGAAATGGCTACCATGAGAGGACACAGTTTTAAGGTGCTTGGAAGTAGGTACAGAGGAGATGTCAGGGGTAAGTTTTTTCACGTAGAGTGTGGTGCGTGCGTAGAATTGTCACGGTCCGGTCCGTGAAGTCTGCATTCCGGTTCACGGTCCGGTCCATCGACCCTTGCTCCAGGTTTTCCTCTCTACCCTGTTTCTGTTCCTGTTGAGCTCTAATTGAGGCAGCTGATGCTCGTTGGGGCTTTGCTGCATAAATACCTTCAGAGACCAGGGCGTGGCTGCTGGATTGTTCTTGTCCTTACTCCTTGTATCCCTTCCCCTGCCTTCTGTTCCTCGCCTGAAGCCTTGCCTTGTCTTGCCGGTAACTCTCTCCTCGTCTGAAGTTCATGTCTCGCCTTGCATTGACTGAAGCCTTGCCTTGCCTTGCTGGTAACTCTCGCCTCGTCTCGCCTGCAGTCTTGTCCTGGAGCCACACTGTACCTAGCTCCCTTCCTGTCCCTTGCCTCCGTCGGGTGGAGTACCGCGCCCTGCCCAGGTGATCCGAGCCCTGCCCAGGAGTACTCCGCCCTGCCCAGGACTACTGCGCCCTGACCAGGAGTACTGCGCCCTGACCAGGAGGAGCCTGAATACCCCAAGTCTCGAGCCTCGCCCCAAGCCAAGCTTCAAGACCCCAAACCTCAAGCCTCAAGTCTCTGGTCTCCAGCTTCGCCTCAAGTCTCTGGTCTCCAGACTCGCCTCAAGTCTCTGGTCTTCAGCCTCGCCTCAAGTCTCTGGTCTTCAGTCTCGCCTCAAGTCTCTGGTCTTCAGTCTTGCTCTGCCTGCCAGCTAGGTCACGTCCTTGCCTAGTTCTGGGCTCCGAGCCAGAGGCAAGACCCAGGTTCTGTGTCCTTGTCCAGTCTCTGGCTCGGAGTCCAAGCCTGGGCTCCTAGCTCTCTTGTCCAGTCCGGTTCCGGGTTCCCGGTTTTCGTGTCCATGTCCTAGCCCTCACCCAGTAGCCTGGTCCTGTACCTATTACTTCAGTGTCTGTGTCTTGCACTTGGGTCCGTTCCCAGCCACCACCTTGTGACAAGAATAGGCTGCTGGTGACGGTGGTGGAGGACATTCGAAGGTAGGGACATGTTCGGCACAGTTTTGTGGGCTGAAGGGCCTGTATTGTGCTGTAGGTTTTCTATGTTTCTAATGCGCCGCACACGAGGCAGCTAAACAAGAATAGAATGCATGGTATTACTGAAAAAGATACTGGAATTAATAGACGACTGGCTAACAGGCAAGAGGCAAATAATGGGCATAAAGGATCCCTTTCTGATTGGTTGCCTATGCCTAGTGGTGTTCCACGTGAATCGCTGTTGGGATCGCCTCTTTTTCCTGTTACGTGTCAATGGTTTGAAATGCAGTATGAATGGCTTTGTGGCCAGGCTTGTCAACCATATGATAATGTGTTGAGGATGGGCAAGTAAGAGGCAGATTAGATTAGATTAGATTAGATTAATTGGACACTCAGTCCTCGTTTATTGTCATTTAGAAATGCATGCATTAAGAAATGATACAATGTTCTTCCAGTATGATATCACAGAAACACAAGACAGACCCAGACTAAAACTGACAAAAACCACATAATTATAACATATAGTTACGACGTAACATATAGTTATGTGCAAAGCAATACCGTGATTTGATAAACAGTAGACCATGGGCACGGTAAAATAAAAAGTCTCAAATCCCGATAGCCCCATCATCTCACGCAGACGGTAGAAGGAAGAGAAACTCTCCCTGCATGAGCTTCCAGCGCCGCAAACTTGTCGATGCAGCACCCTGGAAGCACCCGACCACAGTCCGACTCTGAGTCCGTCCGAAAACGTCGAGCCTCCGACACCGATGAAATAGATTGCAGGATCTATATGGTCGTGCACTTCGGCAGAAGGAATAAAGGCGTAGACTATTTTTTAAATGGAGAGAGATTTCAAAAATCAGAGATGCAAAGTAATCTGAGATTCCTCCTGCAGGATTTGCTGAAGGTTAACTTGCAGGTTGAGTCATTGATAAGGAAGACAAATGCATTGTTATAATTCACGCCGAGAGGACTAGGATATAAAAACAGGAATGCCATACCGAGACTTTATAAGGCACTGGCCCCTCCGAGCAGTAATGATCCTCTCGTTTAAGAAATGACGCCCGGGCATTGGAAAGCGCCCAGGGTAGTTCCGGGAATGAAGGAGTCAACATCTCCGAAGCCTTTGATGTCTCAGGGTCTTTACTCGCCGGAGTTTAGAAGAATGAGGGGGGATATCATTGAAAGCTGTCTAATATTGAAAGGTCGAGCTGGAGTTGAGTTGGTAAGGATGTTTCCTACAGTGGGCGAGTCTAAGACTAGAGCACCCTCCCTCAGAATGAATGAATGAATGAATTAATCAATCAATTAATAACTTAATTAATCAATCAATCAATTTATTTATTCTTTACGTATTTATTTACTGTCTTATTTATCTATCTATATATAAATATATTTATTTTTTACCTGTTCCTTTTGTCTATTTATGTATACGATCATAGAATCATAGAAAGGTACAGCACGGAAATAAGCCCTTCAGCCCATCTTCTCTGTGCTGACCCATTTACACTGGCCCCTCCTATCGACCTGCACCGGGACCATAACTCTACATACACCTACCATCAATGACCCTGTGGAAACTTCTCTTAAACGTTGAAATGGAGCTCTCATTCATCATTTTCGCCGGCAGCTCGTTCCACACTCCCACGACCATCCGAGTGAAGAAGTTTCCCCTCATGTTCCCCTTAACATTTCACCCTTCGACCTTAACCCACAACCTCTGGTAGTAGTCCCACCCAACCTCAGGAGAAAATCTGTGCTTGCGTTTACCCTATCTATACTACTCACAATTTTGTATGCCTCTATAAAATTTCCTTTCAATCCCTCACGTTCCAAGGAATGAAACCATAGCCCATTCAGTCTTTCCCGGTAACTCTTATTCCAGACATGGCAACATCCTTGTAAGTTTCGTCTGTACGCTTTCAATTTTCTTAAATCTTTCCTATACGTAGTTGTCAAAAACTGCACTCAATACCCAAAAGTGGGCCTCGTAAATGCCTTATATCACTCTCAATATATAATCCAATCTCCTAAACTCCGTATTTTGATTTATGAAGGACAATATGCCAAAATGCTTTCTTTACGACCCTATCTACCCGTGACGCCACTTTCAACCGAATTATTGTCCTGTATTTCCAGATCCCTTTGTTCTACCACACACCTCAATGCCCTGCCGTTGTCTCAGTAATTCATTTTTGGTCCTCCCGAAATGCACCACCTCCCAGTTGTCTGCATTATATTCCATCTGCCATTTTCCAGCAGGTCCACAACTCTCTGCAAGACATGGTAGACTTCCTCGCTGCCCACTACACCCGAGTCTTGAGTCATCTATAGGTTTGCCGATCCAGTTAACCACGCCATTACCCAGATCGTTGACAGACAACAGAAGACCCAGTAGTGATTCCTGCGGCTCTCCACTAGTCACAGATCTCCAGTCAGAGGGGCAGCCATCCACTATCACTCTCTGGCTTCTCCCACCAAGCCAATGTCTAATCCAATTCATTACCTCATCTCGAATGCCGAGCAGCTGAGCTTTCTTGACCAGCCTTGCATCCGGGACCTTTTAAACAGTTCATGTAGACAGCATCCACTGCGTTGCCTTCATCAACCTTCCTGGTAACTTCCTCTTAACTTTTATGTTGGATTTACAGAGCGGAATAGGCCCGCCCGGCCCTTCGACTCGTGCCGCCTAGCAACCCCTGACAACTCCAATTTAACCGCAGCCTAACTCGGGAAAAAACACAAAGAGCAATTAAGCTACTCGGCCTTTTTTGACTGTCAGAGAAAATTCACGCATTCCACTGGGAGGGAGTAGAGACTCATTATAGAAGGTGCAGGGATTCGACTCCCAACTCCGACGCCCTGAGCGGGAACGGCGACTCGCTGACCGCTCTGCTCCCGTGCCTCTTTCGAACAGAGTCGCGATAGAATTTCTTTTAACGGGAGAATAGTGGAATCCGTGGAATTCCTTTCCACGGAGGTCTGTTGAGGCCAAACCACTGGGGATGTCTAATGCGGGTGTTGGTAAGGTCTTGATGGTCAAGGTCGTCAAGGGGCGGGAGAATGGTATTGAGAGGGATAATACATCCGCCGTGATGGAATGGCGGAGAAGACTCGATGAGCCAAGTCGTGGAATTGTCTTCCTATGTGTTTTGGTCTTGTTGCCAAATATGAGGTGCTACATTTTGGGAGATAAAATTTAAAGAAACAATGCATTGCTGATGATATGACCCTCAACAGTGTAGATGTACATTACAGTACCTTCTGTCCAAGTGCAAAGTTCCATGAAAATGGCGGCAAGTTTCTAAGGGCAGATACATAGTTATGGTAGGCTTGTACTTTATAAGTTGAGACTTTTCCTTCAAAAGTCAGGAAACTATTTCGTAGATGCAACCCCCTGGTTAAAATTTCTACTGCTATGCTGCAGGTAATTAATTTCAGCAGGTTTCTGCAAAAAAAACGTGGTTTCTGCTGGGAGAATGTTTTGGTTTCGGCTAAAGACAAGGAGCCATGTTGTTCAGTTTAGGAAGGGTGCGTCGGCCAATTAGGATGGTAGGATCCGGAGAGGCTTCCAGAGAGAGCTGGGCGGGGAGAGATTTGTGGCGGACAGCGGTCCGGTGCGTGGTCTTTCGGTGGGAGATGCCGAGGAGAGGAGTGGATCCGGGAGGACGCAAGGAGCATTCGATCCGAAGGGGAGACCCTCATGCAAGGAGTGCTTGGCGAGATGAAGAAGCTCATGATGGGATGGTCTACCTGTGATGGTTGATGAGAATTGGAACGCCGTAAGTGAGGCAGGCCAGCCGACCATCGCAGATACGACATGAGCTCCAGCATTTAGAATTTAGAATTGGCCTTCTTTACTTTACCATATAACCACGATAACCATATATCAATTACAGCACGGAAACAGGCCATCTCGGACCTTCTAGTCCATGCCGAACTCTTACTCTCACCTAGTCCCACCGACCTGCACTCAGCCCATAACCCTCCATTCCCTTCCTGTCCATATATCTATCCAATTTAACTTTAAATGACAACATCGAACTTGCCTCAACCACTTCTGCTGGAAACACGTTCCACACAGCTACCACTCTCTGAGTAAAGAAGTTCCCCCCCATGTTACCCCTAAACTTTTGCCCTTTAACTCTCAACTCATGTCCTCTTGCTTGAATCTCCCCCACTCTCAATGGAAAAAGCCTATCCACGTCAACTCTATCCCCCCCCCCCATAATTTTAAATACCTCGATCAAGTCCCCCCCCCCCTCAATCTTCTACGTTCCAAAGAATAAAGACCCAACTTGTTCAACCTTTCTCTGTAACTTAGGAGACGGAACCCAGGTATCATTCTAGTAAATCTTCTCTGTACTCTCTCTAAGATTTTGTTGACATCTTTCCTATAATTCGGTGACCAAAACTGTACACAATACTCCAAATTTGGCATTACCAATGTCTTGTACAATTTCAACAATACATCCCAACTCCTATACTCAGTGCTCTGATTTATAAAGGCCAGCATACCAAAAGCTTTCTTCACCACCCTATCCACATGAGATTCCACCTTCAGGGAACGACGCACCATTATTCCTAGATGCCTCTGTTGTACTGCATTTTCCAATGCCCTACCATTTACCAAAATGTAGCACCTCACATTTATCAGCATTAAACTCCATCTGCCATCTTTCAGCCCACTCTTCTAATTGGCCTAAATCTCTCTGCAAGCTTTGAAAATCTACTTCATTATCCACAACTCCACCTTTCTTAGCATCATCTGCTTACTTACAAATCCAATTTACCACCCCATCATCCAGATCATTAATGTATATGACAAACAACACTGGACCCAGTACAGATCCCTGAGGCACACCACTAGACATCGGCCTCCAATCTGACAAACAGTTGCCCACTAATCTGTGGCATCTCCCATCCAGCCACTGCTCAATCCATTTTACTACTTCAATAGTAATACCTAACGATTGAACCTTCCTAACTAACCTTCCCTGTGGAACCTTGTCAAAGGCCTTACTGAAGTCCATATAGACGATATCTACCGCTGAACCCTGGTCAACTTTCCTAGTAATAGCTTCAAAAAATTCAATAAGATTGTCATACGGGAGGTGGCTGGGAACGGACCCAAGTGCAAGACACAGACACTGAAGTACTAGGGACAGGACTAGGATACAGGGCGATGGCAAGGACATGGACAGGAAAACCGGGAACCTGGAACAGGACTGAAAAAGAGAGCTAGGAGCCCGTGCTTGGACTCCGAGCCAGAGACTAGACAAGGACTCAGTACCTGTGTCTCGCTTCTGGCTCGGACCCCAGAACTAGGCAAGGACAAGGATTGGCAGGCAGGCAGGACGAAGCTGGAGTCTTCAGGCTAGAAGTTAGAGGCTAGAGACTTGGCTTGGCTTGTCAAGAGGCTCGAGGCTAGAGACTTGGCTTGACTTGGCAAGAGGCTCGAGGCGAGAGACTTGGTTTGGCTTGGCAAGAGGCTAGAGGCTTGACGCTGGAGTCTTCAGGCTTGAGGCTAGGCAAGAGACGAGGCGAGAATTGGCAGGAGGCTGGAGACTTTAGACTTGAGGCGAGACTTGGCAGGAAGCTGGAGACTTGAGACTTGAGGCAAAACGAGGCTGGAGGCTGGAGGCTTGAGACTTGAGGCGAGGCGAGGCTGGAGGCTGGAGACTTGAAGCTCCTCCTGGGCAGGGTGCGGTTCACCTGGGCAGGGCGCAGATCACCAGCCGACAGAGGCAAGGGACAGGAAGGAACAGAACCAAACCCAGGTAACGGCAAGACAGCCTGGTTTATCTGGGCGACGGCAAGGGACAGGAAGAGAGCTAGATACAGGGTGGCTCCAGGACAAGACTGCAGGCGAGACGAGGCGAGAGTTACCGGCAAGACAAGGCAGGGCTTCAGGCGAGGAAACAGAAGGCAGAGCAAGGGATACAAGGTGTAAGGACAAGAACAATCCAGCGGCCACGCCCTGGTCTCTGAAGGTATTTATGCAGCCAGACCCAACGAGAATCAGCTGCCTCAATTAGAGCTAAACAAGAACAGAAACAGGGTAAACAAGAAAATCCCTGGAGCAAGGGTCGATGGACCGGACCGTGAACTGGAATAAGGACTTCACAGACCGGAGCATGACAAAGATTTGTCAAACATGACCTTCCACGCACAAATCCATCTTGACTGTTCCTAATCGGACCCTATCTATCCATATAATTATTTATACCATCTCTAATAATACTTTCCATCAATTTACCCACCACTGACGTCAAACTCACAGGCCGATAATTGCTAGGTTTACTCTTAGAACCCTTTTTAAACTATGGAACAACCTGAGCAATACGCCAATCCTCCAGCACCATCCCCGTTTCTAATGATATTTGAAATATTTCTGTCAGAGCCCCTGCTATTTCCACACTAACTTCCCTCAAGGTCCTAGGGAATATCCTGTCAGGACCCGGAGACTTACCCACTTTCATATTCCTTAAAAGCGGCAGTACTTCCTCGTCTTTAATCGTCATAGTTTCCATAACTGTCCTACTTGTTTCCCTTACCTTACACAATTTAACATCCTTCTCCTTAGTGAATACCGAAGAAAAGAAATTGTTCAAAATCTCCCCCATCTCTTTTGGCTTCGCACATAGCCATCCACTCTAATTCTCTAAGGGACCAATTTTATTCCTCACTCTGCTTTTGCTATCAATATAACTGTAGAAAATCTTTGGATTTATTTTCACCTTACTTGCCAAAGCAACCTCATATCTTCTTTTAGCTTTTCTAATTTCTTTCTTGAGATTCTTTTTACTTTCCTTATAATCGTCGAGCACCTCATTTACTACAAGCTGCCTATATTTGTTGTAGATCTCTCTCTTTTTCCGAACCAAGTTTCCAAAATCAGTTGAAAACCATGGCTCTCTCAAACTTTTAATCTTTCCTTTCAACCTAACAGGAACATAAAGATTCTGTACCCTCAAACTTTCGCCTTTAAATGACCTCCATTTCTCTATTACATCCTTCCCATAAAACAAATCGACCCAATCCACTCCTTCTAAATCCTTTCGCATCTCCTCAAAGTTAGCCTGTCTCCAGTCAAAAATCTCAACCCTGGGTCCAGTCCTATCCTTCTCCATAATTATATTGAAACTAATGGCATTGACCCGAAGTGCTCAGAACACATACCTCTGTCACCTGACCTATCTCATTCCCTCACAGGAGATCCAACATTGCCCCTTCTCTAGTTTGTACCTCTATGTATTGCTGCAAAAACTATCCTGCACACATTTTACAAACTCCAAACTATCCAGCCCTTTTACAGACTGGGCATCCCAGTCTATTTGTGGAAAATTAAAATTTCCCACAATCACAACCTTGTACTTACTACAAATATCTGCTATCTCCTTGAAAATTTGCTCCTCCAATTCTCGCTCCCCACTTAGTGGTCTGTAATACATCCCTATAAGCGTTATAGGGATGTATTATTTCCCATTCCTCAATTCCACCCAAATAGCCTCCCTAGATGAGCTCTCTAATCTATCCTGCCAGAGTACCGCTGTAATATTTTCTCTGACAAGCAATGCAACACCTCCCCCCTCTTGCCCCTCCGATTCTATCACACCTGAAGCAACGAAATCCAAGAATATTTAGTTGCCAATCACACCCCTCCTGCAACCATGTTTCACTAATAGCCACAATATCATATTTCTAGGTATCAATCCATGCTCTAGGCTCATCTACCTTTCTTACAATGCTCCTAGCATTAAAATAGATGCATTTAAGAAACTCTCCACCTCCCACTCTCTGTTTATCTCTAATTGTGCAAACAACTTTGTTATCTTTTTCTTCCTTCTCCCCTACATCTTCGGTCTGAGTTCTCCCGTTCTCTGTCCCCTGCCTATCCTCCCTCACACACTGTCTACTAGCTTTCTCTATTTGTGAACTAACCTCCTCTCTCCTGGTCTCTTCAATTTGATTCCCACCCCCCAACCATTCCAATTTAAAGTCCCCCCAGTAGCTTTCGCAAATCTCCCCGCCAGGATATTGGTCCCCCTAGGATTCAAGTGCAACCTGTCCTTTTTGTACAGGTCACACCTGTGCCAAAAGAGGTCCCAATGATCCAGAAACTTGAATCCCTGCCCCCGCCCCCCGCTCCAATCCCTCAGCCACGCATTTATCCTCCACCTCTTTCTATTCCTATACTCACCGTCACGTGGCACAGGCAGTAATCCCGAGATTACTACCTTTGCGGTCTTTCTTCTCAACTCCGTTCCCAACTCCCTGTAGTCTCCGATCGATAATTGTGTATGGGCAGTATTAGCTCCAATCGAGGTTCCTTTAAATCGGAATTCCCAGCCTTCCCTGTTGGTTGAACCCCAAATCATATCGACCCTCGACGGAGATTGTTCGTGACTATAAGACATAGGAGTACAATTAGGCCATTTGGCCCATCGAGTCTGCTCCGCTATTTGATCATGGCTGATCTTTTTTTTTCCTAATCAGCCTCAGTTCCCGGCCTTCTCCCCGTAACCCCTTGATGCCGTGGCATGAGGGGCGGCCTTCTCGCCGCGAGGTCACATGGTTGTTAGCAGAGTCACCTAACGAGCCGGGTTTTGCATACCACCCCCCGGCGAGCGGGTTTCCCAGGCCTGGCTGGGTCGCATCCGGAGCGCGGCCTGAAATCCTGATCGCCCCATTACAGCACGGACGTCCAGGATTTGGTGAGGGTGCAGAGGAAGATTCTTGGGAGTTTTTTTTTGGTTTAGAAGGCGTGTGAAACATAGAAACATAGAAAATCTACAGCACAATACAAGCCCTTCGGCTAGAAAATGTGGGGTAGAAAACCTAGACTACCAACCCCACATCAAACCCAAACCTATTAGGAGCAGACGAGGGCACTCAATTCAATTTGAAATACTGACTTCCAAGTCAGGTGTGTACAGCAATTCACTCCCCCCCCCCCCAACCCGCACAATTAAAGCGTGGAACAATCTTCATCCTACCATAGTCACACAACCAGACCCAATTAAATTTAAGGTAGCTTTTCTTCTTCAAAATTCTCTTTCTTAAGCCCTCTCTCCGCCACCTCTAGTTTCAATTCCATGCGGAATATTTTTTTTTTTGATTATGAAGATACGTAGTCCCCTGTTATTGTCATTTAGTAATGCATGCATTAAGAAATGATACATTATTTCCTCCGGTGTGATATCACAAAATACAGGACAAACTAAGACTGTAAAAAACTGACAAAACCACATAATTATAACATATAGTTACAAACAGTGTAACAATACCATAACTTGATGAAGAAAGTCCGTGAGCACGGTGAAGTTCAAAGTTTCTCAAATGCCCCATATCTCACGCAGACGGGAGAAGGAAGAAAAACTCTCCCTGCCATGCCGACCACAATCCGACTCTGAGTCGTCCGAAAACTTCGATCTCTGATCAGCTCTCCGACACAGAGTACTGAGCGCCATCTCTATCCGAACGATTCGACCTCCTTCTCGGTCGCCAAAGCAGGCAAGGCCGGGGATTTTGAGGCCTTCCCTCCGGAAGATTCCCGACCACACAGTAATGACAGCAGCGAACGGACGTTTCAGAAATTTCTCCAGATGTTCCTCTGTGCTTTCACGTCCATTCTCCATCAAATCAGAATTGTCCACGGCCCCTACTTAACAGATAGGACATCATTTGAATATTTTGGGGCATCAAGAACCAAGAACCAACATTTGTCTTGACGGAGACCTGATACACATGTATAAGATTGCGAGGGACACAGAGTGGGTCGAAATTAGCCGGATTTATTTTTATTTGCTCTTTCAGAGGGGAGAAATGTCTGATATCTTTGGACGTGTGAGATGTGGGAAAGGTGCGCAGGAGGTGTCTGGAGTAAGTTAAATACACAGAGCGTGTTGAGTGACCGTGAAGTGCTTCCAAGATCGGCGTGGAGGCAAATCGGACATTGGTGCTTACGGTGATCTAAATTGGCACATCGTTGTCCAGAGGGAGATGCATTTAATCGCTATCACACAACATCGTGGACCAAAAGCCCTCTGCCTGTGCTGTGCCTGTTCTAAGCTCTCCGTTCTGCGTGGACAACGCGTCGAAGAAGTCGTCTCCCCCGCTGGCCTTCAGCAGCCCAGGCATCAGCTATTGGTGTTGGGGCGTGACATTGTAGTTGGCATATTGTCTTTAGTCTGGGGATCCCCGCTCCGGGAAGGAGAGGGCAGTGCAAATTTGTGGATTATGCTGGGGACGCCAGCGACTCGATTATAGGGAGAATTTGGATCGCCTCGGATTCGGGGCAATCATATACAATAAGGACACAGTAATTTTCGCAGGACTGAGGGAGGAAGAACTGGGGGACACAGGCTCGAGGGGCGAGGGGAGGAGAGATTTAGCAGGAATCTGCAGGGCACGATCAGAGGCTGGTAGATATATGTAATGGGCTGTCCGAGGAAATGGTTGAGGCAGGTACCTGACCACCATGAAAAAACACACACACACACACACACCTGTACAGGCACAGATAAAGGCGCGCACACGCTTGCGCGCGCTCACATGCACTTGCCGGACAGCCATTTGCAAACACTGGCGATCTCAGATGTTTGAAGCCTGGATGTGTCTGGCTCTCCCGCTGTCCCGGCACGGTTCTGATCGATAACACCCCGAGCAGGGACACGGCAGATTTGCGAGGGAGCACGGAGACGATGCGCACACCCCCACTTCGTGCCTGCCTGCTGGATTCCCCGTACACTGGATGTTAACTCTGCGGATGGATCGGCAGGACCGCATTAAGAGGACGTTTCAGGTCACGGGGGGAGGGGGCTGGTGGGGGGTGGGGAGCCGCTCCGATGAAGGTGCCTTAAAGATTTAGAAGAGGCCAGACCTACTGAACACGTCGGGGAAGGGAAAGCGCAGGGTCATACTGTGAGAGGTTCCCGCTGTTACGGAGGGGTTGGTGAGTGATGGAACCGGCGTGACTGGGAACGCGGCTCTCATCCAGTCCACCCCACTGCCGAAACCGCACTCTCTCGCCGCTGCACTGAGACAACCCGAGCGTCCCGGGCCGTTTTACCGATCTACATGGTCTGAGCGGGCATCTGTAAACCGTATCGACTGTCCTCGCTCGGTACTGAGTCCCCTACAGACTTCTGCCTCGACGCTACAAGCCACCAGGGGGCGCTAGCCACTATCCTGTCACCCCTGAGACGATGTAACAGACTTCTCCCGAGTTTCCTGCTCTAAAGCTCCCACTTCAGCCTTCCCGGTGCGGTAACAGACTGACTAGGGCCAGGGTCCCACCATTCCCAACCCAGGAGCAGAGTGGAAGCGAAACTGATGTTGTGTGATGTGTGATCGTGAAGTGACGGAGGTTACACTCCATATGGGAACTTTATGAACTGTGGCGCGTGATCGTGAAGTGACCGGGTTTATCCTCCCTATGAGAACTTTATCAACTGCTGATGCGTGATCGTGAAGTGACGGGGTCTACTCACCGGCCAGAAACCTCCCCTGGACCTGGTCAACACTTGTGAAGGATTTCTGGCGGTGTTAGTCCCCGGGGGCCAGAATTCAACACAAAGAGCATTGATATCTTCAGGGACTCAAGTGGAGAAGGAACGTGTCGCTCCGCAAATTAAGAATGAAGGTCTCGTACGTCACTTCACATAGACTTGGCGACGTAGGCAGCAGAATACCAGGAGACTAGGCAGCAGAATACCAGGAGACTAGACAGCAGAATACCAGGAGACTAGACAGCAGAATACTAGGAGACTAGACAGCAGAATACCAGGAGACTAGGCAGCAGAATACCAGGAGACTAGACAGCAGAATACCAGGAGACTAGACAGCAGAATACTAGGAGACTAGACAGCAGAATACCAGGAGACTAGACAGCAGAATACCAGGAGACTAGGCATCAGAATACCAGGAGACTAGGCATCAGAATACCTGGAGACTAGGCAGCAGAATACCAGGAGACTAGACAGCAGAATACCAGGAGACTAGACAGCAGAATACCAGGAGTTAGACAGCAGAATACCAGGAGACTAGACAGCAGAAGACCAGGAGACTAGACAGCAGAATTCTAGGAGACTAGACAGCAGAATACCAGGAGACTAGACAGCAGAATACCAGGAGACTAGATAGCAGAATACCAGGAGACTAGACAGCAGAATACTAGGAGACTAGACAGCAGAATACCAGGAGACTAGACAGCAGAATACCAGGAAACTAGGCATCAGAATACCAGGAGACTAGGCATCAGAATACCTGGAGACTAGGCAGCAGAATACCAGGAGACTAGACAGCAGAATACCAGGAGACTAGACAGCAGAATACCAGGAGTTAGACAGCAGAATACCAGGAGACTAGACAGCAGAAGACCAGGAGACTAGACAGCAGAATTCTAGGAGACTAGACAGCAGAATACCAGGAGACTAGACAGCAGAATACCAGGAGACTAGATAGCAGAATACTAGGAGACTAGACAGCAGAATACCAAGAGAATAGGCAGCAGCATACCAGGAGACTAGGCATCAGAACACCAGGAGACTAGGCATCAGAATACCAGGAGACTAGGCAGCAGAATACTAGGAGACTAGACAGCAGAATACCAGGAGACTAGACAGCAGAATACTAGGAAACTAGACAGCAGAATACCAAGAGACTAGACAGCAGAATACTAGGAGACTAGACAGCAGAAGACCAGGAGACTAGGCAGCAGAATACCAGGAGACTAGACAGCAGAATACTAGGAGACTAGACAGCAGAATACCAGGAGACTAGACAGC
Source organism: Mobula birostris (assembly GCF_030028105.1). NCBI lineage: Eukaryota > Metazoa > Chordata > Chondrichthyes > Myliobatiformes > Myliobatidae > Mobula > Mobula birostris. The sequence goes on from NC_092402.1 coordinate 6,700,415, forward strand.
AGAATACTAGGAGACTAGACAGCAGAAGACCAGGAGACTAGACAGCAGAATACTGAAGACTAGAATGTCTCTTTCAATATTTTTATTAATTTGTGTATATATATATATATATATATATAAGAATATAGATTATAGGAAAAAATACATATGTAAATACATTAAGCTAAATCGCATATAAAGACTCATTAACTATATTCGTACATGTCAATTAGTTTGTAACATTGAAAAATAATAATTTTATTATATAAAGGAATCTAACCCACTACTACCAAGACCGAAGTTGATTAGTAGAGAAAAGAGAAAAGATTGTTTGTCATCATCTGTGCTTTAACAGCAAATCAAAGGTATTTAAAATAATTCAGAAAATGTCCCCACAAAGTCTTGATTAGATTCAAAGATTGAACATCGCTTCTTCTCTAAATTTAAACATGATGTCACATCACGTAACCATTGGGCGTGAATAGGAGGGGTCACATTTTTCCATTTAAGCAAAAGCATCCTCTGGCCATAACAGACATAAAAGCCAAAATATGGAAATTAGATGGCTCAAAAATAATAACCTTTCCTCCAACAATACCAAATAAAGCAGTCAAAGGATTAGGCTTGAAATTTACTTTAAAAAATATCGAAAAGGTATCGAAAAATATCGATAAAAAATCTTACATTTTGGTTATAAATCGTGAGGATTGTCCGATGTGGGTTTTCTTAGAAGCTAATTCTGTTAATAAATTCTCTATTATTTCTCTTCTTGGATCCTCCCTTCCTTTGTCTTTGAGTAACTTAACTGATAATCTGGTAGTTAAACACACTATGAGGATTTGGATACAATTCCGAAAATATTCTGGCTTATTGAGATTTTCTCTTTCGAGTCCCATTTTTTCTGATTTTTTTAAACCTTCTATGATTGATGTGGCTTTTAAAGAATGGGATAGATTAGGTATTAAATGCTTTCAGGACTTGTTTGTAGAGGAAAGTCTTTTTTCATTTGAACTATTGTCAACTAAAAATAGTTTACCCAAAACTAATTTTTTTCATATCTACAAATAGGAGATTTTTTATGGTCACAGGTAAGTACATTTTCTAAAAGTCCTGATAAGAATCTACTAGATGTAAATTTTAATTTGAAACCTTTTTATAATGGATCTATATCTAATATTTATAATATGCTGTTGGGAATGAGAAGTGTTCCTTTAGATAAAATTCAAAAATCTTTGGGAACAGGATTTACAGACTTCAGTTTCTGAGGAAACTTGGAATCAAAATTTTAAATTGGTCAACACTTCATCGTTATTGTGCCTGCCACCCTCTCCTTCAATTTAAAGTGGTCCGTAGGGCCCATATGACTAGGGATAAGCTGTCTCGTTTTTATTTAGATATATCTCCGTATTGTGATAAATGTAATAACGGCGAAGCTTCACTCATTCATATGTTTTGGATATGTCCGAGTCTTGGAAAATATTGGAAAGAAGACTAGAATATCAAAGTCAGGATGTAATACCGCTGCATTTCCAGGGATTGGTCACAATTCGGGTGCAGTGAGCACTTTTGGCACCCTGAGTGGACTGGTATTGCAGGCGGGTGAACGCAGGCTGACGAGAATGACAGCGGGAATGAACGGGTTAACTTATGAAAGGACCGTTTGTTGGCCCTGGACCTGTAATCGCTGGATTTGGAAGAATAGGGATGGCGTGCGGTGGGCAGATCTCACTGAAAGCTATGGAATATTGAAGTGCGCAGACAGAGTGGATGTGGAGAGGACGTTCCCTATAGTGAGGGAGACGAGCCTCAGGAAACGAGGACGTTCGCTCTGAACAGAGGTGAGGACGGATTTTTTTTCAGCCAAACGGTAGTGAATCTGCGGAATTCATTGCCACAGGCAGCTGTGGAGGCCAAGTCATTGGGTCTATTTATAGAGGAGGTTGGTCGAATCTTGATTAGTAAAGGCGTCAAAGGTTACAGGGAGAAAGGGCAGGAGAATGGGGTTGAGAGGAATACTGCAGTCATGATGGAATGGCGGAGCAGACTAGAAGGACCGAATGGCTTCATTCTGCTCCTACGTCTTGAGATCGTAAGATGGCTGGAAGACATTCCAGCGGACAACCGGGAATATGGACTTATTGTAGAACGTTGAGAGTATAGGATTACCGGGGACTGAGAGAGGAGACTTTAACGCAGCATCGCATTCAGAGTTATGGAGAAGCACGGGACAGAAACTGGCCATTCGGCCCATCGGGTCCGGGCTAACGGTGACCCACAGTGATCCAATTCCATTCTCAGCGCCTCATAATCACCGTCATCAGACACATTTCACACGTCTGGAGCTAGACTGACTGCGGTGAGCTACTCCGATTTCGCCCCCCAAATGGCCGGGTTAATTGAATGCAGAAGCTGGAATTTCCCCAGGAACTTTGTTCCTCCGTGTTTGGTACCATGTGGGCAAGACTGGCGTCGAGCGGGGCCCTCATGGTGAGATAGGTGGTCCACAGCACAGCGGCCCACGCTCTGATGTTGGCCCAGCGGTGCAGCCGACAAATTGGTGTGAGCAGGCAATGAAGGGTACATTCCCTGTGTGTGACACACACACACACACACACACACACACACACACACATACACACACACACACACCACAGACACGCACACAGACACACACACACACACACACACACACACACACACACACACACACACACACACACATACACACCAGACACACACACACACACACACACACACACACACACACACACCACAGACACGCACACAGACACAGACACACAGGCACACACACACACACACACACACACACACACACACACACACACCACAGACACGCACACAGACACAGACACACAGGCACACACAGGCGCACGCACACGCGCACAGACACGCACAGACACACACACACACACTCACACACACACACACTCACACACACACACACACACACACACACACACCACAGACACGCACACAGACACAGACATACAGGCACACACACACACACACACACACGCGCGCGCGCGCACAGACACGCACAGACACACACGCACACTCACACACACACCACAGACACGCACACAGACACAGACACACAGGCACACACACACACACACACACACACACACACACACACACACCACAGACACGCACACAGACACAGACACACAGGCACACACAGGCGCACGCGCACAGACACGCACAGACACACACTCACACACACTCACACTCGCACACTCATACACCAGGGACAGTCTTCCAGCTCGCTTCAGAAGCTGCCGTTGTCCCGGGAGAGTTCTCATCGATAGCACCCGGGGCAGGTCAGAGCACAAGTGGGGAGCAGCGGAAGCGTATCAGGCTGGGTCTCGGCGGCGGCAGATTCCCCCGAGGGTGCGATCCCCGGGCTGCTCCTGCAGGACCCTCTGCAATAGGAGACAAAGACGGGCTTTAGTAGCTGTGGGAAGACCAACATTGCGGAGGCGGGAGCACAGTTCAGGAGTGTGGGAACACGGGGATGGTACACAGCCGGACCACGGGAACCCTGGACGAAACGTATAGGACATAGAAAATCTACAGCACATTACAGGCCCTTCAGCCCACAATGGTGTGCTGACCACGTAACCTACTCTAGAAGCTGCCTAGAACGTCCCCGCCGCATGGCACTGCGCTGTGCTAACACTGCATCAGCCCACATTTACCGGCACGTCCGATCACTGCGTTTTCAGCAGGGGAACGGCAGCAGGTAGAGGCGATTAAAGAACTTGCGGTCCAGAGACGGCGAACAGGCCGCGATAGGGAAGGCGGGGGGTTGGTCTGGGACTGGTTAATAGGAATAAGAGATCTATGGGGCTTACAACATGGTGCGAGTACGGCCCAGCGACTGCAGCCGGCTGCTCCGATCACACCGTCTCACCGTTATACTGGCACAGCCTGCTGTTCTTTCTTCTGCCTTTGTCCCGGCGTGCGATACACCTGAGCCGGAACCGCTGTCCTCGCCGGGCCCTGTCCGTCCAAAACTGCCTGCCACGATCCTGCTGGGCAAAGCATGTGTGATTAGTCTGTCAATCAGAATCTTGTCACCCGTAAGCCAACCAACAGACGCCTCCAGATTTTCCTGTCTGACCCCCCCCTGCCTCCAGACAGGCAGGGTACGGTTCCGCCAGTCTTATCCCACAGACGCACCCCAGACACTTATCAGGCACGTCCTTAACAAACAAGAGAAATCCAAGCAACACACACACAAAATGCTGGAGGAACTCAGCAGGCCAGGCAGCATCTATGGAAAAAAATGGTACAGTCGACGTTTCGGGCAGAAACCCTTCGGCAGGGCTTCAGAAAAACAGATGAGGAATAGCTTTAAAAGGTGCGGGGGCGGAGGGTGGGAGACAAACACAAGGTGACAGGTGAAACCGGGAGGGGGGAGGAGGGATGAAGTAAAGAGCTGGAAAGTTGATTGGTGAAATAGATACAAGGCTGGAGAATGAATTGAATGGAATGGAATGATCTTTATTGTCATTGTACATAGGTACAATGAAACTCTGTTTGGCTTCATCTGAGGCAATTAAATAAAGCGGTAGATAAAAACAAGACAGTAATAGAAAAACAGTATTAAACAGATAAGTAGCAGAAAATAAGTCGCAGCAGCCCCAGAATATCACAGTGATGCACAAAGTGCTGTTAGTGCAAGTATTTGAGTGCTTGTGTGTGCATGTGTGTGCTCACAGTTTCAGTCATTGTTTCTGTGGGAGTGGTGTGATGGAGGCCACAGCTCTGGGATAGAAGCTGTTCCTCAGTCTATTTGTTCTGGCTTTTAGTGTCCTGAACCTTTTGCTGGACGGTGGTGGGTCAGACAGGCAGTGGCCGGGGTGTGTGGTGTCTCTGGTTATGCTGATTGCTTTCCTCCTGAGTCTGTTGGAATAGATGGCGTCCAGTCCTGGGAGCTCCATCCTGACAATTCGCTGGGCCACCTTCACCCGAAGGGGGGAATCGGAGAGGAGAGAAGGCCATGGAAGAAAGAAGAGGGGGAGGGGAGCACAAAAGAGAGGCAATGGGCAGGCAAGGAGATAAATTGCGAGAGGGAAAAGGGGATGGGGAATGGTGAAGGCCGGAAGGGCCGGGGTCATTACCGGAAGATCGAGAAATCGACTTTCAAGCCAACAGGGTGGAGGCTACCCAAACAGAATACAGGGTGTTGTTCCTCCTACCGGAGTGTGGCCTCATCGCGGCAGTAGAAGAGGCCATGGATGGACATATGGGAATGGGAAGTGGAATTAAAATGAGTGGCTACTGGGATATCCCGCCTCTTCAGACAGACGGAGCATAGATGCTCGGCGAAGCGGTCTCCCAATCCCCGTCGGGTCTCGCCGATATACAGGAGGCCACAGCGGGAGCACCACCCGCAGTAGATGACCCCAACAGACTCACAGGTGAGGTGCCGCCGCACCAGGAAAGACAATTTAGGGCCCGTAATAGTAGTGAAGGAGGAGGTGTAGGGGCAGGTGTCGCACTTGTTCCACTTGCACGGATAAGTACCAGGAGGGAGATCAGTGGAGAGGAGTCGCGTAGGGAGCGATTCCTGCGGAAAGCAGGAAGTGGGGGGAGGGAGTTATTGTATCAACTGACAGAACAACTTTCTTTGCTGTTCATTCCAAATAGATACTGTCCCTTGCGTAATAATAGTTGCCGCTATCTCCCACCTCGCGTTTTAAAATTATGTCATCCAGTTCTTGATTCTCCACATCTGGAAAAAATGAGTGCATTCACGCTATTGATATCCCTCGTGATTTTTGATAACTCTATAAGAACACTTCCCAACTCCAACTCTTCATTGAAAAAGTGCTATCCTGTCCAACCCTTCACTATATATCAGTTCTTGAAGCTCTGGCAACATTCTCATAACCTTTGCTTCACACCTTCTGTATGGCATATCTCCTATAGCAGGGTGAGCACAACTGCTGCAATTTGCTGCAGTTGCGGCCGCAGCGCCTTGTAAAACGGCAACCTTTGTTTTATGGAACTAATCGGGGTTCAACCCTTCGCTATGAAGGCACTCATCTGTTATCTCATCTCATCTGTCGTCCCCAAATGCACCACTTCACCCCCCACCGAAGTGATATCTCTCAAGCGAATTGTGCTATATTTCTAGTCCTGAGCTCGCTTTACGCAACTGTATATCTTGATCACTCTACTTCATATTTCACTTGCAATCTTCGCGGACTCTATCAGCACTTTTTGAGGATTGCACCCCAAGCACGACAGTGTGTGTGTCCGCATACCTAACTTTCCGAGTAAACTGAGAGACCCTCATGCTGCTGGATGTTACGTTGACGCTGAGCATGACAAATAAGGAAGAGATCGATACAAACTACCTAACGCCATTAGAGACGTCAGGAGACAATGTAATCTCGAGCCTGAAACCAGCAGAGAGTGTGCCAAGGCTATATAATATAACGAGCTTCAAACTGAAGTGGGACACCACCGCAAACAGGATGTATCCTTTTCTGATAAGCTCAGTGCATTCTGTGCACGTTTTTAAGGATGGGGATTTGAACTTCGCTTTTTAACAGAACAGCCTGCAATGCATTCACTGCTTTGTGCGTAAGAATAATGTCCTGAAGTGAAGTCTCGGAACGAACAGGAACTGCGTGGTGTCCTCGACATTGCTCTTCGATTATGTGCAGATGCGCTGGTACCCACAAGCTTTCAGAAGAACACTAACATCCTACAACCTAAGGAAAATAACCTAATGTGCCTTCACGTCCACAACCCAGTAGCTCTAAAATCCACCAAAGTGAAATCATTCGGGAGGTTGGTCCGGTAACCCATTAACGTCAGCGACAATCTAGATTGGAGGGAAACGTTGCTCCATCCGGAACAGTTCTGCGGCGGAGCGTTGACCTACACACATCTCTGGATCCTGGGTCTAGCATCTTTCATAGGAGCAAAATGGTAGCTCGTTTCATAGAAATGGCAAATAGTCATTTATTGAAAACCCTATTGAACAGGTACTTTGAATCTGTCTTCATTAGGGAAGACGCAAACATCTCCCAGATATAATAGTGGCCAAAGGACCTAGGATAATAGATGAACTGAAGGAAATTTATATTAGGCAGGAAATGGTGTTGGATAGACTGTTGGGTCTGAAGACTGATAAGTCCCCGGGACCTGGTGGTCTGCATCCCAGTGTACTTAAGGAGGTGGATTTAGAAATCGTGGACGCATGGTAACCATTTTCTAATGTTCTGTAGATTCAGGATCAGTTCTTGTGGATTGGAGGGTGGCTAATGTTGTCCCAGTTTTCAAGAAAGGAGGGAGAGAGAAAATAGGGAATTATAGACCGGTTAGCCTGACGTCAATGGTGGGAAAGATGCTGGAGTCAATTATAAAAGATGAAATGACGACACATCTGGATAGCAGTAACAGGATCGGTCCGAGTCAGCATGGATTTACGAAGGGGAAATCGTGCTTGACTAATCTTCTGGAATTTTTTGAGGATGTAACTATGAAAATGGACAAGAGAGAGCCAGTGGATGTAGTGTACCTGGACTTTCAAAAAGCCTTTGCTAAAGTCCCACATAGGAGATTAGTGGGCAAAATTAGGGCACATAGTATTGGGGGCAGAGTACTGACATGGATTGAAAATTGGCTGGCTGACAGGAAACAAAGCGTAGCGATTAACGGGTCCCTTTCGGAATGGCAGGCGGTGACCAGTGGGCTACCACAGGGTTCAGTGCTGGGACCGCAGCTGTTTGCAATATATATTAATGACTTAGATGAGGGAATTAAAAGTAACACTAGCAAATTTGCAGATGGCACAAAGCTGGCTGGCAGTGTGAAATGTGAGGAGGATGTTATAAGAATGCACGGTGACTTGGACAGGCTGGGTGAGTGGGCAGATGCAGTTTAATGTGGATAAATGTGAGGTTATCCACTTTGGTAAGAACAGGAAGGCAGATTATTATCTAAATGGTGTCAAGTTAGGAAAAGGGGAAGTACAACGAGATCTCGGTGTTCTTGTACATCAGTCACTGAAAGCAAGCATGCAAGTACAGCAGGCAGTGAAGAAAGCTAATGGCATGCTGGCCTTCATAACAAGGGGAATTGAGTATAGGAGCAAAGAGGTCCTTCTGCAGTTGTACAGGGCCCTGGTGAGACCACACCTGGAGTACTGTGTGCAGTTTTGGTCTCCAAATTTGAGGAAGGACATTCTTGCTATTGAGGGAGTGCAGCTTAGGTTCACAAGGTTAATTCCCGGGATGGTGGGACTGTCATATTTGAAAGATTGGAGAGACTGGGCTTGTACACACTGGAATTTAGAAGGATGAGAAGGAATCTGATTGAAACATATAAGATTATTGAGGGATTGGACACGCTGGAGGCAGGAAGCATGTTTCGGTATCTAATCTCAATGTCTAAATTTGACTCCTACCCTGTGGCCCACGTCGAGAGCATATTGAAAGGTTAGGAAAGACCAAGTTTATCAGTATGGTTGATGTAAGTACTGACACGTTTCCTTGCTGCTGAATGTCAGAAACTAACTGCCTTTCGAAACCCCGCCAGCCTCTTGTAGTTGACGGTTCTCCAACTTAGCTGACATAGAGCTCTCTACCTTTCAACAATGAGTATCCTGGTGTTTAGTACAACATGGGGAATTCCATCTGCACCACCTCCACATGGCGTTCCAAGAGATCAACGATAATGGCTTAACCATCAGTGCTGTGAAGTGCTGTCTTGCCAAAGTTGAATCTGAGTACTTGTTACATGTGTCAAGAAATTACCTCATCGAGCCCCAGGTCCCGAAGGTACACGCAATTCACTCATGTCCATTTCCAGCTACATAAACAGGAAGGTCTATCGTTGTCAGGTGTGTCCGGATGGTGTATTCATAACTTTGCCACCTGGAAGGATCTGTTAACTGAGTATACTAGAAAGTCTTGCCCCATCAAATTCATTGGGCTGAGCAATGCAAGCAAGCACTTCATGATCTTCGAGTCGCCCTGAGCATTGAGCCTGTTTTACGCAGTCCTGATCTTGAGAAGACTTTTGCACTACATCTGGACAACTCTGATTGAATTGAATTGACTTAATTACTTACATTCTTCACATACATGGGGGGTAAAAATCTTTAAGTTACGTTTCTGTCTAAATGTGCAATGTGCAATTTTTCTAATTTATAATAAATAGCATGTACAACAGGACAGTCAATAGAACATAGAAATAAAATTGTATCAGCATGAATTAATCAGTTTGATCGCCTGGTGGAAGAAGCTGTCCCGGAGCCTGTTGGTCCTGGCTTTTATGCTGCGGTACCGTTTCCCGGATGGAACAGTTTGTGGTTGGGGTGAATCGGGTCCCCAATGATCCTTCGGGCCCTTTTTGCACACCTGTCTCTGTAGATGTCCTGAATAGTGGGAAGTACAGATGTGCTGGGCTGTCCGCACCACTCCCTGCAGAGTCCTGCGATTGAGGGAGGTACGGTTCCCGTACCAGGCAGTGATGCAGCCAGTCAGGATGCTCTCAGTTGTGCCCCTGTAGAAAGTTCTTTGGATTTGGGGCCCATACCAAACTTCTTCAATCGTCTGAGGTGGAAGAGACTATGTTGTTTTTGTACAGACTAAGTGAGGTCCTCTGTGATGTGTATACCGAGGAACATGAAGCTGTTCATCCTCTCAACCCCAGATCTATTGATGTCAATAGGGGTTAGCCTGCCTCCATTCCTCCTGTAGTCCACGCCCAGCTCCTTTGTTTTTGCAACATTGAGGGACAGGGTGATTTCTTGGCACCACTCTGTCAGGGCGATGATTTCTTCTCTGTTGGCTGCCTCGTTATTATTTCAGATTGGGCCATTCAATGTAGTAACGTCAGCAAACTTAATTAGCAGATTGGAGCAGTGGGTGCCGACACAGTCATGAGTATACAGATAGTAAAGGCGGGGGCTTGGGACACGGCCCTGAGGGGCACCTGTGTTGAGAGTCAGAGGGGCAGAGGTGAGGGAGCCCACTCTTACCACCTGCAGGCAATCTGACAGGAGGTCCAGGATCCAGCTGCACAAGTCAGGGTCAAGGCCGAGGTCTCTGAGCTTCTTGTCGAGCCTGGAGGGAATTATGGTGCTGATGCTGAACTGTAGTCCAAGAACAACATTCTCACATTAGCATCCCTCCACTCTAGATGTGTAAGGGCGATGTGTAGAACAGTGGCTATTGCGTCGTCGATCAGTTGGGCCGGTAGGCGCATTGTAGGGGGTCCAGTGTGGGTGGTAACAAGCTGCAGATGTAGTCCTTGACCAGCCACTCAAAGCATTTGCTTATTATTGGGGTGAGTACGACAGGACCCCAATCGTTCATACATGTTTCCTTGGTCTTTTTAGGCACAGGGACAATGGTGGATGTTTTGAAGCAGGAGTACACTCTACACTGGGAGAGGGAGAAATTAAAAATGTCTGTAAACAAGCCTGCCAATTGCGCCGCACACATCCTGATACCCGGCCTTCGAGCTCGAGGCAGGAGCATGAGGGTGAGGGGCATCCTATCGCCTCTTTGAGCAGAAAGCTTTTTCTCCGTGAGACAAATTATTCTGTTTTAGTGTATCTCCAGATAGATCACGAAACGCCTTATTTCGCGTCTTTTGCGTGTTTTTGATCTTAAATGTGCTTTTGGAACTGCTGGACCCTGTGATTTACACTTTGGATATCTACTGAGTGAGCCTCTCTTGTCTTCGTGAATATTCCGGGAAGCGAGCTCGAAGCCGCAAGGCCTCCGGGGAAGAAGCTTCAGGACGATGAAGGTTGAAACATCAAGGCTCATGCCGAAGGGTAACGAGTGCTCAGCGCCGACTACCTGCCTATTCATTGCTGTTGGGATCCTTGCGCAGCCGGAGAAGGAGAGAAGGTGCCTGAATGGCCTATACGATCTGTCGCGGCTCGCTGGGGCCCGGGGACAGGTCTCCGCGTTCGAGAGGTTTCTCTCTCTTTAGTTTTCAGTCTTATGGATTTTATACTCTATGTTTTCGCCTATTCTTTCTCCTTTGCTTTGTGCGAGTGGAAGGGGGTTTGTGAGTCCCAGGTTATTGCCATGATGTGTATGCACGCCTGTTCAAGACAGCCTTCTCGTCATTATGTACCTTTACAAGTCTTTTTTTTGAGTTTCCGCGTGATGAACTTCTCTCGAACCTGACACTGAATAGGATCCAAGGGAAATTGCTAACAGGATACACAACTGGCGTAATGTTAGCAAGGAACGAGTGGTGGGGTGGTGGGGGCGTTTGTTTCTAGGACTTGAGTTGCTCGTGCTGTTGCCCAGGGGCTGGTACTGGACCGATGACATGACGAAGATGATTGATAGACTTAGACTGTGGGTGTTCTGTACATGAATTACACAATAGTCATGCGTTTTAAACGACACTTATGGGTTAGTACAGGTTTATTTACAGATGTTGGCTTTCAGGATATTGGAGAAGATTGAGAATAGAAACAGCGGGAGATATATCAGTTGCAGATAAACGGCAGAGAAATGGCAGAAAGTGTTTAATCCGCTCAGATGTGAAGTGTTGCACTTTGCGAGGTCAAATGTTCTTTAGTGCAAGAGGTACAGACGGATCTTGCGGTCCAGGTTCTTAGCTTTTTGTAATGTGTTGTACAGTTTAATGAGCTGGAAATTAGTTGCGATAGCACGTTTGCCTTCATCAGTTGAGTCATTGAAAACACTAGTCAGGATGTTACCTTGGCCGTTTTCCAAAGCTTGAAATAGGCCTCGTCTGGAAGGAAGTGCGGCATTCCACGGTGCAATCTGGGATTTTCGGAAGGCTGTCTCCATTAGAAGGCATGAGTTAGATAGAGGGTGGTCGAACGATAGGCATAACGATGGAGACTGAGCGGAGAACTTATAGAAATGGGTACGATTATGAGAGGCATGCGGTAGATGTAGAATCGGCCTCATTTTACAAGGGTCAAAATGTTTGATACAAGAGTATATGCCATTTGCTGAACGGGGGGCAAGTATTTTACATAGAGAGTACTAGGTGCTTAGAAAGTACTAGAGCTGGAGGCGAATGTGACGTAGTCGCTTATGAAACTCTTAAATAGGCGCATAAAATCAAGACAACTGTCAGCTTTGACATGGTAACTATGTGGTCTGAGGGATTTATTAATTTCGAAATTTAATTGGTATTTCATAGTTTGCACAACATCGGGGGTGGGGGCGAAGTGCTGTATATTTCAATGTTGTGCGTCCTACACTGATAAGACAGTGAAGGTGTCTGGCTCGCTAGCCGTTTTGATTCAGGGTGTCAGTATTCCAATTGCAATGTTACGTTGCAGTTGGACAAGGTGGTGACACTACACTTAGAATACTGAGTTCACTTTTCGCCCCATCTCCCAGGAAGGAAATCAATAATCTGAGAAGTACAGAAAAGCTTTTAGAATATTGCGAGAAGAGATGATAGACTAGGACTCGGAGCTAAGTAGTGTGTGAACTGTTCATAGACAATCATAAGGTACAATGACAGGGTAAAGGGACACAGCCACATTCCGAAAGTGGAATGCTGAATAATTAGAGGGCATAACTTCAGGGTGAGAGAGGAAACATTTAATAGGGAACTGAAGAGCGCGTTCTGCAGCCAGAGGTCGGCCTGCCCATACATAGAATGTACTTTCTGAGGAAGCGGCTGAGGTAGCAGAGGTTTAGCGGGACTTGGGTCGGACGTCGGTTGGTGGGAGGAGCTCAGAATGGACATCTTGTGCGGTCGGAGGAACCCGTTCGGGTACATTAGACCGGATTCGTCCATTACGCTCAGAAGAAGTGCGAATTGGTAGCAATTAAACAGGGAACAGACGCTTTATTGAGAACGCTGAACTTTAACATAAGTCAGGGAGAAGTACATCAGTCGGGTCCATTGTTAGCAAGGAAACTGACGCTTCGGCCCATCGATTCCGTGCTGACAATGAACCACATTGTGCCAATTATATTCCCATCACCTTCTGAGCACCGTCACCAGTCACACGGACAGGACATGAAAGTCCGGGTGGAACCTGACACGGGAATGTAATGAAGTGCCATTCAAAGGCAGATATTGTTGCAAAGTAATGTGTACAAATCTCCCATTTAACAGCTGTATTGTAATGGCTTCCCCCTCTCATGAAATAACGAAAGTGACGACAGTGAGAGTAACGGACGGGTTCAGTTGAATAGACTCTCCAGAAACCCAGAAATTGATACTTCCCCAGGGCACTGCGCCTCGATATTTTGTCACCGTGCGGATGTGATTGGCATTGAGCAGGGCTCCGATATTGAAACGGGACACAGTACAGCGGGCGCGCTCTTTTATGGTCCATCAGGGAAGCATGCAAATGGCGCGAACAGACAGTGCAGGGTACAATTCAGGTGTGAGGTCTAATAAATCACCGTGATCCAGGTAAGCATCTCACACACACACACAAACACACCAGGGACAGTCACTTGCAAACATCCTCGAACTGCTTTTAGAAACAGGAGAAAATCATCAGATGCTACAAATCCACATCAGTTCTGATGAAGGATGTCGGACCGATTCGTCGACCGTTCACTCTGTTCCATAGACGTTGCCTGGCCGGCTGATGTTCCCCTAGCATCTTGTGTGTGTGTGTTGCGGGTCTTAGCTCGTTTCTGGCGCTCCATCTGTCTCGGGACGTTCTCATTGATAAGACACAGGACAAATCCGAGGTGAAGCAGGGAGCGGGTGCAACATTCACGTTGGGTCTGGGCAACATGTTCTTCGGGGGGGGGGTGAGTGAGTCAGGTGATCACTGACCTTCTCATGCAGGGATCACTAGAACAAGAAACAAAGACGGGCTCCATTAGTTGTGCACCGACTGATAATTCCCAACCCCCTACTCCCCTTTGCAGAAGTGAGACACAGTGCAGGAACAGTGCAAACACAAGAAAATCTGCAGATGCTGAAAATTCAAGCAAAGCACACAGGCCAGGTAGCACCTATAAGAAGAAGCACAGTCGACGTTTCGGGGCGAGACCCTTCGTCTGGCATTTTGTGTGTGTTGCAGGAATAGTGTCCCGTGTTGCGTGGGAACACGGAGATGATGCGCGCATACCCTACTCCCATCTGCCCAATGGACCCCCGGGCAATAGGACTGAGTTGTGTTAACACTGCAAGTATCTGGGTCATACCACACGTATCGGGCGCTTCTGGTCGCTGCGTTTTCAAACCGGGGAGAGGCACATGGTCAGGTTCATTACGGACTTAGCAAGGATTGCTCGCAACCCAGAAACACTGAACAGGTCGTGACAGGGAAGTTCGAGGGTTTTCTTAGAGAGGTTCTCAGGTTACAGAAGGGTTTCGCGGGAAGAAGGCAACTATGCGAACTCCAAAGCAGCGGAACTCTAGCCCCGTTGACTCAAACCCGGTACCAAAATCACGCTCTCTCACCGTTATACCGAGAAAAAACGAGCCTACTGTTGTTCTTTTTCCTGTCCCATGCTCCGGCGTACGGTACATTTCAGCGGGAGCTGCTGAACTGGTTGACCCCTGCTGCGACCCCGTTGGACAACACATATGTCAATCAGAATCTCGTCACCCGGAAAACAAAGTAACACATTCCTGCCCGAGTCCGCCTCCCAGGCTCCCGGCGCAGTGAGTGACTGGCCGAGGAGCGTTCCGTCGGTCTTCCGCCAACCCCACCCCAGTCACCCTCCGGACACGTAACTGATGTCGCGTGAGGGAAGGTTACAAACAGCGATGAGGGTCATGGAGAGGCCGTGTCCTGGAGCAGGAGCATCCTCTGTATATAGTCCGTCTCGGTGAAGGATATAATCTCCAGGGGACCGCAGTAAGCACAATGATGAGGGATACAGGGATATCTTCTTTTTCTTGGTATTAAGAGGCGGAAGTGGGGTTTAATTCAGATAAGACCGAGCCGATCTCCCATTTCTCCTACACGTCACTTCCTTATTATCCACCTCCCGAAACCCCTCCCCAGGCAATCACGAAACCCCTCCTTCCCTATTAACACTCTGTATTACCCACACCTCCATGTCTCGCAGCCTTGATTACTCTGCTCTGCATCTTCCCTTCTCCTATCCTCTCCACCACTCTTGCTATCACACTTCCACTCATCCGTTCCATTCAGCACCTCCTTCCCATTCCCCTCCTCATACTCAACCTACTGCTGCTTCCTATCCGCGCACCACTGTACCATCCTCCTCCTCCGACTCCACCAACCCCTCCCCCTGACAACATTTTCCCTTGCCACACTCTCGCCAAGCCTCACTTTTTCCAGGTGGCATCACCCCATGTATTCTCCCCGTCCCTCTCGCTAAATTGTCTACATGTCATCACTCACCTTCTCATCCGCGCACACCCTGGGTCTTTCCGACCCGGGTATCCTCTGTGCTCCGACTTTCTTTCGGCTCTTGTCTTCGTCATGATCGCCGTCGTACTCGTCACAGCAGCGCCTTTAACACACAGCCGACACCACCCCCGACTGCCCCCCTTTACACCCTCTCCATCGTTATCCCTGCCGCCATCAAACACTACTTCCTCACCTTCACACACCATTTCTTTCCCGCACAACACCTGCACAGTTTGTACACTCGTCCACTTTCCCACCACCCTGTCCCCATTATACCAATCGCTCTCCTCCGCCGTCTGTCTATCATTCCGTCCCTTTTCACCCCATCTCCCAGCACGTTCCCTTCCCTGTCCTTCTAACCCCCATCCCCCCCTCCCATTCTACCCCATGTCCCTCTCTCTCCACTCCAGTACACCACTTCCCCACCCCTCCCGGTTTCAATTTCAGTCAAAACTCCTGACGATTTCCTCCACTCTCGTTTCAAAATCATCCACCATCTTCAGCGCCGCAGGGTTTCCCGAGGCTATCCTGTCCTTCAGATCCCTCAATTTCTCCGCCACCTTCTCTACGTCACTATTATCCACCCTCCCGATGCACCGCACCACCTTGTCCAAAATCTCAACCAACTGTCTTGTTTTCAGTGGCAGTGGCGTCTGGCGCCGCTGCTTCCCCATATCCTTCTTTGTCGGGCCCTGTTCCCGGAACAGATTTCTTAGTACCCACGCAGCTGCAGCCGCTGATGCAGTAACCAGGGCCAGCTCCAGCTCCTTCTCTTCTCGGCTGCCTGCTCTGAATGTCCCTTATATTTTCACCGCCGGATGAAACACTCCTTTGACCGGACGTACAGCCCCTCCTCCGCCCATCCCCACCGCACCTTACAGCGAATGAACCGGGGGAAGAGGGCAGGGCCGATACAGTGCGACTGGGAGAGATGCCTGGCGCTCAGGAAATGCAGGCGGAGCCTAGTTACTGCGATGGGCGGGCGCGTGTTCAGATCCTGTACAACACTCACAGTTTGGGGTAGCGTTTAGGTATCGGGTCAAGTCAGGGCCACTGCAAGGAACTCTTGTCAGAGTCAGTTTGGGTAATCCAGGTCACAGCCAACTTTAGTGTTAGGGAATCGGATCACAGTCACGGAATTTGTCATGGACACGGTCAGTGAACCGATTTTAGGCCAGTATTTTGGACGTAGTAGAACTTCACTTAATCTTACTCGCTGTGTGTGATACCCCAGCGTGGCCCGCTTTCCTCCTCTGTCACATTAACACCAGCATATGATCGGTCAGTCGGGCGCTCCTTATTGCCCTGAGTGCGCGAGTAAGCGCCAAGGGGATTTGGGAGGCTTGGCCGTCTAGCTGATGGTGATAATTGGGGTGAGGCAATGCAGACTCGATGGACCTAACGTTATCTTATTGTGTGGATGCGGTATGGACTGCATTCTTCGTTTACCAAATATTCATCTACTCTCTGAACAGTCGCTCATATAATTGTTCAGAATTATGAGACAACTGGAGCTTATTCCACCAAAACGGCAGTTTGAAGATTTCTCTTTTTTTTCAATTTCTTTTTTATTGAAATTCAGCATCATACAAACATTTCCATAATACGTATTTCAAATACTGTATGTATATATCATACTGTATATTCGTGTTTGCCACAAATCTGTTCATAGTATTTATCTGAGGTATACTCTTATAGAAAAGAAAAGAAAGAAATCGAAAGAGAAACTATATACAAGTAGGGAGTGATCTTTTTTTTTACAACATAATCATTGATTTGTATGAATAAAATCAGGCCTATGGGGTGTTATATAGTTAAACCATTTTTCCCAGTATGAATCAAATTGTTCCAATTAATGATTGACAGATGCTGTTATCTTCTCCATTTTGTAAATGTCCATTGTAATTTCCACACATGCGTTTAAAACTGGGCTCTCCTGTGATAACCATTTCCTGGCAAGAGTCTTTTTACCAGCCACCAACAGTATATTCATTAAATATTTATCTCTTTTCAACTATTCTTGAGGTATATACTCAAAATATATTGTCTTACTTTCTAAGGGTATTTCACATTTAGAAATGTCTTGTAGGGCATGTGTATCCCACTCCAATAGTCTTTGATAAAGGGGCAATCGCAGAAAATATGGTATTAATTTGCATTTTGATTTCCATAATTTTTCCAGCAAACGGGGAGGTTACTATCATAATGGGATTTCTGAGAGGGTGTAATAAAATATCTTATCAAGTTTTTCCACCCAAACTCCCTCCATTTCTGTGAACTGGTACGCTTCCATTCATACCTCCATATTGTTGTCCATTCTTCCTCAGATATTGTTATCCCTCCTTCCTTCTCCCATTTTGTTTTAATATATGAATCCAGTGTGTCTTAAGATTTGACAGACCCTTATACACGCTTGAAATGATTCTACTACCATTATCTGAATTATATGTTTTTCTAAACAGTTCTATCAAACATGTACTTGCCTTGGTAATAATTTTCACCCTCCTATTAACATAATGTCGCATCTGCAAATACCGATAAAAGTCTTGTTTTTCGAACAAGTGTTTCTCTTTGAGCATTTCAGAACTGAACAGTGTTCCTTCTTTCATTATATTGCAAATAGCTGTTATCCCTTTAGCTGTCCAGTCCTTAAATCTAGCATCCAGTTTATTCGGTGTAAAATCTGAGCCATATGCACACCATTTAAGAATTACAATATCTCCCTCTAGTTTATATTCTTTTATAATGATCTTCCATATTTTATGTGTCCATTTCACCCATGGGTTAACAAAGTATTTATAAAACATTGTAGGTTGTTATGAGCCAAATTGCCTGTATGGGGATGGAAGGTATCTTCTCAATGTTTTTCCATTGAGCGTCATATGATGAGTCGAACAAGGATATGCCAGCTCTCATCTCAGCTGCAAAATAATAATTTCGAAGAGAAGGTAGGCCCCATCCCCCCTTTTCCTTAACTCTGCTCTTAAACGCATCTCTCCCATTTCACGTACATCTGCTCTCACTCCATCCTCCTGCCATCCCACTAGGAATAGGGTTCCCCTGGTCCTCACCTACCACCACACCAGCCTCCGGGTCCAACATATTATTCTCCGTAACTTCCGCCACCTCCAACGGGATCCCACCACTAAGCACATCTTTCCCTCCCCCCACTCTCTGCATTCCGCAGGGATCGCTCCCTACACAACTCCCTTGTCCATTTGTCCCGCCCATCCCTCCCCACTGATCTCCCTCCTGGCACTTATCCGTGTAAGCGGAACAAGTGCTACACATGCCCTTACACTTCCTCCCTTACCACCATTCAGGGCCCCAAACAGTCCTTCCAGGTGAGGCAACACTTCACCTGTGAGTCGACTGGGGTGATATACTGCGTCCGGTGCTCCCGATGTGGCCTTTTATATATTGGCGAGACCCGACGCAGACTGGGAGATCGCTTTGCTGAACATCTACGCTCTGTCCGCCAGAGAAAGCAGGATCTCCCAGTGGCCACACATTTTAATTCCACATCCCATTCCCATTCTGACATGTCTATCCACGGCCTCCTCTACTGTAAAGATGAAGCCACACTCAGGTTGGAGGAACAACACCTTATATTCCGTCTGGGTAGCCTCCAACCTGATGGCATGAACATCGACTTCTCTAACTTCCGCTAGGCCCCACCTCCCCCTCGTACCCCATCTGTTACTTATTTTTATGCACACATTCTTTCTCTCACTCTCATTTTTCTCCCTCTGTCCCTCTGAATATACCCCTTGCCCATCCTCTGGGTCCCCCCCCCCACCTGTCTTTCTCCCTGGACCTCCTGTCCCATGATCCTCTCATATCCCCTTTTGCCTATCACCTGTCCAGCTCTTGGCTCTATCCCTCCCCCTCCTGTCTTCTCCTATCATTTTGGATCTCCCCCTCCCCCTCCAACTTTCAAATCCCTTACTCACTCTTCCTTCAGTTAGTCCTGACGAAGGGTCTCGGCCTGAAACGTCGACTGCACCTCTCCCTAGAGATGCTGCTTGGCCTGCTGTGTTCACCAGCAACTTTGATGTGTGTTGCCCCCTTTTCCTTGGCTAATTGCAAAGTTTTCTATCTCTTTTACCTTGCCATATATACCTTTATAACATCTTGTTCCATTCATTGAATTGATTTTGGTTAATCTCTATTGGTAGGCACTGAAAGAGATATAATAGTCTGGGCAATATATTCATTTTAATGGACTCAATCCTTGAACTGAGACTAAAGAAAGGAATTAGATTCCATCTTGTTATGTCTTCCTTAATTTTTTATATATAGGCAAATAATTGCATTCTGATAATTTTGTCAAATCTTTTGGCATGACGATGCCCAATTATTTGAAAGACTCTACTTGCCATGCCCAAGGATATCTACTTTCAATTTATCTTGGTGGGCTATAGTTATATGAAAGTAATTGGGTTTTATCTATGTTGATCTTGTATCCTGATAATTGACCATATTGTTCAAAGGATTGCATCAATTTAGGTAAAGAGTAAGATAAATCAAAATGTCATCCGCGTAACAGGCCAATTTATGCTCTGTCACTTTAATAGTAATTTCCCTGATATCTTCATTTTGTCTGATGTATTGAGCTAGTGGTTCCAGATATAATGTGAAGAGTAGCGGTGACTATGCACAACCCTGTCTCGAGCCCTTTTCTAGGGTAAAACTATTTGATAAATATCCATTGATTTTAATCCTAGCAGTGGGATTGTCGTATAGTGCCTGTATAGTTTTAATAATTGTGCCATGTGAAACAAATCTATGTAAAGCTTTGTAAAGAGAATTCCAATAAACCGAATCAAATGCCTTTTCAGCATCCACGCTTATCACTATTGCTTTAATGTTATTTTATTTTTGTATATGATCCATAATGTGTAGTGCTCTTTGTATATTGTCTTGTGTTTGGCATTGCTGTATAAAACCTGTCTGACCATTATGTATCAGTGTGGGTAGAAACTCTTGTAATGTTTGGCCATGATGGAGGCAAATAATCTATAATCTACATTAAGAACGGATATTGGTCTAAATGACCCACATTCCATTCTATCCTTGTCCTCTTTAGGTATAGCTGAGATTATCGCCTCCTTCCAGCTGGGTGGGGGTTGCACCTTTTTTAGAGCTCAGTTCAGTATGGAGAGTAAAACAGGAATTAACTCATTTTAAAATTCTTTATACCACTCTGCCATATAACCATCTGATCCTGGTGACTTACTTAATTTAAGACTACTAATTGGAATTTTTAGTTCATCTTGAGTTATGTCAGCAGTCATCGTTCTATTTTGTTCTTCGTTTAAAGTGGGTAACTCTGGAGAATTCAGGTAGGTGTCAATTTGGGTTATTCTTCCCCCTAGATCTTTAGAATATAGAGTTTTGTAAAACTACCTCCCTGTAGCTCTCATCTATGACTGCCTCATTCTCGCTTACGACTCGAAGGTCATCCAGCTGCTGCTACAGATTCCTTACACCAGCGGTCCCCAACCACCGGGCCGCAAAGCATGCGCTACCGGGCAGCGAGGAAATGATATGATTTGGCGATAGGAGTCAGCTGCACCTTTCCTCATTCCCTGACACGCCCACTGCTGAGCTTGAACGCACGTGAGGTCATTACCCACGCGTCATCCATGTCAGCGTGGGAAGGAGATCAACTCCTCGAGCTTGCAAATGACGACGGGCTGAAAAGTATGTTTGACATAACATCTCTGCCGGCATTCTGGATCAAAATCAAGGCTAAATATCCTGAGATAGACAGGAAAGCACTGAGACGTTGCTTTCATTTCCAACATTTTTCTGCGAAGCGGAGTTTTCTGCAATGAATGCAATGAAAACCAAATTGCGGAACAGACTGGACATAAGGAACTCCCTTCGAGTATCGCTGTCTCCCATCACCCCTCGATAGGACCGTCTTGTTGCAGGGAAACAAGCCCAGGGCTCCCACTGATTCAGCGATATTGGTGTGTTGCAATGATTTTATATGTTAATACGGGGAAAATATGCGCTGTGTTTAATATCCAAACGTTACTTAAAATGTTATGATGCTATTGACTTACTTATATAACCATATAACAATTACAGCACGGAAACAGGCCATCTCGGCCCTTCTAGTCCGTGCTGAACACTACTCTCACCTAGTCCCACCGACCTGCACTCAGCCCATAATCCTCCATTCCTTTCCTGTCCATATACCTATCCAATTTTTCTTTAAATGATAATATCGAACCTGCCTCTACCACTTCTACTGGAAGTTCGTTCAACACTTACTTCAAGCTCCCCTGTCCTCCCCTGATAATTGACTTATCGCTATATTCATGCGAGGAAAATATGCGCTGTGTTTAATATTAAATTCATTAGATAAATCATTTTAGAAAAGAAATTGAGTGTATTAGCCACTTATCACCTATATTCCGGTCGTGATTAACCCCTCCTCCCGAACAAAATCGACAAAAATGATTTGCAGAAAAAAAATCAGCTGGTACACGCATGCGCACTTGTGCCCACGCAAGGCTTCATGGTCATTGTAGTCTATCTCTGGGTAAACACAACGTATTTGACTGCTACTCTTGTCTGTTGGCAACCCTACCCCCCCCCCCCCCGGGTCACATCACCGTCTCAGGAGGCATTGTAAAGACTAACTGGGACCAAGCTCATCCTCCGCCTCTTCTCGTCGAAGCCTCCCGAGTCAAAGCCTGCAAAGCTCCACTCCTTCACTGGCCCACTCACTCATTGGCCGCTCCGCTTCAGCTACCCTTCTATTTATTTGTTTGAGCTTTCTACTTGGTCACCTGACCTCGATTGCCCAATCAGCTGCTTTCTGCTGAGTCTGAACTATTCAAATCTTGATTGTCTAATCAATTGCTTTCTGCTGAGCTATTCAAATCTTGATTGACTTGATTGCACAGTCCAACTGCCCAAACTGCCAGAATCTCTCGAGTCAAAGCCTCAAAGTTCCACTCCTTCACTGGCCCACTCCCTCACCGGCCACTTTCCACTGTTCTCCAAAATAAAGTTGCTGTTCATCTCGAGTTTGCAAAAAGACACCCTGGATGTTCCACAACGCTTCTGGCACAATGTTCTTTGGACAGAGGAGATAAAAGTTGAACTTTCTGGCAGAGATGAATACCACTGTGTTTGGAGGGAAAAGGGCACTGCACACCAACACCAAACCCTCATCCCAACTGTGAAGCATGGTGGAAGGAGCATTGTGGTCTGTGGATGCTTCGCTGCCTCAGGGCCTAGACAGCTTGCAATTGTTGAGGGAACAATGAATTCAAAATTGTATCAGGACAATTTACAGGAGAATGTCAGGGTAGCAGTCCGTCACCTGAAGCTTAGCAGATGTTAGATGCTGCAACAAGACAATGATGTGAAACACAAGAGTAAATCAACAGAATGGTTTAAATAGAAGAAAATTTGTATTTTGAAATCGCCAAGTCAGAGTCTGGATCTTAACCCAATTGAGGTGTTGTGGCGTGACTCGAAGAGAGCTGTTCATGGAAGATATCCCAGAAATATTGATGAACTGAAAGAGGAATGGTCTAAATTTCCTCCAAGCCGATGAGCAGAAATGATCAACTGTTACCAGAAACGTTTGGTTGAAGTTATTGCTATAGAAGTGGGGTCACATCTGTTGCTGAAATCAGAGGTTCAGATACTTTTTCCAGCAAATACATATAATATTCAGTAATTTTTCGCAATAAATAAATGAACAAGTATAATGTTTTTAGTGTTATTTATTTAATTGGTTTCTCCGTATCTAGTTTTAGGACACATGAAGATCAGATCTCATTTTAGGTCATAATTATGCAGATACAGAGAAAATTCCAAATGTTTCACAAGTTTTCTAGACGTGTAATGTGGAAGGCTTATTCACAGGTCTTGTCCACGGATTGAGATTCTAAATGAGAGAAAGGCCAATTCTGATGATATCAGAGAGGATCAGAAAGTATGGGTTAGAACAGACTGCCTTCTGGCAACGATGTAGTTGGTAATTGCGAGGCCTTCAAAGGTGAAATTTTGAGAGTATAAAGCTTGTGTGTGGCCGTGCGAATAAAAGGTAAAGATAAAGGTCTATGGAACTTTGGTTTTTAAGATACAGTATATTGAGGGCCTGGTGAAGGGAAAACTCCTGTAACGTTTATTGCTGTTACAGGAGGTAGGAACGAACGAGGTGCTTATGGAGTATGAGGAATTCATAAGAACAATTAAGAAAGCAATCAGGAAGGCTAAAAGACAGGTCATGCCTTATGAGCCTGATTGAATTTTTTGAGGATGTGACTAAACACATTGATGAAGGTAGAGCTGTAGATGTAGTGTTAATGGATTTCAGCAAGGCATTTGATAAGGTACCCCATGCAAGGCTTATTGAGAAAGTAAGGAGGCATGGGATCCAAGGGGATATTGCTTTGTGGATCCAGAATTGACTTGCCCACAGAAGGCAAAGATTGGTTGTAGCCGGGTCATATTCTGCATGGAGGCCAGTGACCAGTGGTGTGCCTCAGGGGCAACTACTCTTTGCGATTTTTATAAATGACCTGGATGAGGAAGTGGAAGTGGGTTAGTAAATTTGCTGATGACACAAAGGTTGGGGGTGTTGTGGATAGTGTGGAGGGCTGTCAACGGAACATTGATAGGATGCAAAACTGGGCTGAGAAGTAGCAGATAGATTCTAACCCAGGTAAATGCGAGGTGGATCATTTTGGTAGGTCAAGTATGATGGCAGAACATAGTATTAATGGCAAGACTCTTGGCAGTGTGGAGGATCAGAGGGATCTTAGATTCTGAGTCCATAGGATGCTCAAAGCTGCTGCGCAGGTTGACTCTGTGGTTAAGAAGGCATACGGTGCATTGCCCTTCATCAATCGTGGGATTGAGTTTAAGCCGAGAGGTAATGTTGCAGCTATATAGGACCCTGGTTAGACCCCACTTGGAGTACTGTGTGCAGTTCTGGTCGCCCCACTACAGGAAGGATGTGGAAACCATAGAAAGGGTGCAGAGGAGATTTACAAGGATGTTGCCTGGATTGGGGGGCGTGCCTTATGAGAATAGGTTGAGTGAACTCGGCCTTTTCTCCTTGGAGCGACGGAGGATGAGAGGTGACCTGATAGAGGTGTATAAGATAATGAGATGCATTGATCGTGTGGATAGTCAGAGGCTTTTCCCAGGGCTGAAATGGCTAGCACGAGAGGGCACAGTTTTAAGGTGCTTGGAAGCAGGTACAGAGGAGATGTCAGGGGTAAGTTGTTTACACAGAGAGTGGTGAGTGCGTGGAATGGGCTGCCGGTTGCGATGGTGGAGGCAGAAACGATGGGGTGTTTTAAGTGACTCCTGGATGGATACATGGAGGTTAGAAAAATAGAGGGCTCTGGGTAAGCCTAGGTAGGTGTAAGGTAGGGACATGTTCGGCACAAGATTGTGGGTCGAAGGGCCTGCATTGTGCTGTAGGTTTTCTATGTTTCTAAATAAATGAGAAATTTGATTTTGATATAAAATTTGAAGTGACATCAAAATGAAGGGTGAAAGGGTGTACAGATATATAAAAAGGCAACAGATGGCAGAGAATAGATTGAGGCTAGTGAATTAACAGCAGAAAAGACATGACTGTGCACAAAAATTACATCAAATTGTCCGCCAGTATTGAATCAGAATCATTAGCATATGTTGTGAAATTTGTTGACTTTGTGGTCGCAATACAATGAAATGCACAATAACAGATAAAACTGTGAATACATTTGTCATTTCACCCCCTCCTCATCACACGCACCTTCTCGAACCTCCTCTGCTGTAATTGGAGCTCTCGACGTGCCTCCTTCTGGTCGAAGTGCTGACGCTCCTGTGGGGCGACCATTTCACCGAGCGGCGATCAGTCACAAGCGGCTACTCTGAGCTACCAGTTGCTCTGTATTTAGACGGAGCGATAGTGATCGGTGACTCTCTTGTTAGGAGAGGCAAGACGGCCGCAGAATGGACAGAAAAAAAACATGGCTTGTTGATTCCTGGTTGCCAGAGTCAAGGACGCCTCTGGGCATTGGCAGAACATGGTTGAACAACCGAAGATCTTTAGGCACATGGGTAAACGGCATTGGCATAAAACAGGATGAAATAGTCATGAGGAGTGAATGCAGAAGGCTCGGAAAGATATAAAAAAGTAGTACCTCAGTGCTCGTGATTTCTGAATTTCTTCTGTTCCATGTGTTGTTGAGGACCAGCTGAACTGATGCAGAGGCCAAGGGATTCAGACTGTGACATGATAGAGAGCTTTTCTGGGGTAGAAACGTCCTGCATGAAACCATAAGGACGTAGGACATTGGTGCAGAATTAGACCATTTCACCCTTGCAGTGTGCTCCACGAATGAGTCATGACAGATCTATTATCCTTCTCAAACCCATTCTCATGATTTCTCGCCAGAGCCTCTGGTTTTACATGCTTGATAATGACTTGACCTACATTTGCCTCTGTGGAAATGACTTCCACAGATTCCCCATCTTCTGGCAAAATACATTCCTCCTCACTTCTCTTATATAGAGGCAGCCTTGTATTGATAGGCTATATATTCTGGTCATAGGCTCTCCCACTATTGGAATCATCCCTTCAATATCGAGTCTATCTCGGCCTTTAAATATTCGAAAGGTTTTAATGAGATCCCCAATCGTTCATCTGCATTCCAGACAGTACTTGCCACAACCACTGATTTGGCAGCGCAGTAGATCCGGCAACTGCGCTCGTTAACATGAGCCACCTAACTATTATTTCACTCTGACGGTACTTAACTCCATTATTTTCGTTGTAGCACTTGTCGGGACTTGAACGAAGCAAAGCACAGCTATCTTACGCTGCTTACTTGCATTTGGCCTTTCCTGAGAAATTGGACTGTAGCATCAACTGACGCTGAAGACCAGTGGTATTGGTTTTAGTTGTTCATTTTCAGACACAGTGCTGGCTTTGTTTTCCATTTGAGGATTTTAGTTAATAGCCCTGTTTGGCGTAGTGATTATTGTTTTCCTTTCCCTCTAGACCCGTCCATATTAAAGTCTGTCAACTATCGACCCTCTTCAGTGTCTCTCGCTGCACAATTAGGCCATATCCGAACGGAGTGACAGCAAGTCTCGACCACACGAAGGTGGACCCAGCAGAAGGAGAGAGCCACTGACTTTGGCTCTGATATTCATTGGTCAGGTAGGGGACAAGCTACAGACATTTGAATCTATTCTGAGCGAAGTTACGGAGGCAATGAGGCAGATAATCTCGTGCCGACAAGCCCAGTCTCACTTGAAGGAATAGGCCTATCCCTAGCCTATCTAAATTCCAGTCCGTTCTTGTCACAGCCCGGCTGCGAAAGGAGGGGGTTTGTGTATGGGCAAGTCTGCAATAACAACAACCCTGGGGTGTCAGGTAGGGGTTGCACCTCTGGTGTGGGAGCATGTCGCGTCCTTTTCAGGGCGGTTAGTCCACCTTTGGTCCCCACCCGGCACTCAGCTCTCACCTGTGGCTCCTTGTAGCTGTTTGCATGCGACAGCGGCCACACCCCGGGCAACGGCTTTGACAAGCCGGCTAAACCAGGTGAGGGTAGCCGACGGGTCTCAAACCCTCGGTGAGATAGGGAGTTGTCTATCCCAGCATGTGAAGACAGACTCCGGCGGACTGAGCGGACGAGACCAATGGAAGGTCCAACGGTCAAGAAGGCGATCTCTGCAAGCGTCGTGGAACGTGTAGAGTAGGACAAGACACAGGAGACGTCCTGGTCATCCACTGCGCCTAGTCCCATCTCCAGCCGTCTCGACTCTGTCTTGCCGCTGGATCCAGATGGGAACTGGGAAGAGAGAGTGAGGCTGACGCTGTGCAACTCTCCCTCACTTAAATCCAAATCACGCGCTAGTCTCGACACCATCATTATGGTGTTGAGGTCTTCATCGACGACAACGATGGACGAACAACAACAACTAATAACAACAACCTCTCACTAATGTCAATATGACCAAGGAACTGATTATAGACTTCAGAAGAGGGAAACCAGAGGTCTATGAGCCAGAGTGTATGACCTGGAGAGGGTCAGTAATTTTAAGTTCCTGGGGGTCACTATCCTGGGTGGGCACGTCAGATAAATGTAATTGTAAAGAAAGCACGACAGCGCCTCTGCTTCCTTAGCAGTCTGTGGAATTTCGGCATGACATCAAAATGCGAGACAAACTTCTGTAGATATGTGGTAGAAAGTGTGCTGACTGGCTGAATTACTGCCTGGTATGGGAGCACCAATGCATTGAACGGGAAATGCCCCAGGTAATAGATTCTGACCAGTACATCACGGGTAAAGCCCTCCTAACCTTTGAGCAGATGTACAAAACATAATATGTTACCATAAAAAAGCAGCATCCATCATCAAAGATCTTCACCACTGCTGCCATCAGGTAGAACGTACATGTGTTTCCGGACTCGCACCAGCAGTGTTCCATAACGTTTACTGCCCGTCTACCATCAGGCTCTAGAACAGAAGAGGATAAGTACACACATTTTATTTCTGCTGTTCCTAAAACCAATAATCTCAATTTAAGGACTCTTTATATCTTGTTACTTCCTGTTCGTGGTATTAATTGCTGTTTATCTTTATTTGCATTTGTACAGTTCATTGTCGATTGATCCTGTTTACAGTTACTGTTCCATAGACTTGCTGAGTGTGCCTGCAGGACAAACAATCTCCGGGTTGTATGTGGTAACATGTATGCATTCTGATAATAAATTTTACTTTCAGCTTCGATGGGGAAGATGGCAGGGTAATCATTTCGCAATTTCTCCATATCTGCAACATTCTTCCTGTCACACAGCCACCAGGAGAGTGAATACGCCTCATGTCGACCCTGAGTCTTCCCCTTTCAATCTAGTCCAGCGTTTTATTCGGCTTTGAACACAACCTTTATGTCAGTAAAGTGTGGTAACCAAAAATGAACATGTTCTATCTCCCCAGTATGGTCTGACTAAGTTTGCACACAAGTTCTGCAAAACTCCGCCACTTTCCAGTTTGTCTCACCGGGCAAGAACCAAAGTTTCCATTGACTTATTTGTGAGCCTATGTATTTCTACCGGTAATGGTTTGACTGAGCAAAGGTGAGCCAGGGGCTGGTGTACAGCGGGAGATAGGGGTTTACATCAACTCCGTGTAGTCACAGAAGAGCGGTGTGTTCTCACACCTGCGAGTGGGAATATCGTGGTGGGTACACCCGATAAACTCTGCCTGTGATTCTTGTTCCATGAAGTCGAGCAGGAGAAGGCCGGTACTGCCCAAGCCATTCACCGCCTAGGAAATCTACTGACATTACCAGTCTGAAATGTTGAAAGGCCTAGACAGCGTAGATGTGGAATGAGAGAGAACCTACTGCTAAACAACTAGCTCAAAGTTCAATAAACGAAGACGACAGCGGACTCTCTCATCCATATAACGCTGTAGAACTTTTGGCCCATCGAGTCTGTGCTATCTCACCGAACAGTCCCAATTACTTCCCCCAACAAGATTGTCACAAATTCCAATTTCCCTTGTCAGTTACTGGAGCACTAGAGCCAATGTTCAGCAGCCGGTTAGCCCACATCAAGCCATTGAGGACAAATTCAATCATATCACCTCTGTACTGACTCCACAAAATCTGGACTGACTTTCAAAGATTCTACAACACAGATTTATGCATTTATTGTCACTAATTTTCTCTTTGTTTGCACACTGATTGATATTCGCCTTGGTTACTTGTAGCTTCTCATCAATTCTACAGCCTTTCTTTATTTTGCTGTAAATCCTGCCAGGAAAACGCATCTCAAGGTAGCACATGATGACAGATGTGGGGAGTCGGATTAAAACTCTACTTTGAATGTTGACGGGATGTGGGCTTGAATCACACACGGTGAGCGAGATTGAGCGCAACCTGCTGTTTCCCCAACACTGGTTTTGGACTGGCACACTGACTGTGGCCTCTCTGCCTGGCACTGACCCTCACTATGACCCAGGTCACGGACGCCCACCCTGACCATGACCAGGCTTAATGCCATCAGCAGCCCAAGTGGCTCAGAGCTGCAAAAGGAGGCTCTGACGATGACCCATCTGTCATGGTCCGGTCCATCGTTCCTTATTCCAGGTTTTCCCGTTTTCCCTTGTTCTGTTGGGTGCTCTAATTGAAACACCTGATTTTCATGTTGGGCTGACTACATAAATAGCTCCTGGGTTCAGCTTCATTTGCTGGATTGTTCCTTTCCCTTCCTCCTGAAGCCTTTGCCTGAAGCCTTGCCTGCAACCTTTGCCTGAAGCCTTGCCTGTAACCTTTGCCTGAAGCCTTACCTGCAACCTTTGCTTGAAGCCTTGCCTGTAACCTTTTCCTGAAGCCTTGGCCTGAAGATTTGTCTGTAACCTCGCCTGCGTCCTCGCCTTTATCGCTGTCAGGTTCTACCGCCGGAGCAAGATCAGAGCCTTGTTGTGTCTAGATAAGGAACTGTCTTTCATTGTTTGGAACTGTTTCTTTGTGTCCACACCTTTGCTAGGTAGGTCCGGCCATTTGCTCCTACCTTGAGTTGGGAACTGTCTCTGTGTCCACACCTTCGCTAGGTAGGTCCAGCCGTTTGCCGCTACCTTGTGCTGGGGTCCGTCTCGTTGTGTTCAGCATTCTGTGTCTGAGTCCAGGCCCTACATCCTTTTCCCAAGGAGGGGGTCCAGCTCTGTGTTCTGTGTATGAGTCCCGGCCCTACGTCCTGTTCCCGGCTCTGTTTTCCATGTTCCTGTCTCTCACGACCAAGGCTCTGTGTTCCATGTTACAGATACTCTTTTTCATTTTAAACCACTTCAAAAAGGGTTGATAGCTATAATTTATAAACGGATATTGAATTTATGAATGATATCTAACGATAAAATTAAACGTGCTTGGGAATTGGAAGTTCAAGAGTCATTTTCAGATCATCAATAGAGTAAAATTTTTCATTTGGTTAATAACTCGTCTATTTGTGCCCACCGTTCCCTGATACAGTTCAGGATAGTGCATCGGGCCCATACATCAAAGGATAAACTAGCGTGTATTTTTTCCAACATCAATCCTATTTGTGACAGATGTAATATTGAGGTGGCCACTTTAACTCATATGTTTTGGTCTTGTATAAAGCCACATAATTTTTGGAGAGATGTTTTTAAAACAGTATCAGAAGTCTTGTATCTGGAGCTACAACCTAATTTACTTGCAGCATTATTTGGGATTACCCCATCAAAACCGGGAAATATTCCTGTTTCTGCTCAACGCATGATAGCCTTTTCGACTTCATTGGCTAGAAGGGACATTTTATTGAAGTGGAAGGATTGTAATCCACCTGCAGTCTTTTACTGGCTCTCCTCCATTATGTCCTGTTTAAGTTTACAGAAAATAAGAAGTTGGACATTTGATACATCCTTTAAATTTGAGCAAATCTGGAGACCTTTTATCCAATATTTTCATTTGATTTGATTTATTGCTCCTCCAATTTTTTTTCGGATTTTTAGATTTGATCAGAAAGTCTTTCTTTCTTTTTTGGTCGTATCCTCAGAATGGACTGCTCAGTCCCCTTTTTTTGTATAGTATAGTGTTATTATTTTTTACTTCATTTAAAATTCAAAGTTTTTTCTTTCCTCTTCATGAACTGATAACAGGAGAATTGCTGTTTTCTTTTTTATTATATATTACATACTAGCTTAACATTATGTATGATTTTGATGTCTGTTTCAAGCTCTGTTTGGATTGTTACTGATATATATATATATATATATTTGAGATAACTTTCCTCTTGCTTGTATTTATCTTCCTTTTAAATCAATAAAAAGATTAAAAAAGGAAGAAAAAGAAACATAATGGGCCAAACTGCACGTTTCTGTGTTCTACATATGAGGTCTTTATTCACAGTCCATTCCTGCCCTGTGCAGCTCTTTACGAGAATGCCAAAGCCATCCCTGCCCGTTTCGTTTCACAGACCGTAGGTATTGGCACATTTCAGTCATCGGTGTGGTGCGGGTGGTCTCTTTCGTGTCACCCCTGGGGTTTATGGATATGCACTGCCCACCAGCCAAGGCGAACGGCCTAACAAGCAGCTCAATAGTTGCCCCGGGGACAAGGATCGCAGGTGTGATTATGGAGGAAAAGATTGCGAGTTGAAGATTTTGATGGGCAAAATGGGGTAACATTGGCTTTTTACGCGTATGGGAGCCAGTTTGCAGCATAGTTTGTTGTAAATATAGCCTTGGCTTTCAGCGGTGATGACTCTTAGAATAAATACTTGCATTTGCATATTTTGTAAGAATTAGACTCAAGGATATGAGACAAACAGTTTGTTAATACAAAGTTGGAATTTTAGACTCAAGGATGGGACAAACTGCTTGCTAGTACAAAGTTGTACACAGGAGTGAAATTTTAAATTTTGGCTGTTGCTGTGGGTACAGGTTTTAAAGAGAACTGCATGTGAACCTAGCTTATCTTTTTCTAATTCACAAGCTTGATCGAACAGCGTTTGCTTTTGCATCCATTTATACGTACGTAAAATGAGCTGTGCGTGCTGTACTATCTGGAGTTGGAAACACACTGCTGGAGGTTCCACTCCGCATGATATCGTGAATAAACTCTCTTTCCTTCGAAGTCCGTGTCTGATTTACTTGCGATCAGCTTCAAGTGAATTTCCTCAGCAAACTAACTTCCCCTAACAGTGATTGTGAGAAAACTTCATCAGCCCCACCCGAAACCTTGTTGCTGTCCCAAATCGTGCTGGGTATTTCAAGTCCTTCGTGCGGGAATGCGGACGCTTGCTCTTCTGAGAGCCTCAGCTTTCCCCATGGGAAAGTTGTGGAATCGGGAGTTTGCATTAGGAAGTCTCTGTGAACTACTCCAGAGTGGTTTTGCCATTCTCACACCGAGCACCCAGAGTACTGGGGAACGTGGAACTGAAGTGCTCATGTTGGAGAATGTTCGGGGTGGATGGAGGTAACAGAGGCAGGATTTGAAAACTCAGTCTCTCTCCTCCTGCCTCACCATTTCACATCACTGTGGCCGATCTACGCCATTAATCGGATCCACCACATCCTTCCCTGTTCCTGTGATCTACTCCAGCTCCTGCACTCGTTCCCGTCTCCATTCCACCCCAGCTCCGTGAACCCTTTTGTCTCCTTCACACGTTCCCGTCTCTGTAAACACCCGACGTCCTTTCCTGCCTCTGTAACGTTGGGAACCATAGCTCACTCTTTGTCACATGCTTCAAGATAACACCAAGTAAGTTTTGTTGCAGATTGTTCATGCAGATCAAGATCTCAAGTGTTTACACCAGACAGTATCGCTGTAGCAGGATTCAGAATCAGCTTTAATATCACAATAAATTCATTGTTTAGTAGTTTGCAGTACATAATAATATAAAGTATAAATTACAAGAAGGATTATATATATTTAACCATCTCACCAGGGCTTGCATACAAACTTGGCTTGATGATCTAACTCTGCTAACTGCCACGCAGTCAGCGGTGAGAAAGACATCTTCCAGAAGCAACCCACGTCTGTGATGGGTCTGATTTGGGTTCAACCAAACAGGTGCAATGCCCTTGCTAAGGTTTCTACTGCTGTGATTTTAGTAGCTTTCTGTAAAAGCAGCGTATCCTGCTGGTAGAATGTTTCGGTTTCGGCGAAGGACACACGCCGTCTGGGTTAGGGATGTGAGTCAGTCAGTCAGGATGGTGGAGAAGACTTTTCTGAAGGGCAGTAGTCCGGTTCGGGGGGCTTTTGGCGGGAGCTGCGCTGTGGGGCAGGAGAGAAGATGCCACAGAACGCCATTGGAAGGGGAGTCGCTGTTGCGCAAAGTTCTTTGTGCAGACGAGTGGCTCTGAGGAGGAAGGGCCAATGAGCCTGAGGGAGAGCCAGTTTGTTCGGGAAGGATTTCGAGTGAGGTTCAGAACGTGGTGTGTGCTTTCATGCAGCCCATGGGTCCAGCGCATGAGTAAAAGATGACTCCAGTATGAGCTCCTACTGTCTTGTGTGCACTTTGGACTAGTTTCACTGGAATGGGCCTTTTTCCTTTCTTTTTTTCCTTATTAGCCGTTAAAGCTGAATTTTGCAAATATCCTTCCTTTGCAATTTTATGCCGGTGTGCAATCTGATCTCTCATTTCCGGCCGACCGATAACAATGTATGGGCATTCACTCAAATCGAGGTTTCTCAAATCGGAACATCACGACGTTCCTGTGTGGTTGAACCCCAAAAAGGCGAATGGTATGCTGGCATTCATAGCAAGAGGATTCGAGTACAGGAGCAGGAAGGTACTACTGCAGTTGTACAAGGCCAATGGTGAGACCACATCTGGAGTATTGTGTGCAGTTTTGGTCCCCTAATCTGAGGAAAGACATCCTTGCCATAGAGGGAGTACAAAGAAGGTTCACCAGATTGATTCCTGGGATGGCAGGACTTTCATATGATGAAAGAATGTATTAACTAAGCTTATACTCTCTGGAATTTACAAGATTGAGGGGGGATCTTATTGAAACGTATAAAATTCTAAAGGGATTTGACAGGCTAGATGTAGGAAGATTGTTCCCGATGTTGGGGAAGTCCAGAACGAGGGGTCACAGTTTGAGGATAACGGGGAAGCATTTTAGGACCGAGATGAGGAAAAACTTCTTCACACAGAGAGTGGTGAATCTGTGGAATTCGCTGCCACAGGAAACAGTTGAGGCCAGTTCATTGGCTATATTTAAGAGGGAGTTTGATATGGCCTTTGCGGCTACGGGGATCAGGGGGTATGGAGGGAAGGCCGGTACAGGGTTCTGAGTTGGATGATCAGTCATGATCGTACTGAATGGCGGTGCAGGCTCGAAGGGCCGAATGGCTTACTCCTGCAACTATTTTCTATGTTTCTATGTTTCTAAAAGCATACTGACCCTAGATATGTATAGGTGGTGTTGGCCAGAAGGAGCCGCAGTATACGAGCCCGGTGAGAGGGTTACACAGGGAAGTTGGGATGTTCTGGTTCAGGAACATGGATTGCAGTGAATGCTGTGCCCCATCCAGAGTTATCGTTCACCAGAAAAATAACAGATCGTACACCAGCTTAAAATTAAAAAGGAAATACGTTTAACAACATTTAAACTTCCACTAGCAGTTAACAGGAAAATAAAAGAATAATAAAAAAGGGCCCATTATATTTAAACCAATCTGAATGTGCACATAAACATTGGAGCTCGTTTCTGGAGTAGTCGGTGTATCGCTTTATTCACTGCACTGAACCCACATTCTGCGTGAAAGACACCAGCCATAGTTCAAACTTCCCTCCAAGACCATCTCGAGTGAATTGGCTAACTCAGGAGTATTGGCACTTCCTCCTTGGAATCAGTCGCCTGCACAAAGCACTTGTCACCACGAGGGTCTTTCCTTCGAGCAACGTTCTGCGAGCATATCCCCTCGAGCCCCGCTTTGCAGCTCCTGCCAAGAAAAACCCAAACCGGACTACTGTCCTTCAGAAATCTGATCCCGCCCAGCTCTCTCAAATCTTCCATTGCGTCCCACTGGGCAGAAAGCTACAACACATGACCAAGACAAGCCCGACTGGCTGACACAACGTTCCTAAGCTGGACAACGTGACTCCTTAGCCTCAGCTGAATCCAAAACGCTAGTCTACGAATCTTTCTAATAGCCTGGGCTTTATTATTTCGTACATTGTCATTCTTCTCCGTGGATTGTTACCTTGTCGTGGTAGAGAGGTTTGTGTGGTCCTGAGATCCCGAGATCGATGCCGTCTGGAGCTGTGCTCCTGGTGGGGTCACCCATGGCGGTAAGGTCGAGGGTGAGGGCCCTGACAAAGAAGAATCCAACCAAGACCTCAACGGTGGAACAGGTGGACGAAGTTACTTCAAACTCAACAGCTGTGAAGGCGGATGAAGGCTGCAACAAATCCATCAACTCCAATCGTGGTGGTTTCCATGCCATTGGAATCAGTTGGTTGATTTGTGAAGTATCGTGTGCTTCTTGGAGTGCAACATCAAGTACACGTTAAAACAAATACACACACAGGTGTCTTCGCTCTGTGGGCCACTTCTTCAGAACGAAAATCATTCATCCTCGACCTCGAGGGATAGCCACGACGACGACTTTATTATTGCACATTATTGCACATATTATTGTGTATTTCATTACTAGTTAAGTCTGCAGACTGCTAATTATGTTTTGAAAAGTTACTGCTGTAACGAAAGAATTTCCCACTCAGGATCAATAAACTACTTATTGTTATTATTATTAATATTGCTATTATTACTACTACTACCACTATTGCTATTCCTATTATTACTACTATTGCTATTATTACTACTACTACCACTATTGCTATTCCTATTATTGCTACTATTGCTATTATTACTACTACTACCACTATTGCTATTCCTATTATTGCTACTATTACTATTATTATAATTAATATTATTATTATTATTCACTGTCAGTGGTAGGACATGGGTTCGAACATTTAAAGACAGGCGAATCCTGGTGAATCTCCTCTGCACCCTCTCTAATCCAGGCAGCATCCTGGTGAATCCCCTCTGCACCCTCTCTAATCCAGACAGCATCCTGGTAAATCTCCTCTGCACCCTCTCTAATCCAGGCAGCATCCTGGTGAATCTCCTCTGCACCCTCTCTAATCCAGGCAGCATCCTGGCGAATCTCCTCTGCACCCTCTCTAATCCAGGCAGCATCCTGGTGAATCTCCTCTGCACCCTCTCTAATCCAGGCAGCATCCTGGTGAATCTCCTCTGCACCCTCTCTAATCCAGGCAGCATCCTGGTAAATCTCCTCTGCACCCTCTCTAATCCGGACAGTGTCCTGGTGAATGTCCTCTGCACCCTCTCTAATCCGGGCAGCGTCCTGGTGAATCTCCTCTGCACCCTCTCTAATCCAGGCAGCGTCCTGTTGAATCTCCTCTGCACCCTCTCTAATGCGGGCAGCGCCCTGGAGAATCTCCTCTGCACCCTCTCTAATCCAGGCAGCATCCTGGTAAATCTTCTCTGCACCCTCTCTAATCCAGACAGCATCCTGCTGAATCAGCATCCAGGCAGAATCGTAAACACAAAATAATCTGCAGGTGCTGGGGTCAAAGCAACACTCACAACACACTGGAGGAACTCAGCAGGTCGGGCAGCATCTGTGGAAAAGATCAGTCGACGTTTTGGGCTGGAACCCTTCGTCAGGACCATAGGGGCAAGGGGCAGAGGCCCTATAAAGAAGGCAGGGGGAGGGTGGGAAGGAGAAGGCTGGTAGGTTCCAGGTGAAAAACCAGTAAGGGGAAAGATAAAGGGGTGGGGGAAGGGAAGCAGGGAGGTGATATGCAGGAAAGGTGAAGAAAGAATAGGGGAAAACACAATGGGTAGTAGAAGGAGGTGGAACCATGAGGGAGGTGATAGGCAGCTGGGGGAGGGGGCAGAGTGACATAGGGATAGAGGAAGGGAGGGGGAGGGAATTACCGGAAGTTGGAGAATTCTATGTTCATACCAAGGGGCTGGAGACTACCTAGAGAGTATATAAGATGTTGCTCCTCCAACCTGAGTTTAGCCTCATCACAGCAGTAGAGGAGGCCATGTATGGACATATCTGAATGGGAGTGGGAAGCAGAGTTGAAGTGGGTGGCAACCAGGAGATCCTGTCTGTTGTGGCGGATGGAGCGGAGGTGCTCGACGAAGCAGTCCCCCAATCTGCGTCGGGTTTCACCGATGTAGAGGAGGCCGCACCGGGAGCACCAGATGCAATAGATGACCCCAACAGACTCACAAGTGAAGTGTTCCCTCACTTGGAAGGACTGTTTGGGACACTGAATGGTGGCAAGAGAAGAGGTGTAGGGACAGGTGTAGCACTTACACTTTTCCACGGATGCTGCCCGACCTGCTGAGTTCCTCCAGCGTGTTGTGAGTAGTAGTGATGTAGAGGCTGTTGGGGATAACTAAGACATGGAGGGATATAGGAGCAGCAGGATGCTACAGAAGCAGAGAGCACTTTAGAGATTTCAAATGTTTCTGAGACAGGGAGGAATGAAGATGCTGTGGAATTATACCGAAACAGGGAGCGGTGTAGGCTCTGAATGAGGGTTGCCGAGGCAAGGAGGGGTTTAGGGTAGAAGCAGCAGGAATTTACCAAAACAGCGACTGAGTTACAGGGAAAGAGTGGAGGATATAGGGACCGGACCCGTTAGGCAGACGGCGAGCGGAGTCGGGCCCTGAGAGGCTAACAGAGTCTTGGAGATCTGTAGGGGCTGCAACGGCTCACAGAACCGGGACAGAAGCAAGTGCCTGTAGTGTTTTCCAGAGGCCAGAGGAGTAAATGAGATAAGGGTTGTTTAAGGCATCGGAAGTATATATGTGTCACCATATACAAACCTGAGAGTCGTTTCCTTGCAGGCATTCACAGAAAGCCTAAGAAATATAATAGAATCAAGGAAAGACCACCCGTGATGAAAACATTCTTTCTTTATTTCATTCTTTTTTTATCTTTGTCTTTGCACAGTTCGTTGACTTTTGCATGCTGATTGTTTGTCCGCCTTTCAATGATTCTGCTACGTTTCTTAGGTTTAGTGAGTATGCCCACAAAAACAAAAACGAATCTCGGTCTTTTACATTGTGACATGTATGTACTTTGATAATAAATTTGCTTTGTCCGAAGGTCACAGTCTTGACCCCTGTAGCAGACCAGTAGCCACAGGCCTACAGTCCGATTACCTTCTGGCTTTGCATGCACCGAGCCGTCTGGACGATAGTGAATTAGATCTTATCTAGGCAAACGTTGATAGATCCTGTCCCTCCATTAACTTACTCAACACTTATAATATAAAAGGTAAGACTCTTGGCAGTGTGGAGGATCTGAGGGATTTTGGGGTCCGCGTTGATAGGACGCTCAAAGCTGCTGCGCAGGTTGACGGTGCTGTTAAGAAGGCGTACCGTGTGTTGGCAGTCATCAATCGTGGGACTGAGTCCAGAGCGGTG
Organism: Mobula birostris; assembly: GCF_030028105.1. Classification (NCBI taxonomy): domain Eukaryota; kingdom Metazoa; phylum Chordata; class Chondrichthyes; order Myliobatiformes; family Myliobatidae; genus Mobula; species Mobula birostris. Next base: position 6,738,749 of record NC_092402.1, read on the forward strand.
AGGTAATGATACACGTACATAAGACCTTGGTCAGACCCCATTTGGAGTACTGTGGTCATTTCTGGTCACCTCACTACAGGAAGGATGTGGATACTATGGAGAGAGTGCAGAGGAGATTTACAAGGACGTTGCCTGGATTGGGGAGCATGCTTTGTGAGAACAGGTTGAGTGAACTCGGCCTTTTCTCCCTTGCAGCAACGGAGGATGAGAGGTGACCTGATAGAGATGTACAAGATGATGAAGGGCATTGACCTTGTGGGTGGCCAGCGGTTTTTTCCCCAGGGCTGAAATGGCCAACTCGAGGGGGCACAGTTCTAAATTGCTTGGAAGTCGGTACCGAGGGGATGTCAGAGGTAAGTTTTCACACAGAGAGTGGTGGGTGCGTGGAATGCACTGCCAGCAACAGTGATTGAGGCGGATACAATAGAGTCTTTTGAGATAGGTACATGCAGTTTAGGAAAATAGAGGACTATGTGGTAGGGAAATTCTAGGCAGTCTCTAGAGTAGGTTATATGGCCAGCACAACATTGTGGGCTGAAGGACCTGTAATGTGCTGTAGATTTCTAAGTTCTATGTGTTCTATGTAACACTGGCCTCTAGCTCACTGCCTTGACTTTGAAGCCCTTGGTAATTTATTTGACCCCGCCCAATCTTCAGGATCTTCAGCCGTGGTTAAGGTTTAAGCAGAGGGCTTTGGAAGGGCCACCGTAATTGTTTCTCTCACTTCTCAGGAAGCCTGAAGTTGGAGTCAGGTAAGACCTGGGGATTTACCTACCTGAATGTGCTTTAAGTCGCTCATACTTCCTTTCTATTAATTCATGTGCTCCAGAACGCCACTCATTTCCCTTTGCCTCCTTTAGCATCCGCCACTTTCTCCAGAGTAACATCTGCCCTTGTAGCTTGATACATGGATGGCCGGAATGACACATCGCTGCCCAATTCTCCACCCAGCCACCATTTTACTCCTAACTTACCTGTAGAATTTCTTCGCATGGCCTGCCAGATCCATTTCCTGTACTCCCTTTAACCTCCTGATTACCATCTTCAACCCTGCCACACTTCTTTGAGGACTTTGCCTAGAACCGATGTGCTGCTGCTTTCCCGCACGGAGTCTGTGATACCTCTCGTCAGACAGTAGTCCCTAAACTTGCCACTCTTGTCATCCGAATCCTACCTGCCCTGTCTTCTTCATATCACACTTTCAAAAGCCTCCCATTAGACTGTCGTCCTTTTTCCTTGAAAACAATCTCACCCAATCGACCTTCTCAAATTCCCACCTATGGTCTCCCAGTTTCACCCTGCCCAGTTTTAGCATCTTAAGATTTTTAACTGTTTAAAATCTATCCAATTGTCATCGCTGAATGATGCCTCAGTTACTATCTCTACCTCGTTCGTTAAGCCCATGTCCAGTATTGCAACCTGATTAGCAGGGCTTACTGTGGAAGAAAAATACTAAGACCTTGTGACAGTTGTTAAGGGGTTAATGATTTTTCTTTTTCAATATTTTTATTAATTGCTTGCATAGACGAATACAAAATACATTGTGATATTATAGAAACAGAAACAAGATTGAAATGCCCCGTATCTATGTATAGTAAATTAGATTAGATTAGTTTATGAGGACACGCAGTCCTCTTTTATTGTCATTCAGTGATGCATGCATTAAGAAATGATACAATATTCCTCCGGTGTGATATCACAGAAGCACAGGACAGACCAAGACTGAAAAACTAACAAAAACCACATAATTATAACATATAGTTACAACAGTGCAACAATACCATAACTTGATGAAGAACAGGCCATGGTCACAGTAAAAAGTTCAAAGTCCCTCGAAAGTCCCACATCTCACGCAGACAGGAGAAGGAAGAGAACTCCCCCTGCCATGCCCGACCACAGTCCGACTCTGAGTCGTCCGAAAACTTCGAGCCTCCGACCAGCCCTCCGACACCAAGTACCGAGCACCATCTCTGCTGAACGCTTCGACCCCAGTCTCGAGCATTTGGAGAAGTACAGTCTATTCAAGGAGAGTCAACATGGCTTTGCGAAGGTAAGGTTGTGCCTCACGAGCCTAATTGATTTTTTTGAAGAGAGAACAAAAGAATTTGATGAGGGTAGGGCGGTAGTTGTGGTCTACATGGATTTTAGCAAGACATTTGACAAGTTCCCCCACGAGAGACTCATCCAGAAAGTCATGAGGCATGGGATCAGTGGAAACTTGGCTGTTTGGATAATAAAATGGCTTACAGGAAGAAAGCAGAGGGTAGTAGTGGAAGGAAAGTATTCTGCCTGGAGGTCGTTGACTAGTGGAGTGCCGCAAGGATCTGTCCTGGGACCCCTGCTCTTTGTGATTTTTATAAATGACCTGGATGAAGAGGTGGAAGGATGGGTGAGTAAGTTTGCGGATAACACAAAGATTGGAGGAGTTGTGGATGGAGCTGTAGATTGTCGAAGGTATAAGAGGATATAGACAGGATGCAGAGTTGGGCAGAAAAGTGGTGGATGGATTTCAATCTGGAGAAGTGTGAGGTGATGCACTTTGGAAGGACAAACCAGAAGACTGAGTACAGGGTTAATGGTCGGTTACTTAAGAGTGTGGATGAACAGAGGGACCTTGGGGTTCAAATCCATACATCCCTCAAGGTCGCTGCACAGGTTGATAGGATAGTTAAGAAGGCCTATGGGATGCTAGGCTTCATTAATAGGGGGATTGAGTTCAAGAGTAGAGAGACCATGTTGCAACTCTACAAATCTCCGGTGAGACCACACTTAGAGTATTGTGTTCAGTTCTGGTCACCTCATTATAGGAAGGATGTGGAAGCTATGAAGAGGGTGCAGAGGAGATTTACCAGATGTTGCCTGGATTGGAAAACAAGTCTTATGAGGCAAGGTTAGCTTAGCTGGGACGTTGAGTGTCTTTGGAGCGTAGAAGGATAAGTGGGGGGGGACTTGATAGAGGTCTACAAGATTATGAGAGGCATAGATAGGGTGGATAGCCAGTACCTGTTTCCCAGGGCACGAATAGCAAACACCAGAGGGCATATGTACAAAGTTAAGGGAGGAAAGTTTAGTGGAGCCATCAGGGGTAAGATTTTTACACAGAGGGTTGTGGGTGCCTGGAATGACTTGCCAGGGATGGTGGTGGAGGCTAAAACATTAGGGGTATTTAGGAGCCTCTTGGACAGGCACATGGATGAAAGAAATATAGAGCATTACGGGATAGTGTGGGTTTAGTACTTTTTTAAGGAATATATGGGTCAGCAAAACATCGCGGGCCTAAGGGCCTGTACTGTATTTTAGTATTCTAGTGTCTAATACGTTCGAGTCCATCAATCCGTTTGGCTCCATCAATACGTTCAGTTTCATCAATACATTCGGGTTCATCTATACATTAGAGTCCATCAATACGTTCAGGACAATCAATACATTCGGGTCCATCAATGCATTGGGCTCCATCAATACATTCGGTTTCATCAATAAGTTCAGTTTCATGAATAAATTCAGGTCCATCTATACATTCGGGTCCATCAATACAGTCGGGTCCATCAATGCATTCGGGTCCATCAATACGTTCAGATCCATTGATATATTCAGGTTCAGCAATACATTCAGGTCTATCAATACATTCGGCTTAATCAATACATTCTGGTCCATCATTCCGTTCGGGTCCATCAATACATTCGGTTCCATCGATACGTTCGGTTCCATCAATGGATTCAGGTCCATCAATATATTCGGGTTCATCAATACGTTCAGGTTCATCAGTGTGTTCAGTCCATCAATATGCTCAGGTCCATCAATACGTTCAGGTCCATCAATATATTTGGATTCGTCAATACATTTGGGTCCATCAATACGTTCTGGTCCATCGATACATTCGGGTCCATCAATACATTCAGAGAAGATTTACTGGAATGTTACCTGGGTTTCATCTCCTAATCTACAGAGAAAGGTTGAACAAGTTGGGTCTTTATTCTTTGGAGTGTAGAAGGTTGAGGGGGGACTTGATAGAGGTATTTAAAATTATGAGGGGGATAGATAGAGTTGACATGGATAGGCTTTTTCCATTGAGAGTGGGGGAGATTCAAACAAGAGGACATGAGTTGAGAGTTAGAGGACAAAAGTTTAGGGGTAACATGAGAGGGAACTTCTTTACTCAGAGAGTGGTAGCTGTGTGGAACGAGCTTCCAGCAGAAGTGGTTGAGGCAGGTTCGATGTTGTCGTTTAAAGTTAAATTGGATAGATATATGGACAGGAAAGGAATGGAGGGTTATGGGCTGAGTGCAGGTCGGTGGGACTAGGTGAGAGTAAGAGCTCAGCACGGACTAGAAGGGCCGAGGTGGCCTGTTTCCGTGCTGTAATTGTTATATGGTTATATGGTTTTATATAACTCTGCCAGATCAGCTTGAGTACCTGCTCTGCTGGTGTATTGCCCCGCCACCTCCAGTTCAGGTGAAATACATCTCCCTTGCACAGACGATCTCTACCCTAAAAGGGGTCTGAATGATCCAAAGGCCTGGCTGGCTTGTCCCTGGGCCAGCTCCTCGGCCATCCATCCTTCTGCTCCACTCTTCTCTTCCGGCCCTCCCTGGCACATGGCAGTGGGTGAAATCCGGAGATCCCTTCCCTTGAGCCCCTACTTCTTAACATCATTCCTCACTCACGATAGTCACTCCTCATGAGGATCTCGTCCACCTTACTCCACCTGCCAATGACTCCAATGATCTCCCGCGTTTCTCTTTTCACTTTGAGGCATCCTTAGCCCGAGTACCCAGGAATAGACACACTACCTCTGGACTCTTTGGGGCAACGCAGTAGGCGGCTTCCATGGGAAAGGGAAAGACTGTTACAGTGTTCAGAGTAGATGCGGCAGGTCTCCAAGTTAATACTAAATGAGGCGATCTTCATGGCGTTAAACACGGGCTGGTAAAGCTCGGTATGGAAGGACAGCTGGCTTTAAAAGAGAGGCTGATGAAGGTACAGGATCGTCATGTTGCTGTCAAAGTCTCGGTGAAGGCAGGAACCCTGGCTGACCAAGAGACATCAAGGCTCCGTTAAGATGTTGGAAAAGATCTGTAGCTCGGGTTGAGGATATTGTGGTTGAGGGTCTCGCCGAGCTGGCTTGTTGGCTTGCAGACGTTTCGATACCCAGCTAGGCAAAATCATCAGTGCAACTTCGAATGACATGTTGATGATTGCTCGTCTTTTATGTGTCTTGTGATTAGTGTGTGTGTGTGTGTGTGTGTGTGTGTGTGAGAGAGAGAGAGAGAGAGAGATTAGTGGTGGTTAGTGTGTGTATGTGCGCGCGCGCGTGTGATTAGTGTGTGTGTGATTAGTTCGGCACAGCTTTGTGTTATGCTGTATTGTGCTGTAGGTTTTCTATGTTTCTAGGAACATGCCAGCGGGTCGAGCTCAACAGCAGCAGCGGAATGGTTCTGGAGTGAATTCTGAGGGACAGCGTCTGACCTTATTCGGAAATACAGGAACTGACTCCAGATAGGCAGAATGGTGCAACGAGTCTATCTCGTAGTTAAGGGCCTGAGCAAGGAGACCAAGAGGATTGAGAAAGCCAGGAACGGAAGATGTTGTCCACATGGACTTAGCAAGTCTCTTGACAAGGTCCGAAATCATAGGTTGTTCTGGAAATTTAGATAACTGGGCCCAAGTTGGGCTAACCAATAGAAGAAAGCATTGTGAAGGTGTTAGGCGTTAGAAGCTGATAGAGAGGAGATATTATTTGGATTGGATGCTTGTGTCCAGTTCTGTGTCACAGTACTCGGGGCGAGATCCCTTATTGTTTCTCACGAATGATAATGAGCTTCATTAACGTGTTTTTTTTGCATAGTTAACAAGTGTGAAGACGAACATCAGAATTGGTACTATAATCATCATCATTATGCGCCGTGTCGGATGACGTCATCATAATGCACCATGGCGTACGACGGTCTTTCCGTGACCATGATTGTTTTTGGAAAATTTTGTCTACAAAAGTGGTTGGCTATTGTCTTCTTCTGGGCAGTGACTTTACAAGACGGGTGACCCCCAGACATTATCAATACTCTTCAGAGATTGTCTGCCTGGCGTCGGTGGTCGCGTAACCAGGACTTGTGATCTGCACTGGCTGCTCGTACGACCGTCCACCACCTGATCCCATGGTTTCACCTGACCCTGATCGGGGGCTGAGCAGGTGCTACACCTTGCCCAAGGGTGACCTGCTGGCTAGCGGAGGGAAGGAGCGCCTTACACCTCTTGTGTTATAATGGACACAAAATTCTGCAGGTACTGGAAATCCAAAAGCAACACAAAGGAAAGTACCAGAGGAAATCAGCAGGTCGGGCAGCATCTATGGAAGTGAATAGATAGTCGATGTTCCAGACACAATCCTTCATCGGGACTGGAAAGGAAGTGGCGAGAAGCGAGAATGAGGAGGGAAGGAGTACACGCTGGAAGGTGATAGGTGAAGCCAGGAGGGTGGGGATGGGGATGATGTAGGAACTTGGGAGATGATAGATGGAACATGGACAAGGGCTGGAGGAGGAATCTAACAGGAGTGAAGAGTGGGCCATGGGTGAAAGGGAAGGAGTGGGGGGGGGGAGTAATGTAGGAGAAAGGCAAGGAGAAGAGAAGAATTTAGAGGTGGGGAGAGTTGGGAATAGAATAAGAGAGAAGGAGGAGAGGAAAGTCACCAGAAGTTAGATAGATCGGTGTTCAGGCCATCAACTTGGAGGCTATCCGGGCGGGATATGAGCTATTGCTCCACATCGTGGCAGTAGGCTGGCGGAGATTGGAATTAAAATGTTTGCCCATCGGGAAGTCCAGCTCTTTGCGGATGGAGCGAAGGCAGTCGACGACCCGCGCCCGCAGTCCGGGTCAGGTCTGATCCGGGGAGGACCAGATACAGTAGACCAGGTTTGCAGGGCAAGAGTTGCCCCAGCTGAAAGGTCTGTCTCGGGGGAGCCTGACTGGAGAACAATGGGTGGGTCGTCGCTCCATTTCAGCTGGCGGGGAGGGCACCAAGGAAGGACGAGTGCACAAAGGAATCACGTCGGGACCGATATCTGCGGAACCGGGAGACTGGCGGGGAGGGGGAGGTAAAGATATGTTCGGTGATTGGATCCTGTTCAATGATGTAGAAGCTGCGGAGAATGAGGCACCGGATGCGGAGCCCGATGGGGTGAGTTAGGACTTGGTGCTACAAAGCGAGGAGGCCACCGTCCACCGTCCCTCGGGAAGGACTCGATGAAGTTGGGGAGAATGCCGAAACGGATCACAATTCTTCAGCAACAGGGAGAGTGCTGACAGGTCGGTGGCTGCAGTCCCAAGAAGGAAGGAGGCAGAGGAGGAAGATTTTAAAGGCGAACAGTCGCGTCCATTTTGCAGCCAGTGTGCCGAACCGCACACGACACTCGGAGTGCGCCTTCACTGGGTATGTTTGTCATGAGGACATTGAGGAGAGTTGGTATGTCGCCAAAGGACCTGAGCCAGGTTTCTGCACGAGCATGATCACTAGTTTAGATCATGAGGACGCGCAGTCCTCTTTTATTGTCATTTAGTAATACATGCATTAAGAAATGATACAATATTCCTCCGGTGTGATATTACAAAACACAGGACAGACCAAGACTGAAAAAACTAACAAAAACCACATAATTATAACATATAGTTACAACGGTGCAACAATACCATAACTTGATGAAGAACAGTCCATGAGCACAGTAAAAAAGTTCAAAGTCTCTCAAATGTCCCACATCTCACGCAGACGGGAGAAGGAAGAAAACTCTCCCTGCCATGCTCGACCACAGTCTGACTCTGAGTCCGTCCGAAAACTTCGAGCCTCCGACCAGCTCTCCGACACCGAGTACCGAGCACCATCTCTATCCGAGCGATTCGACCTCAATCTCGGTCGCCAACAGCAGGCAAAGCCGGGGGTTTTGGGGCCTTCCCTCCGGAAGATTCTCGATCGCCCAGTAGCAGCGACAGCGAACCTGCGTCGCTATCTGGTATGGAGGTGTCAATGCACAGGACCAGAGATCATTGGACACCTACTCGGGCAGGAATGACCCACACAAGAGGAACAGCTTACACCTGAAGAGGAAACTAATTTCCGTATGACTACTGCTATTCAGGAGAGAGCGACGGTTTGCACCTGGTGAGAATCCAATGTCCTGGTGGGATCCTTGGCTACTGCTATTCGGGAGAGTTTGAAGTTAGTTTATTGGTGGTGGGGGGTGGTAATCAAGGCTTCACCTTGTCCGGGCAAGGTGAAATTAGTTTAACACTCTCATTAGGGGGAAAAATAATGGGCTTGGATTAGTGACATTTCCAGCCCCGGATTGAGTGAATGAGGAAAACTTGGGTGAATATACTTGGCTCAAGAGATTACTCACTGAATCCTCCGAAGGAGATCGAGAAAGAGACGCGATTTCATGGGAGCACGGGAGGGAATACGAAGGCGGAGCGAATTGATGATGGCGCTAAGCGGCGACTCCTTTCTATACTGAAGAAGTTTAAATCTCCTCTTCCAGTCAGTCCTGACGAAGAGTCTCGGCCCGAAACGTCGACTGTACCTCTTCCTAGAGATGCTGCCTGGCCTGCTGCGTTCCACCAGCAACTTTGATGTGTGTTGCTTGAATTTCCAGCATCTGCAGAATTCCTGTTGTTCCCATCACAATTAACCCAGCCCAATTGTGCACATAACTTGGAGCTCATCTTGAGCTTGCCAACAACTCCTTTTGAAAGTCGCTCGAAAGCCATCTCGAACCAACGGGCCCCGCCCCCGCCGTGGGAGTATTGGCCCTTCCTCCATGAAGCCATTCACCTGCACCAAGCACCTTGTGCAACAGGGATGGCATCCTCAGCCATCTTCCCTCCTGTCTTCCCCCAACTCGTGCCAGAAAAGACCCCGGCCCTCACCTGTGCCCATCACAAAAGCCTCTCCACTGAGCGTTATCCAGAACCTTCTCCAAGTTCCACCATCCTGATTGGCTGACACCACATTCCTAAGATGAACAACAAAGCCCCTGATCTTTAGCTCAAACCCAAACAAGCTGAAAGCAGAACAGACCGCTCTTACAACATTGTTATAATGAAATACTCACAGCAGAGCAGTAAAAATCTTAACCGGGGTAAAACCCTCCCAACCATTGAGCACTTCTGCATGAAACGTAGCCAGAGGAAAGCAGCGTCCCATCATCAAAGATCCTCACCACCCAGGACGTGCTCTCTTCTCATTGCTGCCATCAGGAAGGAGGTACAGGAGCCTCAGGTCCCACACCACCAGGTTCAGGAACTGTTATTACCCCTCAACCATCAGGAAGGAGGTACAGGAGCCTCAGGACCCACACCACCAGGTTCAGGAGCAGTTATTACCCCTCAACCGTCAGAGAGGAGGTACAGAAGCCTCAGGACCCACACCACCAGGTTCAGGAACAGTCAGGTTCAGGAACAGTTATTACCCCTCAACCGTCAGGTAGGAGGTACAGGAGCCTCAGGACCCACACCACCAGGTTCAGGAACAGTTATTACCCCTCAGTCATCAGGAAGGAGGTACAGGAGCCTCAGGACCCACACCACCAGGTTCAGGAACAGTTATTACCCCTCAACCATCAGGAAGGAGGTACAGGAGCCTCAGGACCCACACCACCAGATGTGATGATGGCGCTAAGCAGCGACATTTTTGCTTGCTTTCTTCGTAAACAGCTCTATTTCCGTCTTTAATATCTCTATTTTTTCCCTTTCAGGGTTCTTTTGAAGACCCTGACCTGGAGTTACACGCTGACTTCTGTTCTTTGCGGGAATGGGACCCGCTCTCGGGGTTTCATGACTGTCCGTTGTTCGGCACGCCAAGGGCTCGACCTGAGTATTCGGCTCGGCTTCGGAAGCCTAGGATCTCGGGGCTCTGGAGACGGGCGGATCGAGGGTTGGTGTCACGGCGGGAGATCCGTGTGTTGTTGGGGGAGTCAGACTATCTGCGGCTGTGTGCCCAGAGACTCGTGATATTTGGGCACAGAGCTCGATAAAAGCGACGTGGCAGACCTTTAACATCGTAAACCAGCGAGTTGTTTGTTATGTCTCCCCGCTCGCTGGGAAAATGGAGACACCTCTTGCTCCCTCATTAGGGAGAGAGAGAGCCTGTGGTATGTCAAATACAGGGTGAAATGCGAAGTCTTTGGGGTAACTGTAAGTCTGTGTCTTTGCTGTTGATTTGCTCACGCTTGAATGCTCGCTGGCGGGTGCCGATGCATTTTTTTTTGCCGGTGGGGGGAGGGGGGATCGTTGCTCGCTGTCGTTTACGTGCAGGAGGGGGGGGGGACTTTGGGGTTCCAATATTTGACTGTCGTTCATTCTTTGGGGCCCTCCTCTGTTTGCGAAGGAAAAGCATTTCAGGATGTATATTGTATACATTTCTCTGACATTAAATTGTATCTTTGAGACCTTTGAATCGGGAAGGGACAGTTAAATCGGATGCGGGGGGTTCAGGGACAAGTTGTGGAGTATGTTGGCAGGACATTCTCCTAATACGTCACTCGGAAGGCCCTCCACTCGGCTGTGCCGTGGAAGGACAAATGTTACAAACAGAGACGGGCCTGACCTGGTGAAGGAAATCTGTTTGCCTCCTCCACAAAGGAACAAAGGGTTGAAGAGAGAAGACAACTGGAGAGTAAGTCTTTGGAGAAACTGTAGAAGCCGGCGGGAGCTGCACACCATAGAGTGTTTAATACGAACACCATGGTTTTGCGAATTCTCTGGAATTCACCTGCTGATCTAGTCAGCCCCAACTTGGGCACTGGCCTACAAAGTACCCAGGGAGCGGTTTCTCAGAAGGGCAGCGTCCATCATTATGGACCCCCCAGCACCAGGGAATGCCCTTTTCTCACTGTTGCCATCAGGGAGGAAGTACAGAAGCCTGAAGACACACACTCAACGATTCAGGAACAGCTTCTTCCCCTCTGCCATCAGGGAGGAGGTACAGGAGCCTGAAGACACACACTCAACGATTCAGGAACAGCTTCTTCCCCTCTGCCATCAGGGAGGAGGTACAGGAGCCTGAAGACACACACTCAACGATTCAGGAACAGCTTCTTCCCCTCTGCCATCAGGGAGGAGGTACAGGAGCCTGAAGACACACACTCAATGATTCAGGAACAGCTTCTTCCCCTCTGCCATCAGGGAGGAGGTACAGGAGCCTGAAGACACACACTCAACGATTCAGGAACAGCTCCTTCCCCTCTGCCATTAGATTTCTGAATGGACACTGAACCCGTGAACACTACCTCACTTTTTTTAATATACAGTGTTTCTGTTTTTTGGACATTTTTTTAAAACATCTATTCCACATATGTAATTGATTTACTTGTTTATTTGTCATTGTTGTTTCTCTCGCTGCTGGATTATGTATTGAATTGAACTGCTGCTGCTAAGTTAACAAATTTCACGTCGCATGCCGGTGGTAATAAACCTGATTCTGACCCTGATATTCACAAGGAATCACCGCTGTGAGGAAGTCAGACGGAGTATCGTGGCAGGGCGAGTAAAAGTTTCAAAGCAGAGCCGTTTGCTCTTGGCAATCCCAGCGTGGGATGTGCAGACGGTGGCGATAACCGTCCGACTGCAGACTTGGTCTGGTTCAGAGCGGACACCCCAACCACAGGTGGGTGGGGCGGTTCGATTCTTCACCCTGCTCTGAACTGGCCAAGCACACCATTCGGTTCAGTAGCAGAGAGGGAACTGTCAGTGGCCGCCACATCCGTCAGTGTGATGAAGGTAAGGTTAAATTCCATCTCCCCGTTTTCTCTTTACTGAACACGTCGAGAAACCTTCCTCACAAAGGATTCCTGTGTGCCTAGGCGGGTTCTCACCGTCATCCAAGTCAGCAAGCACACTCAGACGGAATCTCATCGACCCGAAGGGTCCTACACCAAAACATAAACAGAGCAATATTGTGCATGTTATCCAACGCAATGAGAACTGCGCAATGAGAACTCCGTGAAATGATGAGGCTATCGGGACTTCGAGACTTTTTTTCCCCCGTGCCCATGGTCTGCTCTTTATCAAATTACAGTATTGCTTTGCACTGTTGTAACTATATGTTATAATTATGTGGTTTTGTCAGTTTTACTCTTGAGTGTCCTTTGTTTCTTGTGGTATCATACTGGAGGAACATTGTATCATTTTTAATGCATGCATTTCTAAATGACACTAAACGAGGACTGAGTGTCCTCATAGTCTAAAAAAAATCAGCCAACTGATTCCAGTGGCAAGGAAACCACGATGATTGGAGCTGATGAATTTGTTGCAGCCTTCATCCGCCTTCACAGCCGTTGAGTTCGAAGTAACTTCGTCCGCCTGTTCCACCGTTGAGGTCTTGGTTGGATTGTTCTTTGTCAGGGACCTCACCCTCGAGCTTACTGCCATGGGTGACCCTACCAGGAGCATAGCTCCAGACGGCATTGCTCTCGGGATCACAGGACCACACAAGCTTCTCCACCGCGACAAGGTGACAAATCCATGGAGAAGACTCCTAACGACCCTCATGTGATTGCGATACTCACAGAATTTATAAACCAAAAACTAACCATCATGGATGAGAACTGGAGGGGCTTCGCGGACAAGTGGAGAAACATCCTCTAGACAACGCATCAAGTCTGGTTGCCTTGACTTACAACTGCTTGACAAGGATTCCAGTGTTTTCCTGAGAGCTGAAATGATGTTTCGGTAGCCAGAAAGTCCTTGCTTCCACGGTCCTTCCCTATGTAAAACAGTTGGCCGCGGAGGTCCCTGTCCTGGGACAAAGAACGTTGAATAGGCATTTGGTCATGTGGATAGTCAGAGGCTTTTTCCCAGAGCTGGAATAGCTATCACGAGAGGGCACAGTTTTAAGGTGCTTGGAAGCAGGTACAGAGGAGATGTCGGGGTAGGTATTTTTACGCAGAGAGTGGTGAGTGTGTGGAATGGGCTGCTGGCGACGGTGGTGGAATGTGGATACGATAGGGTCTTTTAAGAGACTCCTGTATAGGTGCATGCAGCTCAGAAAAATAGAGGGCTATGGGTCACCCTAGGTAATTTCTAAGGTGAGGATATGTTCGGCACAGCTTAGTGGGCTGAAGGGCCTGTGTTGCACTGTAGGCTTTCGATGTTCCTATGAATACTGAGATGAGATATGTGTGACATGTTAGGCTCCCATACCAGGAAAGCTATATTTGTTGTAAGACAAATGGGAAGTGCATCATGGACCCGAGCGGGGGGTTCAATGTAAACCAAGATCTGTGACCGGCCATGATCTCATTTGTCGGATTGGGGTCCCAGTCCGGTGTCTTGACTTCCTGACACCTGTCTTCCCAACTTGTGCCAATCAAGTCCAACAAAGCTTTAGACCTGGGCTGTGGACTAATTGCTTTCACTTTGGGAGGGGCTCCGCTTCTTCTCCAGAAAACAGAAGTCACATGTTTGTCCCAACTCTTTGTTATAGCCCATCACCCAGAATAGTCCGAAAGTTCCTAGCAATTGAGAAATGAGCGTGATTGGCTCTTCCCGTGCCTCAGGTCTTAGCAGCTTGAGCTGAGGAAAAAATCGTTTTTTTTCTTTTTTTTTACTTTTTGAAACGCACCAGATGAAGAAAACAGAATTATCAGCTCAGGAAAAAAAAATTAAAAGATTTATTCAGGATTTGTGATGAAGGCAGTGACTTGTGTGTCGTACAGCACCGTAACACAGAGGCAATGTTAGCCCGTGTATAAAATCTACTAGTCCCATCGACCGGAACTTGAACCATGTGCCACCATAACCCCCTTTCCCATCCCTGCCCCCATCGAATCCACACCCACCAGCTCGCTGAACACACACCATCTCCTTCCAACTGAAGCGATTCTCACTCAGAGTCCCTTAAATGTTTCGCCCTTTGACCCGCTAACCTATGAACTCCATTTCATAACATTAGTGGTACAATCTTGCATGCATTTTCCCTGCCCTCACTTACCTCTATCAGATATCCCTCGTTCTCCTACACCTCAATACTCGGAAACATCAATTGTAAATATTCTCTGTACTCTTTTGATATTAGCCATAGCTTACCCATAGTTAGTTAATCAGAACTGTACACAACATTCAAATAAGGCCTTGCTACCGTTGCTATCTGCAACTTCTGCTTGAAGCAGCGTGCCAAAGTTTAAATGCAGACCATCATATACAGCGGGCAGCAGAGTGAGAGGGAGCAGAGTGGGACGGCTTTGGCTCAACAGGCTTTGGCGAGAACAGGCAGAGGCCAGGGTAGGTTCCAGTAAGTTTTTTGTCCAGATTGTTTAGAGTAGAGAGAATGCCAGGCGGGATGTTGGAATGCTCCTCTTGCAGGATGTGGGAAGTCAAGGGGGCCCTCCGGTGTCCCTGACAACGACACCTGCAAGAAGTGCATCCAGCTGCAGCTCCTGACAAACCGCGTTAGGGAACTGGAGCAGGAGCTGGATGACCTCCAGATCATTCGAGAGAATGAGGAGATTATAGATAGTAGCTACAGGGAGGTAGTTACGCCAAAGGAGCAGAGCACAGGAAATTGGGTCACTGTCAGGCGAGGGAAGAGGAAAGGGCAGGCAGAGCAGGGTTCCCCGTGGCCATTCCCCTCAACAACAAGTATACCGCATTGGATACTGTTGGGGGAGATGAGTTACCTGGGACAAGCTGCAGTAGATGAATCTCTGGCACTGAGTCTGGCTCTGCAGTGCAGAAGGGAGGGGGGAAAAGAGGAGAGCGGTAGTGATAGGGGACTCGATAGTTAGAGGTGCAGATAGGAGGTTCTGTGGTCGTGACAGAGAATCCTGGATGGTTTGTTGCCTCCCAGGTGTCAGGGTCAAGGATGTCTCTGATCGATTGCCTGACATTCTGAAGTGGGAGGGTGATCAGCCAGATGTCGTGGTGCACATCGGTACCAATGACATAGCAAGGAAGAGTGAGGAGGTCCTGGAGAGTGAATATAGAGAGCTTGGTAGGAAGTTGAAAAGCAGGACCTCAAGGGTGGTAATCTCAGGATTGCTACCTGTGCTAGGTGCCAGTGAGGGTAAGAATAGGATGCCCTGGAGGATGAACAAGTGGCTGGCTGAGGAACTGGTATAGGGGGCAGGGTTTCAGATTTCAGGATCATTGGGACCTCTTCCAGGGCAGGTGGGACCTGTACAAGAGAGACGGGTTACACTTGAACTACAGGGGGACCAATTTCCTTTCAGGGAGGTTTGTTAGTGCTATTGGGGAGGCTTTAAACTAGATTTGCAGTGGGATGGGAACCAGATTGCCAGAGCTGACAGTGTGGCTGGGGTGAAAATAAATGATGTTAAAAGT
Organism: Mobula birostris; assembly: GCF_030028105.1. Lineage (NCBI taxonomy): Eukaryota > Metazoa > Chordata > Chondrichthyes > Myliobatiformes > Myliobatidae > Mobula > Mobula birostris. Next base: position 6,754,073 of record NC_092402.1, read on the forward strand.
TCAAGCAAATCCGCTGATAGAAAGGTTGTGAGTGGTGGTAAAAATCTTCTGAGGTGTATATCTTTCAATGCTAGGAGTATTGCGGGGAAGGCGGATGAGTTGAGGGCATGGATTGACACATGGAATTATGACGTTATAGCAATTAGTGAAACTTGGCTACAGGAGGGGCAGGACTGGCAGCTTAATGTTCCAGGGTTCCGATGTTTCAGATGTGATCGAGGCAGAGGAATGAAAGGTGGGGGAGTAGCATTGCTTGTCAGGGAAATTGATACAGCAGTGCTCAGGCAGGAGAGGTTAGAGGGCGTGTCTACTGAGTCCTTATGGGTGGAGCTGAGAAACAGGAAAGGTATGGCCACATTAGTGGGGTTGTATTATAGACCACCCAATAGTCAGCGGGAATTGGAGGAGCAAATCTGCAGAGAGATAGCAGGCAACTGCAGGAAGCATAAAGTTGTGGTGGTAGGGGATTTTAATTTTCCACATATTGATTGGGACTCCCATACTGTTTAGAGTTTAGAGTTTGCAAAATGTGTTCAGGAAAGTTTTCTAAATCAGTATATAGAGGTACCAACTAGAGGAGATGCAATATTGGATCTCCTCTTAGGAAATGAGTTAGGACAAGTGACGGAAGTCTGTGCAGGGGAGTACTTTGGTTCCAGTATCATAACACCATTAGTTTCAACTTGATCATGGACAAGGATAGATCTGGTCCTAGGGTTGAAGTTCTGAACTGGAAGAAGGCCAAATTTGAAGAAATGAGAAAGGATCTAAAAAGCGTGGATTAGAACAGGTTGTTCTCTGGCAAGGATGTGATCGGTAAGTGTGAAGCCTTCAAAGGAGAAATTTTGAGAGTGCAGAGCTTGTATGTTCCTGTCAGGATTAAAGGCAAAGTGAATAGGAATAAGGAACCTTGGTTCTCAAGGGATATTGCAACTCTGATAAAGAAGAAGTAGAGAGAGTTGTATGACATGTATAGGAAGCAGGGAGTAAATAATGTGCTTGAGGAGGTATAAAAAGTGCAAGAAAATACTTAAGAAAGAAATCAGGAGGGCTAAAAGAAGACATGAGGTTGCCTTTGCAGTCAAAGTGAAGGATAATCCAAAGAGCTTTTACAGGTGTATTAAGAGCAAAAGGATTGTAAGGGATAAAATTGGTCCTCTTGAAGATCAGAGTGGTCGGCTATGTGTGGAACCAAAAGAAATGAGGGAGATCTTAAATGGGTTTTTTTCATTTGTATTTACTAAGGAAACTGGCATGAAGTCTATGGAATTAAGGGAAACAAGTAGTGAGATCATGGAAACTGTACAGATTGAAAAGGAGGAGGTGCTTGCTATCTTGAGGCAAATTAAAGTGGATAAATCCCCAGGACCTGACAGGGTATTCCCTCGGACCTTGAAGGAGACTAGTGTTGAAATTGCGGGGGCCCTGGCAGATATATTTATAATGTCGGTGTCTACGGGTGAGGTGCCGGAGGATTGGAGAGTGGCTCATGTTGTTCTGTTGTATAAAAAAGGATCGAAAAGTAATCCGGGAAATTATAGGCCAGTTAGTTTGACGTCGGTAGTGGGTAAGTTATTGGAGGGAGTACTAAGAGACAGAATCTACAAGCATTTGGATATTCAGGGACTTATTAGGGAGAGTCAACATGGCTTTGTGCGTGGTAGGTCATGTTTAACCAATCTATTGGAGTTTTTCGAGGAGGTTACCAGGAAAGTGGATGAAGGGAAGGCAGTGGATGTTGTCTACATGGACCTCAGTAAGGCCTTTGACAAGGTCCCGCGTGGGAGGTTAGTTCGGAAAATTCCGTCGCTAGGTATAGATGGAGAGGTGGTAAATTGGATTAGACATTGGCTCAATGGAAGAAGCCAAAGAGTGGTGGTAGAGAATTGCTTCTCAGAGTGGAGGCCTGTGACTAGTGGTGTGCCACAGGGATCAGTGCTGGGTCCATTGTTATTTGTCATCTATATCAATGATCTGGATGATAATGTGGTAAATTGGATCAGCTAATTTGCTGATGATACAAAGATTGAAGGTGTAGTGGACAGTGAGGAAGGTTTTCAAAGCTTGCAGAGGGACTTGGACCAGCTGGAAAAATGGGCTGAAGAATGGCAGATGGAGTTTAATACAGACAAGTGTGCGGTGTTGCACTTTGGAAGGACAAACCAAGGTAGAACATACAGGGTTAATGGTAAGGCACTGAGGAGTGCAGTGGAACAGAGGGATCTGGGAATACAGATACAAAATTCCCTAAAAGTGGCGTCACAAGTAGGTAGGGTCATAAAGAGAACTTTTGGTACATTGGCCTTTATTAATCAAAGTATTGAGTATAAGAGCTGGAATGTTATGATGAGGTTGTATAAGGCATTGGTGAGGCCGAATCTGGAGTATTGTGTTCAGTTTTGGTCACTAAATTACAGGAAGGATATAAATAAGGTTGAAAGAGTGCAGAGAAGGTTTACAAGGATGTTGCCGGGACTTGAGAAACTCAGTTACAGAGAAAGGTTGAATAGGTTGGGACTTTATTCCCTGGAGCGTAGAAGAATGAGGGGAGATTTGATAGAGGTATATAAAATTATGATGGGTATAGATAGAGTGAATGCAAGCAGGCTTTTTCCACTGAGGCAAGGGGAGAAAAAAACCAGAGGACATGGGTTAAGGGTGAGGGGGGAAAAGTTTAAAGGGAACATTAGGGGGGGCTTCTTCACACAGAGAGTGGTGGGAGTATGGAATGAGCTGCCAGACGGGGTGGTAAATGTGGGTTCTTTTTTAACATTTAAGAATAAATTGGACAGATACATGGATGGGAGGTGTATGGAGGGATATGGTCCGTGTGCAGGTCAGTGGGACGAGGCAGAAAATGGTTCAGCACAGCCAAGAAGGGCCAAAAGGCCTGTTTCTGTGCTGTAGTTTCTATGGTTTCTATGGTTTCTAACAACCCAATTCCCGTACTCAAGTGCTGTGATTGATGAATCTCTGCGCCCAACAGCCGCCTACCTGAAATTTTCTACCTGTGATGCCTCTTTCAGGAGCTTGGGATCTAATGCACAGCTCCACATGCCCTCAGTGTCTTACCGTTCACTGGGTATGTATTCATTTCCCTCGTTCGCCCCTCCTAAAGTGCGGTGTCTCACACTTTTCTGCATTAAATGCCGTCTGCCGTCTTTTTTACTGTTTTATCAGCCCATGTTCCCAACCGCATTACGCTTTGATGGCCTCCTTCTTTGTCCACTACACACCAATTGAGGTGCCGTCCGCACATTTGCTGACCCACTTTTTAACCACGCTGTCATCCAGGTCATTGGCATTCCAGATGGCGAATGAGAACAGAGTCGGAAGCGATCCCTGCCACACACCGGCCTCCGGTAAGACGTACAACCATTTACCATACTCCCCATCTCCTTCTAGAAACAGAGCGCAATACAGGCCCTTCAGCCCACAATGCTGTGCCGAACATGTACTTACCTTAGAAATTACCTAGGGTTACCCACAGCCCTCTATTTTTCTGAGCTCCATGTATCTATCCAGTAGTTTCTTAAAAGACCCTCTCATATCCACCTCCACGACCATCGCTGGCAGCCCAGTCCATGCATAAAAAAACTTACCTCTGACTTCACCTCTCTACCTACTTCCAAGCACCTTAAAACTATGCCCTCTTGTGCTATCCATTTCAGCCCTGGAGAAAAGCCTCTGACTATCCACACGATCAATGCCTCTCATCATCTTGTACGCCTCTATCAGGTCACCTCTCATCCTCCGTCGCTCCAAGGAGAAAAGGCCAAGTTCACTCAACCTGTTTTCATAAGCCATGCTCCCCAATCCAGGCAACATCCTTGTAAATCTCCTCTGCACCCTTTCTATGGTTTCCACATCCTTCCTGTAGTGAGGGGACCAGAACTGAGCACAGTACTCCAAGTGGAGTCTGACCAGGGTCCTATATAACTGAAACGTTACCTCTCAGCTCTGAAACTCAATCCCACGGTTGATGAAGGCCAATGCACCGTATGCCTTCTTAACCACAGAGTCAACCTGCGCAGCTGCTTTGAGTGTCCTATGGACTCGGACCCCAAGATCCCTCTGATCCTCCACACTGCCAAGAGTCTTACCATTAATACTATATTCTGCCATCATATTTGACCTACCAAAATGAACCACCTCACACTTATCTGGTTTGAACTCCATCTGCCACTTCTCAGCCCAGTTTTGCATCCTATCAATGTCCTGCTGTAACCTCTGACAGCCCTCCACACTATCCACAACACACCCAACCTTTGTGTCATCAGCAAACTTACTAACCCATCCCTCCACTTGGTCATCCAGGTCATTTATAAAAATCACGACGAGAAGGAGGTCCCGGAACAGATCCCTGAGGCACACCACTGGTCACCGACCTCCATGCAGAATATGACCCGTCTACAACACCTCTTTGCCTTCTGTGGGCAAGCCAGTTCTGGATCCACAAAGCAATGTCCCCTTGGATCCATTGCCTTCTTACTTCCTCAACAAGCCTTGCATGAGGTACCTTATCAAATGTCTTGCTGAAATCCATATACACTACATCTACGGCTTCTACAGCTACAACCACTCTTTGCCTTCTGTGGGCAAGTCAGTTCTGGATCTGCTAAGCCAATTTTGAATCCAATTTGCTGCCCCATCCCGAAAGCCAATCCATTGACCAAGCCTCCCATGTAGGACATTGTCAATGGCTTTGTCTTCAGCCACTGCTTTTCTTTCATCAATCTTCCTGGTGTAGCTTCCTTGAAAGTCTGTCTGTGTGGTTAGTCACAACCTACCACGCGAAAGCCATATTGACTATTGCTAATCAGCACTGTCTAAACATATACATCCCCCCTTTGCGGTATATTTCCACTGGCTAACACCGTCCTATAGCTTTCTTGAACAACAGGATAACATTCTCCATCTCCCAGACCTCCGGCAGCTCACCTTTGATTCAAGACGGTTTACATATCTCTGCCAACAGCCCGTGCACTTCCAACGCTAACCTCCAACCGTGTCCGAGGACGCACCTTGTTCCGGTCATAGAACATAGAATAGTACAGCACAGTATGGACCCTTCGGCCCGCAATGTTGTGCCGACCCTCAAACCCTGCCTCCCATATAACCCCCCACCTTAAATTCCTCCATATACCTGTCTAGTAGTCTCTTAAATTCCACTAGTGTATCTGCCTCCACCACTGACTCAGGCAGTGCATTCCACACACCAAACACTCTGAGTAAAAAACCTTCCTCTAATATCCCCCTTGAACTTCCCACCCTTCACCTTAAAGCCATGTCCTCTTGTATTGAGCAGTGGTGCCCTGGGGAAGAGGCGCTGGCTATTCACTCTATCTATTCCTCTTATTATCTTGTACACCTCTATCATGTCTCCTCTCATCCTCCTTCTCTCCAAAGAGTAAAGCCCTAGCTCCCTTAATCTCTGATCATGATGCATACTCTCTAAATCAGGCAGCATCCTGGTAAATCTCCTCTGTACCCTTTCCAATGCTTCACATCCTTCCTATAGTGAGGTGACCAGAACTGGACACAGTACTCCAAGTGTGGCCTAACCAGAGTTTCATAGAGCTGCATCATTACATCGCGACTCTTAAACTCTATCCCTCGACTTATGAAAGCTAACACCCCATAAGCTTTCAACCTGTGAGGCAACTTTCAGGGATCTGTGGACATGTACCCCCAGATCCCTCTGCTCCTCCACACTACCAAGTATCCTGCCATTTACTTTGTACTCTGCCTTGGAGTTTGTCCTTCCAAAGTGTACCACCTCACACTTCTCCGGGTTGAACTCCATCTACCACTTCTCAGCCCACTTCTGCAATCTATCAATGTCTCTCTGCAATCTTCGACAATCCTCTACACTATCTACAACACCACCAACCTTCGTGTCATCTGCAAACTTGCCAACCCCCCCTCTACCCCCACATCCAGGTCGTTAATAAAAATCACGAAAAGTAGAGGTCCCAGAACAGACCCTTGTGGGACACCACTAGTCACAATCCTCCAATTTGAATGTACTCTCTCCACCACCACCCTCTGCCTTCTGCAGGCAAGCCAATTCTGAATCCACCTGGCCAAACTTTCCTGGATCCCATGCTTTCTGACTTTCTGAATAAGCCTACCGTGTGGAACCTTGTCAAATGCCTTACTAAGATCCATATAGATCACATCCACTGCACTACCCTCATCAATATGCCTGGTCACCCCCTCAAAGAACTCTATCAGGCTAGTTAGACACGATCTGCCCTTCACAAAGCCATGCTGACTGTCCCTGATCAGACCATGATTCTCTAAATGCCTGTAGATCCTATCTCTCAGAATCTTTTCCAACAGCTTTCCCACCACAGACGTAAGGCTCACTGGTCTATAATTACCCGGACTATCCCTGCTACCATTTTCGAACAAGGGGACAACATTCGCCTCCCTCCAATCCTCCGGTACCATTCCCATGGATAATGAGGACATAAAGATCCTAGCCAGAGGCTCAGCAATCTCTTCCCTCACCTCATGGAGCCACCTGGGGAATATTTTGTCAGGCCCCGGGGACTTATCTGACCTAGTGTATTTTAACAACTCCAACACCTCCTCTCCCTTAATATCAACATGCTCCACTCATATTGTCCTCACCATCATGAAGTTCCCTCTCATTGGTGAATACCGAAGAGAAGTGTTCATTGAGGATCTCACTCATTTCCACAGCCTCCAGGCACATCTTCCCACCTTTATCTCTAATCGGTCTTACCTTCACTCCTGTCATCCTTTTGTTCTTCACATAACTGAAGAATGCCTTGGGGTTTTCCTTTACCCTACCCACCAAGGCCCTCTCATGCCCCCTTCTTGCTCTTCTCAGCCCCTTCTTAAGCTCCTTTCTTGCTTCCCTATATTCCTCAATAGACCCATCTGATCCTTGCTTCCTAAACCTCATGTATGCTGCCTTCTTCCACCTGACTAGATTTTCCACCTCACTTGTCACCCATGGTTCCTTCACCCTACCATTCTTTATCTTCCTCACCGGGACAAATTTATCCCTAACATTCTGCAAGAGACCTCTAAACATCGACCACATGTCCATAGTACATTTCCCTGCAAGAACATCATCCCTATTCACACCCGCAAGTTCTAGCCTTATAGCCTCATAATTTGCCTTTCCCCAATTAAAAATTTTCCTGTCCTCTCTGATTCTATCCTTTTCCATGATAATGCTAAAGGCCAGGGAGCGGTGGTCACTGTCCCCCAGATGCTCACCCACTGAGAGATCTGTGACCTGACCCAGTTCATTACCTAGTACTAGATCTAGTATGGCATTCCCCCTAGTTGGCCTGTCCACATACTGTGACAGGAATCCGTCCCGGACACTTAACAAACTCTGCCCCATCTAAACCCTTGGAACTAATCAGGTGCCAATCGATATTAGGGAAGTTAAAGTGACCCATGATAACAACCCTGTTATTTTTGCACCTTTCCAAAAGCTGCCTCCCAATCTGCTGCTCTGTATCTCTGCTGCTACCAGGGGGCCTATAGAATACCCCCAGTAGAGTAACTGCTCCCTTCCTGTTCCTGACTTCCACCCATATTGACTCAAAAGAGGATCCTGCTACATTACCCACCCTTTCTGTAGCTGTAATAGTATCCCTGACCAGTAATGCCATCCTCCTCCCCTTCACCGCCCCCCCCATCCCTTTTAAAGCACTGAAATCCAGGAATATTGAGAATCCATTCCTGCCCTGGTGCCAGCCAAGTCTCTGTAATGGCCACTACATCATAATTCCATGTACGTATCCAAGCTCGCAGTTCATCACCTTTGTTCCTGATGCTTCTTGCATTGAGGTACACACACTTCAGCCCTTCTACCTTACTGTCTTTACACCGTTTATTCTGCTTCTCTTTCCTCAAAGCCTCTCTGTATGTTAGATCTGGCTTTACTCCATGCACTTCTTTCACTGCTCTATCGCTCTGGGTCCCATCCCCCTCACAAGTTAGTTTAAACCCTCCTGAACCATGCTAGCAAACCTACCTGCAAGGATATTGCTCCCCCTCGAGTTCAGGTGCAACCCATCCAATCTGTACAGGTCCCACCTTCCCCAGAAGAGATCCCAATGATCTAAAAATCTAAAACCCTGCTCCCTGCACCAACTCCTCAGCCACGCATTCAACTGCCATCTCCTCCAATTCTTACCATCACCGTCACGTAGCACTGGCAGCAATCCTGAGAACGTCACCCTTGAGGTCCTGTTCTTCAGCCTTCTGCTTAATTCCCGAAACTCACACTTCAGGACCTCATCCCTCTTCCTGCCTATGTCGTTGGTCCCAACATTTATCATGACTTCTGGTTGCTTTCCCTCTCGTACCAGGGTGTCGTGCACCCGGTCAGAGACATCCCGGACCCTGGCACCCGGGAGGCAACAAACCATGTGGATGTCCTTCTCACGTCCACAAAATCTCCTGTCTGCTCCCCCGACTATAGAGTCTCCAATGACGACAGCTCTCCTCTTCTCCGTCCCAACCTTCTGCACCTCCGGTTCAGACTCAGTGCCGGAGGCCCTGCCACCGTTGCTCACACCTGGTCGGTCATCCCCACCAACAGTATCCAAGATGGTAAACTTATTATTCAGGGGAATGGCTACAGGGGTGCTCTGCACTACCTGTCTGCTCACCTTCGCTTTCCCCCCTCTGACTGTCACCCAACGACCTGCTTCCGACAGCCTAGGTGTGACTACCTCCCTGTAGCTCTCGTCTATGACTGTCTCATTCTCCCTTATGAGTCGAAGGTCATCCAGCTGCTGCTCCAGATTCCTTACACGGTCTTCCAGATCGCCCAGCCGTATGCACTTCTGGCAGATGTGACTCTGCGGGAGAGGGGAGTTCCCCCAAGACTGCCACATCTCACATGAGAGGCACGTCACCATCTCAGGAGGCATTGTAAAGACTAACTGGAAACAAGCTCGTCCTCCACCTCTTCTCGTCAAAGCCTCAAAGCTCCACTCCTTCACTGGCCCACCCACTCACTGGCCGCTTTCCACAGGCCGCTCCGCTTGAGCTACTCCCCTATTTATCCGTATGAGCTTTTCAAAATTTCCTTAAGTTGTCTGAAGCTGAACGAGTTCCCCATCTGACATTGAGACCAGCGGCAGAGCCCAGTCGCTGCGGCACCGTGCTGCAGCGCTGCCACCTGCTGGGGAGATGGCCTTACTACAGCTGAAGGTCTCTGTTCCACTCTTTGGTTACAACCTGGCGGAGTTATGAGAAAGTTTAAACAACCCGTTAACAACCGCTATCAGTCTGTTCTTCCCACCCCTTCTACAAAGTGTAGTTAGCTTATCAATGACACCATCACTTGGAAATCCCCCTCCAACTCACTCGCCATCCGGACTTGGACAATGGACAACAGACAATAGACAATAGGTGCAGGAGTAGGCCATTCGGCCCTTCGAGCCAGCACCGCCATTCACTGTGACCATGGCTGATCATCCACAATCAGTACCCCGTTCCTGCGTTCTCCCCATATCCCTTCACTCCACTATCTTTAAGAGCTCTATCCATCTCTTTCTTGAAAGCATCCAGAGACTTGGCCTCCACTGTCTTCTGGGGCAGAGCATTCCATACATCCACCACTCTCTGGGTGAAAAAGTTTTTCCTCAACTCCGTTCTAAATGGCCTACCCCTTATTCTTAAACTGTGGCCTCTGGTTCTGGACTCCCCCATCAGCGGTTCCTTCATTGTCGCAGGGTCAAGATCATGGAATTCCCTCCCCAACAGCACTGCCGGTGTACCTACACCCCATGGACTGCAGCCGTTCAAGAAGGCAGCTCGTCACCACCTCCTCAAGGGCAACTCGGGATGGGCAATGAATGCTGGCTTAGCTGGTGATGCCCACATCCCATAAATGAATAAATTTTAAAAATAAGAGCTGAAGAGATTTACACAATCGTATCCCTGTCCTTGACATGGACAAGTGGGGGGAGGGGGGTTCGAGAGTAGATACAGAGTGTTTTGGAGATGCTCACTGTGACAATAATCGTGTCTTCTCTTTTGTAGACATACAATTGCTTTGAACTTTTGTACTTCATTTCTAAGTCAGCCAGTTTGCAGCATCTTGGTAGTAGGAAAACAGAAATTGTAATGAAATTCACCAGCTGGAGACCTTACCTGGGCATTGGGGTACGTGACAGAATAGACACCGCTGAATAAAACAAAGACAATCCCATTATCTATAACAGGAGAAAGGAAAACGTGGTATCTCCTCATCTTGAAGGGAGGAGGGAGGAGGAGATGGCGGTGCAATGCAGCGCGCGTGGCCATTCCATCCCTATGTATGACTAGGGGCTGTGCACAATCCTGATTTGATGGAGACAGCCGTGAGAAGCACAGAGGAACGTCTGGAGAAACTTCTGAAATGCCTGCCTCGCTGCCGCTGCTACTGTGCGATCGAGAACCTCCGGAGGGGGAGGCCCCAAATCCTCGGCTTTGCCTGTTGCCTGTTGCTGGGGCTGGGGTCGAAGCACTCGGCAGAGATGGTGCCCGGTGTCGGAGGGCTGGTCGGAGGTTCGAAGTTTTCAGATGGACTCACAGTCAGACTCTGGTCGGGTGCTTCCAGGGTGTTGCATCGGCAAGTTTGCGGCGCTGGAGACTCATGGCAGGAAGAGTTTTTCTTCCTTCTACCGTCTGCGTGAGATGATGGGACTTTCGAGAGACTGTGAGACTTTTTACCGTGCCCATGGTCTGTTCTTTATCAAATTACGGTATTGCTTTGCACTGTTGTAACTATATGTTATAATTATGTGTTTTTTGTCAGTTTTTCAGTCGGTTTGTCATGTGTTTCTGTGATATCACACTGGAGAAACATTGTGTCATTTCTTAATGCATGCATTATTAAATGACAATAAAAGAGGATTGAGTGTGCTCATAATCTAATCTAATCTAATCTTCTCCCAAGGAGGGAGCTGGGCTGCACTCTGCAAGAAGAGGCAGCCATTTAGGCTTGTGGCCGAACATTAAAAGTGGCAGCGCTTCGCGGCAGTTTACTGAGTTAGGCCGCACCCGATCAGTGAGCAGGAATCATTAGATGGGGCCGGTAAAAATATAAGGCAGGGGCAAGCGGAGCGGCTATCGTGGGAGTGGGCCAGTGTCGGAGTGGGTTTGGGTCATCAGGCTCGAGTGAGGCAAGTTTCTACTTTCATCGTCTGTTGTGGCACGGTCAGCGCAATGAGAGAGGCTCCGGTGGCCCCGGCTTACCCGGTGTGTGAGATGTGGGAGTTCTGGGAGAGCTCCGTCCTCCCGGAGAACCCCACCTGCCCCGGGTGCACCCCCCCCCCCCCGCAGGAAGGATTTCGGAACCGGAGCTGCAGACGGTCTTCGGCTCATGAGGAACTGAGGAAGTCGTAGTTACGACAGCGAGGCGGTCACTCCAAAGTTGCGGGAGGTGGCTGTCAGGAGACAGAGGCGGAGTGGGCATCTGGTGCAGAGTAGCCCTGTGGCCATTCCCCTCAATGATAGGTTTACCATGTTGGAAACTGCTGAGGGTGACAACCTACAGTTCTGTGGCATTGTGTATGGTGCTGTGGCTCAGGGGAGGTGTAGAGGACTGCGGTAGTGATAGGGGATTCCGTAGTTGGAGGAACAGACGGGAAAGAGGCCCCCGGATGGCATGTTGCCTCCCAGGTGCCAGGGACAAGGATGTCTCAGATCAAGTCGGTGGCTTTCTAAAGGGGCAGAGTGAGCAGCCCGAAATCTGGGCACATATTGGTAGGAAAGGTGAGGTTTCGGGGACGTGAGGTAGAAGACTGAAAAGTCAGCATCTCCAGGGTAGTAATCTCTGACTTGCTTGCCGGTGCTGCGTGCCAGTGAGGGTAAGAAAATGGTGACTGTCAGGCGAATGCCCAGCCGAGGAACCGGGGCAGGGGATCAGGTTTCTGAATCATTGGGGTCTCTGATGGGGCAGGTACGACCTGAGCAAAAGTGAAGGGTTGCACCTGAAACCGGGGGGGAATCAATATCTTTGCTGGAGTTGTTCAGGAGGGTTAAACTAAGTTCAATAGGGTACATTGAACCTCCCGGGAGGAGGGAGGAGATGACGGCGCGACGACTTTGGTGATGATGTCTGTTATCTGTCAAGTAGGAGACCATGCACAATTCTGATTTGATGGAGACGGACGTGAGAGTACAGGGGAACATCTGGGAAACTTCTGAAATGCCCGCTTCGCTGCCGCTGCTACTGTGTGGTAACCGGAATCTCTGGAGCAGAAGGCCCCGAAATCCTCGGCTTTGCGTGTTTCAGCGGCCGGGGAGAGGTCGAAGGCGCTCGGCAGAGTATGGCGCTCGGGAGGCTGTATCGGAGGGGCTGGTCAGAGGCTCAAAGTTTTTGGACGGACAGACTCAGTGCCGGCTGTGGTTGGCTGCTTCCAAGGCATCGGCAAGTTGACGGTGCCTGGAGGTTTATGGCAGGGAGTTTCTCCCTTTTGCCGCCTGCTATCGGGGACTCGGGGACTTTTGAGATTTTATTTACCGTGCCCATGGTCTGTTCTTCATCAAATTATGGTATTGCTTTGCACTGCTGTAACTATGTTATAATTATGTAGTTCTGTCAGTGTTAGTCTTTGGTCTGTCCTGTTTTCTGTGCTATCACTCCGGAGAAACATTGTATCATTTCTTAGTGCATGTATGCATTTCTAAATGACAATAATAGAGGACTGAGTGTTCCCATGATCTAATCTAATCTAAAACATTTAATGTCAGAGAAACGTATACAATATACATCCTGAAATTCTTTTTCTTCACAAACATCCACGAAAACGGAGTAGTGCCCCGAAGAATGAATGACAGTTAAATGTTAAAAGCCCAAAGCCCCCCCCAGCTCCTCCCTCCCACGCACAATCAGCAGCAAAGCAACGACTTCCTCCCCCACCAGCAAAAAAAAAGCATTGGCGCCCCCACTGAGCACTCAAGCGTGCAGCAAAGCATCAATAAAGACACAGACTTGCAGTACCCCAAAGACTACCTGTTCACCTGGTAATTCGACATATCACTGGCTCTCTGTCTCTCCCTAATAAGGGGTAAAAGAGGGGTTCCTTGTTTCACAGCGAGAGGAGAGACACAACAAACAGCTGGCTGATCAACGACGTTAAAAGTCTGCTGCGTCGCTTTTTCCGAGCTCCGCGGTGGGATGGGAGCCTGGAGCGATAGAGCTGAGGATGAGGAGCAATGAGAAACGGTGTGAGACTGAAAGCGAGGAGGGGCTGATGACAGAGGGAAAGTTTGCAGTCAACAGGGTGAAGAACGGGGACAAAAATCTAAAAATCAGCGATTAATGCAGGACTGGAAGTGAAATATTTGAACACACGGGGTATACGGAATGAGGGAAATGAAACTGGAGGACAGGCACAGACTGGCATGCATGACTTTGTGAGCATCACTGAATCGCAGCTGAAAGGTTAGAGCTGGAAGCTGGAAGTCCAAGGATACATATTGCAAATAAAGGACGGACAGGTAGACTGAGTGGATGGGGTGGCTCTGTGGTTTAAAAAAATACAATCAAATCATTAGAAAGGGCCAACGTAGGATCGGAAGGGATAGAATCATTGAGGGTATAACTAAGAAACTGCATGGGTTAAAAGGCCCTGATCAGAGATCTGTAGCAAAGCTGTTGTCTACAAGTTAAAACATCAGTTATAGAATGCACATCAAGAAGGCAACGTTGTGATGGTGGAAGGGGATTTCAATATGCAGGTCAATTGGAATAATCATATTGCTGCAGGATCCCAAGAGGGGACAATTTGTAGAATGCCCGCGAGATGGCCTTTTAGAGCCACTCGAGGGGAGCAGATACACCGGAGTGGGTGTTGTGCAATAAACAGGAGCTAATTGAGGAGCTGAAGGTAGAGGGGCTTTTCGGGGCCAGATATCACAATGATCGTACTCACCCTGCAATTTGAGAAAGAGCGACTCGAGTCAGATGTAACCGGGTTTATTATGGATTAAAGGGAATTACAGAGGCATGCGAGAGAAGCTGGCCCAAGCTGACTGGAAGGGGGCACTAGCAGGGATGATATTCGGAGAGATAATTCCAAAGAAAAATAAGAAAAGGCAGGCAGGAGCAACCATGGCTAACATGGGACATCACAGCCAACATAAAAGCCCAAGATATAATAGAGTAAACATTAGTGGGAAGTTAGCGGATTGGGAAGACTTTGAAAACCAGAAAAAGACAACTTTAAAAAACTCATGAGTGGAAAAGGTGGAAGACAAATATCCACAAATGGGTCTAAGTTTATTTGAATTACTAAAAACAAAACTGATTGCATAATTACTCAGCCCTTTCAAGTCAGTATTTAGTAGATGCACCTTTGGCAGCAATTACAGCCTTGAGTCTGTGTGGATAGGTCTCTATCAGCTTTGCACATCTAGACACTGCAATTTTTCCCCATTCTTCTTTACAAAACTGCTCAAGCACTGTCAGATTGCATGGGGATCGTGAGTGAACAGCCCTTTTCAAGTCCAGCCACAAATTCTCAATTGGATTGAGGTCTGGACTATGAATTGGCCACTCCAGGACATTAACTTTGTTGTTTTTAAGCCATTCCTGTGTAGCTTTGGCTTTATGCTTGGGGTCATTTTCTTGCTGGGAAACAAATCTTCTCCCAAGTCACTGTTCTCTTGCAGACTGCATCAGGCTTTCCTCCAGGATTTACCTGTATTTTGCTGCATTCATTTTACCCTCTATCTTCACAAGTCTTCCAGGGCCTGCTGCAGTGAAGCATCCCCACAGCATGATGCAGTCACTACCATGCTACACAGTAGGGATGGTGTGGTTTTGATGATGTGCAGTGTTTTGCTTATGACAAACATAGCGTTTAGTCTGAAGGCCAAAAAAAAACTCAATTTTTGTTTCAACAGATCATAAAACCTTCTTCCAGCTGACTTCAGAGTCCCCCACATGCCTTCTGGCAAACTCTAGCTGAAATTTCATGTGAATTTCAACAGTGGCTTTCTCTTTGCCACTCTCCCATAAAGCTGTGACTGGTGAAGCACCCGGACAACAGTTGTTGTATGCACAATCTCTCCTATCTCAGTGACTGAAGCTTGTAACTCTTTACAAATTTTCTCCAGTGATTGACTTAACTGTTCTCCAAGGGATATTCAGTGAATTTGTAGAGATATGTTTTTGCTTTGACACGAAAGAATCTTTTCCTGTTGATCAGTGTCAAAAAAGCCAACTTAAATCCACTGTGGTTCAACGTTGTAAAACAATAAAATATGAAAACTACCAGGAGGGGGGATAATACATTTTATAGGCACTGTAAATGTGCTCAGTGGTGGGGAGGGCTTTACCTGTGATGTACTGGGCCATATCTACTACTCTTTATAGGATTTTCCGTTCAAGGGCATTGTGATGCTGCCAGTCAATATACTCTCCACCGCACACCTATAGAAGTTTGTAATAAGACAGGTGAGCCAACTGCACAAGTTCAGGTAAATAACACGATCTGCTGTTCCTGGTAGGGAATTTGGAACTTTAATCGACTTCCTTGGCCTTGTCTCCTGAGGCAGCCTCACATCCAGTGAGTATCTTCTCCTTCTGGGATTTCCTGGGCCAGTGTTGGAATTTCCACTCTTAGCTTTATTGCTGGCATTGACATGGTGAGGCCAAGTGTGTCAACAACCTCACTGGAATGCCAAACTTTCTCTCTGCAATTCAATGGGTTAGCTATTAAGCAGATTTCAGCAGAGAGATCTCCAGATCAAAAGCTCCAGTTAAAGGGTCTTGGTCCAAAACGTTGACTGTTTATTCCCCTCCATAGATGCTGCCTGACCTGCCGAGTTCTTCCAGCATTTTGTGTGTGAGTTGCTCTGGATTTCCAGCATCTGCAGAATCTCTTCTGTTAATGATTTCCAGCTGATGCTCACTGCAAGACTCCAACAAATAGCAGGGGGGTTACGTGTACAATCCCCGGGTCAGAGAGGCACCACTGGGTCCTTCACTATCTGGGACGTTCCCTCTTCTCATTGCTGCCATCAGGGAGGAGGTACAGGAGCCTGAGGAGGCACATGGAATGCTTGACTCCCCCCGCACTTGGGTCTCACCTCTCACCTGTCAGATGATACTCCTTCCCCCCTTCCCCACCTTCTCATTCTGGTTTCTGCCCCCTTCCTTTCCAATGAAGGGTCTTGGCCCGAAACATCGACTGTTTATTCCTCTCCATAGATGCTGCCTGACCTGCTGAGTTCCTCCTGTATTTTGAACTGAATCCCCAGCCTCCACACTCACTTTCAAGAACCCTACAACTTATGTTCTCAGTATTATTTCCAAGTTCAGAGTAAATTTATTATCAAGGTGCATATATGTCAGCATATACAGCCCTGAAATTGGTTTCCTTGCGGGCATTCACAGTAAATCCAAGAACCATAACAGAATCAACAAAAGACCAAACCCAACAGTGTGGACGTTCAACCAGAGCGCAAAAGGCAAATACAAAAAAAGAAATAATAATAATAATAAATAAATAAGCAATAAATACTGAAAACATGAGATGAAGAGTCCTTTAAAATGCTTGTGGGAATAGTTCAGTGTTGGGGTGAGTGAAGTTCAGTCAGGTTATCCCCTCTGATTCGAGGGCCTCACGGTGGAAGGGTAATAACTGTTTCTGAACCTGGTGTTATGGGTCCTGGGGCTCCTGTACCTCCTTCCTGATGGTTGAGGGGTAATAACTGTTCCTGAACCTGGTGGTGTGGGACCTGAGGCTCCTGTATCTCCTTCCTGATGCTTGAGGGGTAATAACTGTTCCTGAATCTGGTGGTGTGGGTCCTGAGACTCCTGTACCTTCTTCCTGATGGTTGAGGGGGTAATAACTGTTCCTGAACCTGGTGGTGTGGGCCCTGTGGCTCCTGTACCTTCTCCCTGATGGTTGAGGGGTAATAACTGTTCCTGAACCTGGTGGTGTGGGACCTGAGGCTCCTGTACCTCCTTCCTGATGGTTGAGGGGTAATAACTGTTCCTGAACCTGGTGGTGTGGGTCCTGAGGCTCCTGTACCTCCTTCCTGATGGTTGAGGGGTAATAACTATTCCTGAACCTGGTGGTGTGGGTCCTGAGGCTCCTGTACCTCCTTCCTGATGGTTGAGGGGTAATAACTGTTCCTGAACCTGGTGGTGTGGGTCCTGAGGCTCCTGTACCTCCTTCCTGATGGTTGAGGGGGTAATAACTGTTCCTGAGCCTGGTGGTGTGGGACCTGAGGCTCCCGTACCTCCTTCCTGATGGTTGAGGGGTGATAACTGTTCCTGAACCTGGTAGTGTGGGACCTGAGGCTCCTGTACCTCCTTCCTGATGGTTGAGGGGGTAATAACTGTTCCTGAACCTGGTAGTGTGGGACCTGAGGCTCCTGTAACCTCTTCCTGATGACAGCAGTGAGAAGAGAGCATGTCCAGTGTGGCGGAGGTTCCTGATGATGGATGCTGCTCTCCTGAGACAGCGCTCCATGTCATTGGGCTCAATGATGGGGAGGGCTTTGCCTGTGATGGACTACACCGTATCCATTACATTTTTTGTGAGATTTTCCATTCAAGACCATTGGTGTTTCCAGACCAGGTTGTGATGCACCCAGTCAGTATACTCTCCACCAGACATCCGCAGTACAAATATATAGCGAGAGCGCCCTGGTCTTTTGTACACAGTACTGTATTTGTTAATATGGAGCAGAGAGTAAGTTGGTAGATCCGGCGGGAGCAAAGATTTAGGCCAGTTAGAAGAGTGGGCTGAAAGATGGCAGATGGAGTTTAATGCTGAAAAATGTGAGGTGCTACATTTTGGTAGGACTAATCAAAATAGGACACACATGGGAAATGGTAGAGCATTGAAGAATGCAGTAGAACAGAGGGATCTAGGAATAATGGTGCATAGTTCCCTGAAGGTGGAATCTCATGTGGATAGGGTGGTGAAGAAAGCTTTTGGTATGTTGGCCTTTATTAATCAGAGCATTGAGTATAGGAGTTGGGATGTAATGTTGAAATTCTATAAGGCATTGGTAAGGCCAAATTTGGAGTATTGTGTACAGTTTTGTCACCAAATTATAGGAAAGATGTCAACAAAATTGAGAGAATACAGAGGAGATTTACTAAAATGTTGCCTGGGTTTCATCTCCTAAGCTACAGAGAAAGGTTGAACAAGTTAGGTCTTTATTCTTTGGAGTGTAGAAGGTTGAGGGGGATTGATAGAGTTGACGTGGATAGGCTTTTCCCATTGAGAGTGGGGGAGATTCAAACAAGAGGACATGAGTTGAGAGTTAAAGGGCAAAAGTTTAGGGGTAACATGAGGGGGAACTTCTTTACTCAGAGAGTGATAGCTGTGTGGAACGAGCTTCCAGCAGAAGTGGTTGAGGCAGGTTTGATGTTGTCATTTAAAGTTAAATTGGACAGCTATATGGACAGGAAAGGAATGGAGGGTTATTGGCTGAGTGCAGGTCGGTGGGACTAGGTGAGAATAAGAGTTCGGCACGGACTAGAAGGGCCGAGATGGCCCGTTTCCGTGCTGTAATTGTTATATGGTTATATGTTAAAGGGTGTTGGGAATGGTGAGGGTGGAGTGCTGCGGAAGATGTGTGGGGACAGGTGGCAGAGGAGGAGTGTCAGGGGTGGGGGGCAGACACACCCAGCCCTGAGACACCAGTCAAGGTCATTTAATTCCAAACAATTGGTTTATTGATCATTACAGAATGTCTCTCTGGTGCTTCCCGCTCCCTCTGCTCTCCCTTCCCCTTTTCCCAGCCATGATTCCCCTCTCCCTGTCCCCCTTCCCACTCTCAGTCCACAATAGAGACTCAGATCAGAATCAGGTTTATCATCACTCACATATCTCATGAAAATTTTTTTTTGAGGCAGCAGAACAGTGCAATACGTAAAATTACTATAGTACTGTGCTAAAGTCTTAGGTGTAATAGGCACCTGTTAGTGTTGTGAGACCATGGATTTGTGCCTTGGAAGGTTTCCAGGGCGCAGGCCTGGGCAAGGTTGTATGGAAGACCGGCAGTTGCCCATGCTGCAAGTCTCCCCTCTCCACGACACCGATGTTGTCCAAGGGAAGGGCACTAGGACCCATACAGCTTGGCACCGGTGTCGTCGCAGAGCAATGTGTGGTTAAGTGCCTTGCTCAAGGACACAACACACTGCCTCGGCTGGGGCTCGAACTAGCGACCTTCAGATCACTAGACCGATGCCTTAACCACTTGGCCACGCACCAACTCTTAGGCACACACACACACACATACACACACATAAAAATACATACACACAGACACACACACACACACATACACACACAAGAATACACACACATATATATATATAATTACACACATTAATATATAGTATTGTATAGAAGTTTGTCAAAGTATTAGAAGTCAAACCAAATCTTCGCAAACTTCTAATTACAATGGTCATCAAATGTTTTCCAAAGAGTTGCATACTCAGGATTTTGTTTTGCTCAGGATAGACCGCTTGACACTGAACACAATTTGTACTCAGTGTCTGAGGCTTCTCGCTTAAGTGTCCAACAATAATCAGCCAGCACTGATGGATTCCAGTTGCCCTGATACCGTTTCTCCATGACCCCAATGTCCTGGTGAAACCTTTCACCGTGCTCGTCACTGACAGCAACAAGATTTACAGGGAAGAAGTCTAAATGGGAATGCAGAAAATGAATCTTTAGTGACATGTTGCACTTCGTGGTTTTGTACACTTGAAGGATGTTGTCAACCAGCCGCACATAGTTTGGTGATCTGCATAACATCCTTGTCATTTGTTTCTTGCGGCAGCAGCACAGTGTAATGCATAAAATTACTACAGTTCTTGCACCAGCCTCAGGGCTAGAGAATTCCAGAGATTCACCACGCTCTGACAGTAAGTTTCGATAAACTTCAGGTCACTGAGTCTTATGTAACCCTTGAGCTCGGCCAGTCTCGGGGAAAACAACTCCTGGCCCCGCCAAACTGAGAAATCTCGTTTGTGTTGATGCTACGTGATGTGTTGCACGGTTACAAATCCTCACCACAAGATATCAGACAGTACACTGTATGCAATTAAATGATTGAACTTCATAAATGTTAATCTGAACACAGGGTTAGTAAAGAGAAAAGAGTCCATCTTAAGGAGAAAAGTCAAAACTGCACGTTGGAGCTCACCGATACAGCCATTCATCAACCATCAACCTCTTACGAGCGTCGCCGACCTTCGGACCCTCGTTCCCGGTCCACCCGTCCGGCCGTCTACCAGCTCTCTCTTCTCGCCGACCAAAGACCCCGAAAACCTCTCTTCCAGATTCACAAGAAACAACAACATCCCTCTCATTGGATAACACACATTCCAAAGTCCCAGTTATCTCTAGTCTTAACCCAAACATTGCAGCTACAGAGAGGCCATTACATTAACAGGGAAACCTTACAGCGTGTTACACTTATTTTGTAGCCATCTTGTAAGAGACAATCTAGGCTGAGTGTGAAGATGTTGAGTTCACCAGCAAAAACCGACGATTGCTGTTGGCCTCTGTCGGTCAGGGTCGGCCATGGGTGTCGCATCCCAGCTGTCTGGATACACAAGCCTTGCAGTACGATACGGGGAGCGAGCTGCTGCCCGTGTGGCAGGCTCCCCCTCTCCACGCAGCTGATGAACCCAAAGGAACGGCAAAGACCGATTCAGTTTGGCACCAGGAGTTGCCAGTCAGCTTGGAACTCAACGTAGAGACTCCAGCTCCGGATTTTTCCCCTCAGGGTTCACTCCCGAAGCCTTCCCCTGTGAGCGGGTACAGCCGCAAGGCAGCAGAGGTTTGAGATCAGAGTTTTCCTTCTCCTAGATGAGCTGCCAACCGCAGCTGACGAGCCCCATCTGCCGGAGCGACTGGATATGAGGCGCCAGTAACCCACCTTTGCCCCTTCTCCTGTCAGTAGAAACGGTTCCGCCGGGCTTAGTAGCTAAACCACACATGAAGGCCGGGAGCTGGATTAATAGGTAGTGGGAGCTTGTCCCCACGACCAGCCCCATGGTGGAAAGGCAGAGCAAGCTCGATGGGCCAAAAGGCCTAATTCTGCTCCTGGGTCTAATGGACTGGAGGCGGGGGCGGGGGGGGTGGGGAGAAAAAAAAGCGGGGTGGATGAACAGTGGCTGACATTCCAGTCATCAGTCCATTACTTCCAGCAGGAATCAATCTCAAATAGTTTCCACGAGATGGAGAAGCAATCTGCGATTAACACAAGAATTCAAGGACAATGGAAAATTGGAAATAGGGACTTGCAGATTTGTACTAGGTTCCTACGGGTTGTTATATCTGGGGGGTGGTAATGGAGACAAGCTCCCACTAGCTATTAAATGCTGCCAATGGCGTGCGCCTCAAATAGCCTCTGACAACCAAGTCCAGCTCCTGGCCTGCACATGTGGCTTAGCTACACAGACTGGTAGAACCATTTTTACTGACAGGAGAAGGGGGCAAAGGCAGGCTATGAAAACCTTAAGGAACCAAGAAAGATAGCCGTGTAGTAACGAGTGGGTACTCTAATCTGTATCTGTAACCAAAAGAAAAAGAAAGAAATTAGCTGTATTTGTCATATGCGCATCGAGACGTACGGTGAAATGCGCTGTTTGTGACAAATCAAATCAGCGGGGGTCGTGCTGGGCAGCCCACAAGTGTCACCGGGCTCCCAGCGCCAACGTAGCATGCCCATGACGCCCCTAACCCTAACCTGTAGGGCTTTGGATTGTTGGAGGAAACCGGCCAACCAGGAGGAAACCCACACGGTCACGGGGGAGAACATACAAACTCCTTACAGGCAGAGGCGGGTTTCGAACCCTGATCTTACAACTGTGGCAGTAACCGCTGGGCTTCAGGAGGTTCGTTTACTTCATCTCCTGAAACAACGAAACAGAGACCACACAGAGCACAGCAAGCAACCACACAACAACGGGAAAACAAGCCCTGCTCCTCCCCTCCCTCCCAAGCATATGCTTAGGCCTCCAACCAACCCCAAGACAGTTCATATTCTTCGGCCTCCAGCCGACTCAGATTCGGAGGCGGACATGCAGACATCGGGCCTTCGACCACCCTCGCACACTGACAGAGACGAGCAGACTCGGGCCCTGGCCAAAGGGCTTCCGATTCGACCCTCGGGCCTTGATCCTCAGCAGGCCAATCACTGGATACCAAGCCTCAAACTCTGGACTCGCTGATGCTGGGACGCCGAAAAGTAGGCCTCAAACTAGGCCTCAAGCTCTGGACTCGCTGATACTGGGACGCCGAAAAGTAGGCCTCAAACTTGGCCTCAAGCTCTGGACTCGCTGATGCTGGGACGCCGAAAAGTAGGCCTCAAACTTGGCCTCAAGCTCTGGACTCGCTGATGCTGGGACGCCGAAAAGTAGGCCTCAAACTTGGCCTCAAGCTCTGGACTCGCTGATGCTGGGACGCCGAAAAGTAGGCCTCAAACTTGGCCTCAAGCTCTGGACTCGCTGATGCTGGGACGCCGAAAAGTAGGCCTCAAACTTGGCCTCAAGCTCTAGACTCGCTGATGCTGGGACGCCGAAAAGTAGGCCTCAAACTTGGCCTCAAGCTCTGGACTCGCTGATGCTGGGACGCCGAAAAGTAGGCCTCAAACTAGGCCTCAAGCTCGAGCCTCGCTGTTTAGGTTGGACAGGGTGGCCATGAGGATGAACCGGCAGAGTGTAGATAGGTTCCTGGGGTAACACATTATGGAATATGTAGTGTATTTAATATTTCAGTGATGCAGCACGCGCAGCTCTCTGGTGAAATGATATCGTATTTGTAAGTAGGACGCCGTGCACAATCTTGATTTGATGGAGACAGACATGAGAAGGCACATCCACTGCTACTGTGCGATCGAGAATCTCCGGAGGGGAAGGCCCCAAATCCTCGGCTTTGCCTGCTGCAGGCTACCGAGGCTGGGGTCAAAGCGCTCGGCAGAGATGGTGCTCGGTACTCAGTGTCGGAGGGCTGATCAGAGCTCGAAGTTTTCAGATGACTCAGAGTCGGACTGTGGTCGGGCATGGCAGGGAGAGTTTTCTTCCTTCTCCCGTCTGTGTGAGATGTGGGACTTTTGAGAGACTGTGAACTTTTTTACTGTGCTCACGGCCTGTTCTTCATCAAGTTATGGTATTGTTGCACTGTTGTAACTATATGTTATAATTATGTGGTTTTTGTTAGTTTTTCAGTCTTGGTCTGTCCTGTGATATCACACCGGAGGAATATTGTATCATTTCTTAATGTGTGCATTACTAAATGACAATAAAAGAGGACTGAGCGTCCTCATAATCTAATCTAATCTGATCTGAGTAATCCTGGACAATATTAATTCTTACCTCAGGCTGCTCTTTATTGACTGCAGCTCAGCCTTTAACACAATGATTCCTACAGTTCTCATCAACAAACTCCGAGCCCTGGGCCTCTGTACCTCCCTCTGCAACTGGATCCTTGACTTCCTAACCGGAAGACCACAATCTGTGTCAATCAGAAGTCACATCTCCACCTCACTGACAACCAACACCGGTGCACCTCGGAGATGGGTGCTCGACCCACTGCTCTGCTCTCGCTACACTCCTGACCGTGCGGCTCGGCACAGCGCAAATTCCGTCGGTGAGTTTGCCGATGATAAAAACCGTTGTCGGTAGAATCTCAGATGGTGACGAGGAGGCGTACAGGAGCGAGCTAGATCAGCTGGTTGAGTGGTGTCACAGCAACAACCCTTGCACTCAACATCAGGCAGGTCAAATGACTGACCGTGGACTTCAGAAAGGGCAAGAAGAGGGAACTCACACCAAACTTCACTGAGGGATCAGAAGTGGAAAGGGTGAGCAATTTCCAGTTCCGGGGTGTCAACATCTCTGAGGTTCTATCCTGGGCCCAACATATCGATGCAGTTACAAAGAGGGCACGACAGGGGCTACACTTCATTAGGAGTCTGAGGAGATCTGGTGTGTCACCTAAGACACTCGCAAGTCTCTACAGATGAACTGTGGAGAGCATTCTAACTGGCTGCACCACCATCTGGTATGGGTTGGGGAGGGCCATGGCACAGGATCGGAAAAAGCTGCAGAGAGTTGTAAACTCAGTCAGCTCCATCACGGGCACCGGCCTCCCCAGCATCCTGGACACCTTCGAGGAGTGATACCTCAAAAAAAATAGAAAAACCAAGTAGATAAATATCCCAGCTCCTGTGTCTTTCTTTCGACTAGATTCCCTGGAGTTACAAAAAACGCAAGAGAGTCAAGAAGGGAATTGGCTATCTTGGCTCTGATCTCAGAGTAGCGGTCACAGTGGGGTAGAAATTTTGTTTTCCATTTCGGTTCTGAAACAACCGTGCGTGACAACCAGGAAATAAGTGACAATGGGATGAAGACAGAGTCGGCTAAAGCGAATTGAGGTTACGGACGGGCAGGAGATTCGGCCAGCAAGCAGCGGAAGATGTCGCCAAAAGTCAAGGTCAGCCAGCCAGGTTTATCTTCTTTCTTTTTAGTTAGATTTAGATTAGATTATGAAGACACGCAGTCCTCTTTTATTGTCATTTAGTAATGCATGCATTAAGGAATGATACATTATTTTCTCCGGTATGATATCACAAAACACAGGACAGACCAAGACTGAAAAAAACTAACAAAAACCACATAATTATAACATATAGTTACAACAGTGCAACAATACCATAACTTGATGAAGAACAGTCCATGAGCACAGTAAAAAAGTTCAAAGTGTCTTGGAAGTCCCACATCTCACGCAGACAGGAGAAGGAAGAAAACTCTCCCTGCCATGCCCGACCACAGTCCGACTCTGAGTCGTCCGAAAACTTCGAGCCTCCGATCAGCCCTCCGACACCAAGTACTGAGCGCCATCTCTATCCGAATGCTTCGACCTCAATCTTGGTCGCCAACAGCAGGCAAGG
The DNA here is from genome assembly GCF_030028105.1 of Mobula birostris. NCBI lineage: Eukaryota > Metazoa > Chordata > Chondrichthyes > Myliobatiformes > Myliobatidae > Mobula > Mobula birostris. The sequence goes on from NC_092402.1 coordinate 6,779,003, forward strand.
CCGGGGATTTTGAAGATTCCCGACCGCACAGTAACAACAGCAGCGAACCGGCGTTTCAGAAATTTCTCCAGATGTTCCTCTGTGCTTTCACGTCCGTCTCCATCAAATCAGAATTGTCCACGGCCCCTATCTAACGGATTACGATATCATTTTCACTGGAGAGCTGCGCACACGCGTGGCGCGCTGCTCTCTCTCCTCCCGCCTTTATTTTCAAAGTTCAAAATAAATTTATTATCAAAGTACATCGATGTCACCATTTACAGCCCTGAGATTCACTTCCTCGTGGGCATAGCCAATAAATCCATCGATCGATAACCGTGACAGAATCGATGAAAGACCGCACCAATTTGGGCATTCGACCGCAGTGCAGAAGACCTATTGGTATTGTTTCGTCACCGGCAACAATGAATATCAATCGAGACAGGTTTTATGAAAACAACCAAACACTTATTAAACACGTATAAACGATAAGGGAAAAAAAAACAAAGGAAAACTTTAACCGGAAGTTAACAGATATGCAGCCGTTCACCAACTCCCCTCGGCTCTGGTTCTTAAAGCGTTAAATGCGAAAACAGTTCTTAAAGTGATACAGTCAGATACAGCTCTTAAAGCGATAACTTCAGAAGTCCAACAGTTTTACACATTCAATTGGGAGAGACTTCTCTGGAGAAGGATTTCTTCACCGACGCACCTTTACTGCCGGTTCTGTCCACAGAATTCACGATGCCGAAATTAAACAGTTTAAATCAACTGACCTTAAATTGTTTAGAGAGAGAGAGCCTTTTTGCATGAACTCATTGCGCTTTTGCAGGAGTTATCTCATTGCAGGTTCTCTCCAACGAAGACTCAATAAGGTCGATCCTTTATTAAACTTAACAATGCCGACTTCTCTCGATCCTTCGATGAACTCTTCACTCTCCCTTCAAAACTGTCGGAATTGAGTAAATTGGCATTTCCAGCCACAAATTTCCAATCCAAATACAACATCTTGTAAGAGAACGCACCTTCCATTTTAAAAATGAAACTGCGTCACAAAAACAAACTCGCAACAGAAACGGAGGCACAACACGTTCTACCTGGAAACCTACAAACTCAAAAACTAACTGCGTCACCTGAGTCGACCCTTATATAGTCACGGGGGGGGGGGCAGCACATGTCATCACGTGACCTCACATCGGTGGGAAAATCACATCAGGTGACCTCCAAAAGACCATTACATCATTCTCACTAAAAAAGACAGATCTCCTTGAGCATGTAACAGTTGAAAGGAGGGTTTTATCCGTGACGGGCTGGGCCGTATCCACTACGTTTTGTAGGACTTTCCATTCAAAGGCATTGGAGTTTCCATACCAGCCTGTAGCTGTCGATATACTCACAGACAAGGGAGAATCAGCGGACGCTGGAAATCCGAGCGACACACACACAAAAATGCTGCAGTCACTCAGCAGCCCCCTGCTGAAGGGCCTTGGCCCGAAACGCCGACTGTTTACTCTTTGCCATAGACGCTGCCTGGCCTGCTGAGTTCCTCTGTCGCTGCGGAAGGAGTGACACCTCGCTCTCCCGCGTGTGTGTGTTTGTGTGTATACGAGAGAGAGGGAGAGAGAGGGTCAGAGAGAGAAAGAGAGGGGGATAAAGAGAGAGGGTCAGAGAGAGAGGGGTCAGAGAGCAAGAAAAGGTCAGAGAGCGAGAGAGAGAATCAGAGGGGGTCAGAAAGAGAGAGGGAAGGTCAGAGAGAGAGAGAAAGAGAGGAGGATAATGAGAGAGGTTCAGAGAAAGAGGGGGTCAGAGAGAAAGAGAGAGAGAGAGTCAGAGAGGGAGGGAGTCAGAGAGGGAGGGTCAGAGAGAGAGTCAGAGAAAGAGAGAGAGACTCAGAGAGAGGGTTAGAGAGAGAGAGGGGGATAAAGAGAGAGGGTCAGAGAGATAGGGGTTCAGAGAAACAGAGGGGGTCAGAGAGAAAGAGAGAGAGACTCAGAGAGAGGGTTAGAGAGAGAGGGGAATAAAGAGAGAGGGTCAGAGAGATAGGGGTTCAGAGAAACAGGGGGGGTCAGAGAGAAAGAGAGAGAGAGAGTCAGAGAGAGAGAGGAAGTCAGAGAGGGAGGGTCAGAGAGAGAGTCAGAGAAAGAGAGAGAGAGAGAGAGACTCAGAGAGAGGGTTAGAGAGAGAGGGGATAAAGAGAGAGGGTCAGAGAGAGAGGGGTTCAGAGAAACAGAGGGGGGTCAGAGAGAAAGAGAGAGAGAGAGAGAGGGGTCAGAGAGCAATAGAAGGTCAGAGAGCGAGAGAGAGAATCAGAGGGGGGGTCAGAGAAAGGGTCAGAAAGAGAGAGGGAAGGTCAGAGAGAGAGAGAAAGAGAGGGCCAGAGAGAGAGATGGTCAGAGAGAAAGAGAGAGAGAGAGAGACTCAGAGAGAGGGTTAGAGCGAGAGAGAGAGAGAGAAACTGGCATGGTGAGCTGTTGGGATGAACAGTTAGTTTGTGATGGACTGTAGACCGTGGTCATGGTCTCTCTTCGGGGGCTTTGCTGTTGTTTGCGTGGCGGGTTGGATGAAGGTCCCATGCTTTTTGCTGGAACAAGTGTGGGGAGGATCTGATGCATTTTGCTGCTGCTTGTGCGCAGGAGGACGGAGTGAGGACTTTGGGGTTCTTGCGTTTTCTCATTCATCCTGTGGGGTTTTCCTCCTGTTTCGTGGCCGTCTGTGTAGAGTAAGAATTTCAGGTTGTATACTGTATGCATTCTCTGCTATTAAATGGAACTCTCGAGCTCTCCTCAGGAAGGAGAGGCATTGCCGTGCTTCCTTCATAACTGCATTTTGGTTGTTTGTCAGTCTCAGTGTGTAGTTTTTCACCGATTCTATTGTATTTCTTTATTTTCCTGTAAATGCCCGACGGTGCCCCCGAAGACACACTTCCGGGACAGCATCAAGAAGGTGACTTGCGCGAGCAGCCCCCTGCCGTGGCCACGTTGACAAATTTCACGACGTTCGCCGGTGACGCCAAACCTGGCCCCGAACCTCAAGGTTGCATCTGGTGACGGAAACGTACTCCGATGATAAATTTACTTTGGTTTCCGACCTCTCCGGGCGGCGCACGTCAGACTCTGCATGAAAGAACCCCCCCACCACCCCCGGATTCCCCGTGGTGAAAGAATACACTCCCATAAAACGCTGGAGGAACTCAGCAAGTCAGGGAGGGTAATAAAGAGTCGACGTTTCGGGCCGAGACTCGGAGGGCTTGATGGCCAAACCCGTCCCCAGAGGCTGGGGGAAACCTGTTTTGGTGTGTGACCTCGAGGCAGTGAATTCACGAACCACATGGGGCTGTGTAAATCTTGGCTCCCTAACCACATCAATTGGACTGGCTGTGGACTCATTAGTCAAGTCAAGTCACTTTTTGTTGTTGTTTTGACCATAAACTGCTGGTACAGTACACAGTAAAAACGAAACAACGTTCCTCCAGGACCATGGTGCTACATGAAACAACACAGAACCACGCTAGACTATGTGAGACAGCACAAGGCTACACTAGACTACGTAAGACAACACAAAAACTGCACCAGACTACAGACCTGCACAGGACTACATAACGTGCACAAAACAGTGCAGGGCAGTACAATAAATAATAAACAAGACAAGCCACAGTAAAGGACAAATTACAATATAATAATAAATGATGTGGATGTCAGTCCAGGCTCTGGGTATTGAGGAGTCTGATGGCTTGGGAGCAGAAACTGTTGCATAGTCTGGTCGTGAGAGCCCGAATGCTTCGGTGCCTTTTTCCAGATGGCAGGAGGGAGAAGTGTTTGCATGAGGTCCTTCATAATGCTGTTAGCTTTGTGGGAGCAGCGTGTGGTGTCAATGTCTGTAATGGCGGGAAGAGAGACCCCGATGATCTTCTCAGCTGACCTCACTATCCGCTGCAGGGTCTTGCGATCCGAGACGGTGCAATTCCCGAACCAGGCAGTGATGCAGCTGCTCAGGATGCTCTCAATACAACCTCTGTAGAGTGTGGTGAGGATGGGGGTTGGGAGATGGACTTTTCTCAGCCTTCTCAGAAAGTAGAGACACTGCTGGGCTTTCTTGGCTATGGAACTGGTGTTGAGGGACCGGGTGAGATTCTCCGCCAGGTGAACACCAAGAAATTTGGTGCCGCGGCGTTGAGAAACAATACGGCTGCAGTGGTGGGCACGCTGCTAGTATCAGAGTAGTTGGGTTTTCACTCGAGTCGAACTTCATGCTCATCCTGAGGGTGCGTCCATTGGTATGTCCTCAACCACTCACCGCTCGCCACAGGACCAAATCCGGGGCGTTAGGCGGGTACCCTGAATGGAGAGCGCCGGTGCGACTTTGTGAGGCAGACGCACGTGCAGCTACCACACGCTGTTTGACGGGTCGGGGCTCAGGGTCCAGTGACGCAGAGTGCAAGATGACTGGGGGGGGGGGGGGGGGCGTCCTTCACTGCTGTCATGATGTGTCATGTCTGTAAGGCCTTGCACTTTCTCCCCGTGACCTCCTGGGTTCCCTCCCGCAGTCCAAAGGTTTACCGTTCGGCAGGTGAACTGGTCATTGTGCATTGCCCTGTGGTTAGGCAAGGGTTAAATCAGGGGTGGGGTGGGTTGCTGGGTGGGGCAGCTTGAAGGACCAGGAGGGCCTATTCCGCTCAGTACCTCAATAAATAAATAAATAGACAGGTAGATTCTCAGATAGATAGTCAAATAGATAGAAGACTGACAGATAGACAGCTAAACAGACAGATAGATGGATAGATAGACAGACAGATAAATAGACAGACAGATAGATAGATAGACAGACAGACGGATAGATGGATAGATAGACAGACTGACAGACAGACAGATAGATGGATAGATAGACAGACAGATAAATAGACAGACAGATAGACGGATAGATAGATAGACAGATAGACAGACAGATAGATAGATGGATAGATAGATAGACAGATAAATAAATAACTATGATTTAAATAAATATCTTATTTTATTAAATTAAGTAAATAAATATCTGCTGCTAGCTCCACCGTTACGGTCTTCAGAATCAGGTTCACTATCACCAACAGATGTTGTTAAATGTGTTGTATCGCAGCAGTAGTACATTGTAATACATAATCATGAAAAACTGTAAATTACATTAAGTATATGTGTAAAAGAAATTAAATTAGTGTAAAAGGAGAGGAAAGAATAGTGAGGTAGTGTTCATGGGTTCATTGTCCATTCAGAAAATGTTACTTTTGTGGCTGCCTGCAGGGAGTCAAATCTCAAGTATACAAATACTATATAGTGTACAAACTTCGATAACATATGTACAGTACTTTGAAATTTGACGGCGGAGTTGAAGAAGCTGTTCCTTAAATGTTGAGTGTCTTAACAGTAGAGGCAGTAAACACAACATACTCTGCAGGTGCTGGGGCCATAGCAACACTCACAATACACTGGAGGAACTCAGCAGGTCGGGCAGCATCCGTGGAAATGATCGGTCAACGTTTCAGGCCGGAACCCTTCATCAGCACCTGCTGAGTTCCTCCAGCGTGTTGTGAGTAGAGGCAGTATATCACGGGTAACCCCCACCTCCCAACTATTGAGCACATCTACGTGAAATGTTGTTGTAGAAAAGCAGCATCCATCATCAGAGATCTCCACCACCCAGGCCTGCTCTTTTCTCACTGCTGCCATTAGGTAGAAGGTACAGGAGCCTCAGGATTTGCACTAACAGGTTCTGGAACAGTTACTACCCCTCAAGCATCAGGCTCTTGAACAAAAGGGGACACCTACACTCATTTAAACAACACACATCAAAGTCGCTTGTGAACGCAGCAGGCCAGGCAGCATCTCTAGGGAGAGGTACAGTCGACGTTTCAGGCTGGGACCCTTCATCAGGACTAACTGAAGGAAGAGTGAGTAAGAGATTTGAAAGTGGGAGGGGGAGGAGGAGATCTGGAATGATAGGAGAAGACAGGAGGGGGAGGGATGGAGCCAAGAGCTGGACAGGTGATTGGCAAAAGGGGATACGAGAGGATCATGGGACAGGAGGCCCAGGGAGAAAGACGGGGGTGGGGGGGGAAACCCAGCGGATGGGCAAGGGGTATAGTGAGAGGGACAGAGGGAGAAAAAGGAGAGAGAGAGAAAGAATGTGTGTATATAAATAAATAACAGATGGGGTACGAGAGGGAGGTGGGGCATTAGCAGAAGCTTGAGAAGTCAATGTTCATGCCATCAGGCTGGAGGCTACCCAGACGGAATATAAGGTGTTGTTCCTCCAACCTGAGTGTGGCTTCATCTTTACAGTAGAGGAGGCCGTGGATAGACATATCGGAATGGGAATGGGACGTGGAATTAAAATGTGTGGCCACTGGGAGATCCTGCTTTCTCTGGCGGACAGTCAGTTCAGGACGCTGTTATATTGTTATTTCATGCTCTCGTTATTTATTGCTATTTAGTTATATCTGCATTGGCACAGTTTGCTGATGTTTACAGTTTACAGATCCTGTTTACAGTTCCCGTTCTATAGCTTTGCTCATTATGTCCATAGAAAAAAAAATCTCAGGGTTGTATGTGGTGTCATGTATGCACTCTGATAATAAACTTTTGCTTAGAACTTTGAGGTTCCTGTACCTTCTCCTTGGTGGTAGCAATGAGAAGCGGCTATGCTAGTTCGATCGCTGTTAGTTGGAACCTTTCCTTTCCCGCGGTTGGGGACCCTACCAGGACCTACGCGCCAGATGGCTAAACTCCAGACGGTATCTCAGCCGGCCTCTCTACCACAACAAGGGACGATCCTTGGAGAAGGTCAAGAATAACATTACTGCTGGCCATATGAATCCAGTGTACATCCTGTCTTCCATTTATACTAGCCAGTAATTTTCTACCTGAAGGGTAGATTTCTGTTTATCGGGGCAGTCGAAATAAGCATGGTTAGCATTAGGGATGAAGCACTAGAATCAGGAGAAGGACATATTTTAATCAGCCTTTACATGTCTTCACTACAAAGAGCTTTTTAAAAAAAAATCAGTAACTTCTGAATGTCTGCCTACTTCCGAAACTCTTTCACCAAGTTTACCGAACTTTTTAATCTGCTCCCGCCCGCCTCATTCTTCCCACCGACAGCACCTGACAAACTGGGAATTAATCCCTCCGAAATGGGTGCCTGATTGGTCAGCGTTAGACCGGCAATCTGATAGGCTGAAGGAAGTACCGCCCTGAGTGTGATTCGCCCTATAGCAAGGGTCGGCCATCTCTCTTCTGGTTGCGTAACACGTCAAAGCGGAGGGATGATTGGCTAGAACTGGAACCCTGACCTGACGTCACTGTAACCTTGCCTGCTGATTGGGTCGTGCCGCGGAAGGAAGGACACGTGTCCACAGAGGTGGGCCTAGCCCAGCGGTCCCGGAGGGTTTGGAGCCTCGGGATGGAGGTGAGTCGGCGGCCGCTCTCTTTCGCACCCTTCCCGGCCTCCCGCTCCTCGGCTGACCGCCCACCTCCCCTGGCGGGGCAGCGCTCACGGTAGTCGGTGCCGTCCGGCCCTGATAATGTCCCTGTCCTGGGCCGAGTGGCCGGCGCTGGCCAGCTATAGAGGCCATTCGGCCCCATTCTGTAACCTCAGTGATAGCCCCAAGCCCGCCGCCTGCTCCCCTCCCGTACCCTGGTGGTTCAAATCCCCGGTGGCTGTACCTGCATGAACCCTTCTCACGGGAAGACATTCCTCCCCATCTCCCCGGCTCAAGGACAGCAGCAATCCCGCATTTGCACGACTATCCCTCCTTGGATGGGACTCGACCTCGCAACCTTCTTCGGTGTTACCCCCGTGAAGATTGTTATGTGCCGTGAAAAATGTTGCCTGGCAGCAGCAGTAGCGCAAAGACATAAAGTTGCCAAAAATTAAATTAGATTCACTTTATTGTGCCGAGTACAGATACAAAGCCAATGAAATGCAGTTAGCATCTGACCAGAAGTGCAAAAGAGTAGTGTTATTTACAAAATAACTGCGAATAAGAAGTAAGTGCTACAGCACACAAATATAGAAGTACTGAGACAGTACAATACGGATGCAATACTGCTTAGCGGTTCAGCAGGGTGACAGCCTCAGGGAAGAAGCTCTTCCTGTGCCTGCTGGTGCGGGAGTGGAGGCTCCTGTAGCGTCTATCGGATGGGAGGAGAGTAAAAAGTCCATGGTTAGGGTGAGATGCATCCTTGATAATGCTTTTCGCCCTGCCCAGGCAGCATTTATGGTAGATGTTCTCAATGGTGGGCAATTGGGTGCTGATAATCCGCTGGGCAGTTTTTACCACCCGCTGGAGTGCTTTGCGGTCCGATACAACACTGAGATGCAGTTGGTGAGTCTGCTCTCAATGGTACAGTGGTAAAAGTCCGTCAGTATCCTGGGACAGAGTTGAGCTTTCTTGATCCTCCGCAGGAAATAAAGGCGCTGTTGCGCCTTTTTGATCAGGATGGAGGAGTTCAGGAAGGTGAGATCCTCGGAAATGTGGGCACCAGGGAATTTGAAGCTTGATACACGCTCCACTACAGCTCCGTTGATGTAGATGGGGACGTGAGTGTGGCTCCTAGCATGCCTGAAGTCCACAACGATCTCCTTGGTCTTCTGGGTGTTAAGGGCCAGGTTGTTGTCGGCACACCACGCGGCCAGGTGCTGGACCTCATCCCTGCGGGCCGTCTCGTCATCCCCCTGATCAGACCAACCACCGTGGTGTCGTCTGCGAACTTGAGTATGGAGTTAGAACCATGTACAGGAAGGCAGTCATAGGTGAAAAGGGAGTACAAGAGGGCTCAGCACAGAGCCTTGAGACACACCGGTGTTCAGGGTGAGAATGGAGGAGAAGAGGTTGTCTAACTTAACAGATTGGGGTCTGTTAATCAGAAAGTCCAAGGTCCAATTGCAGATGTACGTTTAATAAATAATGCAGATGTAAGTCTTAATGTTCAGAAATCTGATGGCAAGAGGGGAATAAACTGTTTCTGAATCACTAAGGCCCCTATCCTCCTCCCCGGTAATTGTAATCACAAGAGGGGGGAAGTTCCGGGATGGTGAAGGTCCCTTGGGGACGGATGCTGCCTTATTGAGGCAATCGTGGTCTTTCCATGACCCTGATTGGTCTTGGCAAATTTTTTTCTGCAGAAGTGGTTTGCCATCGCTGCCTTCTGGGCAGTGACTTTATGAGACAGGTGACCTCCACTCAGTCACTATCAACACTCTCCAGAGATTGTCTGCCTGGCGTCAGTGATCTTATCACCAGGACTTGTACCATCTATACCGGCTGCTCATGCAACCATCCACCACCTGTCTCCATGGTTTCACCTGACCCTGATTGGGGGGCTAAGTAGGTGCTACACCTCGCCCAAGGGTGACCTGCAGGCTAGCGAAGGGAAGGAGCGCCTCACACATCCTTTGGTAGAGACTGATCTCCACCCTGCCACCCAGTAAATGTGACAATAATATTCCAATTCCTTCCAAAGCAGATAACCACATTATACTCTGTCCACAAACCTCTTGCTAACTCACTTTCTAGTTTAGTAAATTGAGCTGCACTCAGTGCCTAACCTAGCCCAAGGTCAAGTTTGCTGTCATCTGACTGTACATACATAAAACTAAAGGCTGATTTATACTTCTGCGTCAAATGGACGCCGTACCCTACGCACGTTGTGAGCATTTATACTTGTGCGTTGGTGTGTCTGCGCCGCTCTGCGATTTGGGCACGTCACACATGCGCACACACCTGCCCCTGCAAGGCTTCACGGTCATGGTAGTCTTTCTTGGGGTAAACAAGTTTAAAGCGAGCATCTTTCTTTGTAAAAGCGAAATGTCCCCTCCATAATTTCGGAGGTCTGTAAAGCTTTATGGAAAACATTGCAGCCAGAGTTCCTTCCCTGCCCTTCAGTCGCCCAATGGGAAGCTATTGCAGCGTAGGAGGAAATGCGATGCTACCAAGCGGACCGATCACAGTTGTTGCAGTCTGCGTTACCGCGACGCGCAGTTACACTTTGGGAGAGGTGTGCGTCAGGCTATGGCGTAGGGTTCGTGGCTACACCGTACCTACGGCGTCAGTTTGACGCAGAAGAATAAATAGTCCTTAAACATATGCGCATTCCTCCGGGCCGTGGTGCACCCACACAACCTATATCACACACAGCACAAACAAAAACAAAATATTATGTTATAAATAAGTTAATAAAGTATAATTCAAAATGCGTGTAGTAGGCAGCACAGGTAGACAGTAAACAGCTCGCTGTCCTGGTGACGAGACCTCGGTGGTGACAGGGTATTCATTAGTCTCCCAGCCTGAGGGAAGGAGCTGTTTCCCAGTCTGACAGTCCTAGTCCTGAGGCTCCTGTCCCTCCTTCCTGACCGTTCCTCCTTCCACATTTTACGTTCACCCATTGACCCGTGTTCCACCTTGCTGACTGCTCCTCCTTCCATGTTTTATGATCACCCATTGACCCACTCTTCAGCGAACTCTGGGTTCGATTCTCACAAACACGACATGGACGACTTTCATGATTCTGGTTTTAAAGATAATTAATTGTTTTATTGAATTAGACTTTGACCACTTCTGCTCTTTTTTTTAAGGAGAATCAGGTCACAGAGTCATAAGACATAGGAGCAGAATTAGGCCATTCAGCCCATCGAGACTGCATCTGCCATTCCATCGTGGCTGACTTATTATTCCTTTCGACCCCCACTCTCCTGCCTTCTCCCCATAACCTTTAACATCCTGACTAATCAAAAACCTGTCAACCCCCACAAAACATATATCTCACACAGCACATAAAACAGTTAGCAAAATATATTTCAAAATGCATGCAGTGCATAGGACAGGTGAACAGTAAACAGCTCGTTGTCCCAGTGACGAGACCTCGGTGGTGACAGGGTATTCATGAGTCTCCCAGCCTGAGGGAAGAAGCTGTTACCCAGTCTGACAGTCCTAGCCCTGATGCTCCTGTCCCTCCTTCCTGATGGTAGTGGGTCACAGAGATTGTGGGATGGGTGGTGGTGACGAGACCCCGGTGGTGGCAGGGTATTCATTGTCTCCCAGCCTGAGGGAAGGAGCTGTTACCCAGTCTGACAGTCCTAGTCCTGATGGTCCTGTACCTCCTTCCTGATGGTCGTGGGTCAAAGGGATTGTGGGATGGGGGTTGGTGACGAGACCCTGGTAGTGGTCGGGTATTCATTAGCCTCCCAGCCTGAGGGAAGAAGCTGTTACCCAGTCTGACAATCATAGTCCTGATGGTCCTGTACCTCCTTCCTAACCGTTCAGGGTTAAGGAGACTGTGGGGTGGGTGGTAGGGATCCTCAACAATGCTTCAGGCATTGCTTCATATATAACACTCTCGGTAAGCGTCACAAGTAGGGGGAGAGGGAGACCCCGATGATCCTCTGGTCAGTTTTCACTGTCCTCTGCAGGGCCCTGCGGTCCGATACCTGCCAACTTCCCTCCCACACAACGATGCAGACAGGCAGGGCACTCTGGGCGGGTGCTGCTGCAGGAAGTTGTTAGCATCAGGGCGGGCAGCCTGGCATGCCTCAAAACGAGGGCCCATCTGTATAGAGAGAGCCGCCAGTGTAAAGGTCAGCGCGCGGCGTCAAGAGTTCACAGTTCGATTCCGGCATCCCCAGTGAGGAATTTTGTACGCTCCTTCCCGTGAACCAGGTGCTCTGGTTTCCTCCCGCAGTCCAAAAGCGTACCGCTCAGCAGGTTAATCGGTTGTAATTGTAAGTTAATCGGTTAATTGTAAGTTGTCCTGTGACTAGACTTGGGAGTAAAATCGGTGGGTTGCTAGGTGGCAGGGCTCAGGAGGCCGGAACGGACTTTTCCACGCCCTAACTCTAAATAAAGTAAAACTTCTTTTCTTTTAAAAAAAAAAGATAAAGATTCAGCAGCACTGTGTTTGTTGTTCCACCAGATTCTGATCGCCAGTCAGACAGTAACCCGTTTGTCCTTGACACTGTTTGCTGTGAGTTAGCCCCTTCACAGTCCACCACAAAGTGGACCGTGCATTTCAGAATCAGGTTTAATATCACTGGCTTATAATCATGAAATGTGTGGCTTAGTGGCAGCAGTACGGTGCAGTGCATAATAATTTTAAACATCTATAAATTGCAATAAGAAATTGATATGAAAATTAAATAAACAGTGGAGAAAGAAAAACTAGTGAGGTAGTGTTCGTGAGTTCAATCTCCATTCAGAAATCAGATGGCAGAGGGGAAGGAGCTGTTCCTGAATCGTGGAGTGTGTGTCTTCAGGCTCCTGTACCTCCTCCCTGATGGCAGAGGGGAAGAAGCTGTTCCTGAATCGTTGAGTGTGTGTCTTCAGGCTCCTGTACCTCCTCCCTGATGGCAGAGGGGAAGAAGCTGTTCCGGAATCGTTGAGTGTGTGTCTTCAGGCTCCTGTACCTCCTCCCTGACGGCAGAGGGGAAGAAACTGTTCCTGAATCGTTGAGTGTGTGTCTTCAGGCTCCTGTACCTCCTCCCTGATGGCAGAGGGGAAGGAGCTGTTCCTGAATCGTTGAGTGTGTGTCTTCAGGCTCCTGTACCTCCTCCCTGATGGCAGAGGGGAAGAAGCTGTTCCTGAATTGTTGAGTGTGTGTCTTCAGGTTCCTGTACCTCCTCCCTGATGGTAGCGACGAGAAGAGGGCATGTGCTGGGTGATGGGGGTCCTTAATGATTAACACCGCCTTTTTGAGTCATCACCTTTTGAAGATGTCCAGGTTGCTGGGGAGGCCGGTGCCCAAGATGGAGCTGACTGAGTTCACAACTTTCTGCAGCTTTTTTCAATCCTGTGCAGTGCCCTATCCCCCCGCTACCCCCATACCATGCAGCCACGGTACATCTGTAGATACTCGTGAGAGTCTCTGATCACATACCAAATCTCCTCAAACTCTTAATGGAACTTAGCCACTGTCGTGCCTTCTGTCATTTTCAGATGCTTTCTGGAAATCCGTTCCCCATTTATCCCTCCTGTTTGTTAAGCTTCATGCCAGAAAAAAATCTGTTCAAAGGGATCGCACTGAAGGTGTTGATTTTGATCGCGGTGTGATTTTTCTAAATGTGCTGACCATGACACTGGTTTGTGTTGGCACGTGGCCAAGTGGTTGAGGTGTTCATCTAGTGATTTGAAGGTCGCTAGTTCGAGCCTTGGCTGAGGCAGCGTGTTGTGTCCTTGAACAAGACACTTAAACACACATTGCTCTCCGACAACACTGGTGCCAAGCTGTATCGGCCCTCGTGCCCTTCCCTTGGACAACATCGGTGGCGTGGAGAGGGGAGACTTGCAGCGTGGGCAACTGCCGGTCTTCCATACAACCTTGCCCAGGCCTGCGCCCTGGAGACCTTCCAAGGCGCAAATCCATGGTCTCACAAGACTAATGGATGCCTATATGACAACTGTTTCCAGTATTTCCCAAAGACAGGCATGAATCTTCTCTCCTCACCCCCCTACCACATCCCTCTGTTGGCCCTCCTCCGTCCCTTTCTCCCGTGGTTCACTCCGCTCCCCTAGAATCAGAATCCAGTTTATTGTCGCCGGCACGTGTCGTGAAATTTGTTCACAAGTTCCTTCTCCAGCCCTTTACCTTTTCGACCCGTCACCTCCCAGCTTCCCACAAGAACAAGAGAAATAGGAGCAAGATTAGGCCATCGAGCACTCAATAAGATCATGGCTGATCTGGCCAGGGATTCATCTCCACCTACCTGCCTTTTCCCCATAATTCCCTTACTATGCAAAAATCTGTCCAAACTTGTCTTAAATATACTTACTGAGGTAGCCTCCTCTGCTTCATTGGGCGGAGAATTCCACAGATTCACCACTCTCTGGGAAAAACAGTTCCTCCTCATTTCCATCCTAAATCTACACCCCTCTCCTCCCCGAATCCCGAGGCAATGTCCCCTAGTTCTAGTCTGCCCTCCCCCTTATCTGCCAGCTCCTTCTCCTTTCCCCTGCCTTCTTATTCTCGTTTCTGCACCACCCCCGCCCCCCCCCCGCCTTCCTGAATCCAAATCTGAATCTTTCTTTCCAGTCCTGGTGAAGGGTGTCTGCCCGAAACATCTGCTCTTTATTCCTCCCTCTGTGGGTGACGCCGCCTGACCTGCCTTTTGCATGTGTTGCTTGGATGAGTGGGGAGCTAGCGGAGGTAGTGCATTTGAATTTTCAGAGAGCATCTGATAATGCTTTGCAGGAGAGGGCGTGACAGCGGTTATGTTTCATCAGGAGTTGCCCTGGGTTGCCAGCATCTGCACAGTCTCTTGCAGGCGTGAGGTGCCAACTGACCGGCTTTCTTTTCCTTCCTTGAGCAGTGCTGTTTATTTACAATTATAATACATAGGAGCAGGATTAGGCCACTCAGCCCATCAAGTCTAGGAGCAAAGAGGTCCTTCTGCAGCTGTACAGGGCCCTGGTGAGACCACACCTGGAATATTGTTTACAGTTTTGGTCTCCAAATATGAGGAAGGACACTCTAGCTATTGAGGGAGTGCAGCGTAGGTTCACGAAGTTAATTCCCGGGAGGGCGGGACTGTCATATGTTGAAAGATTGGAGTGACTGGGCTTGTATACACTGGAATTTAGAAGGATGAGAGGGGATCTGATTGAAACATGTAAGATTATTAAGGGATTGGACACGCTAGAGGCAGGAAATATGTTCCCGATGTTGGGGGAGTCCAGAACCAGAGGCCACAGTTTAAGAATAAGGGGTAGACAATTTAGAACGGAGTTGAGGAAAAACTTTTTCATACAGAGGGTTGTGGTTCTGTGGAATGCTCTGCCTCAGAAGGCAGTGGAGGTCAATTCTCTGGATTCTTTCAAAATAGAGTTAGGTAGAGCTCTTAAAGATAGCGGAGTGAAGGGATATGGGGAGAAGGCAGGAACAGGGTACTGATTGTGGATGATCAGCCATGATCAAAGTGAATGGCGGTGCTGGCTCGAAAGGCTGAATGGCGTACTCCTGCACCTATTGTCTATCGAGTCTGCTCCACCATTCTATCATGGCTGATTTATTATCCCTCTCAACCCCCATTCTCCTGTCTTCTCCCTGTAACTGTTGATGCTCAGACTAACTGAGAACCTATTACATTTACACTTTTCCTGTCAGAGCTTTTTTGTTGTGGGGTGGGAAGGGACGTATAGCAAATAACTTCAGCCACCAGTCAGCAGATCTGAATATGGGCTGCAGAGTAAGTTTAAAATGCAGCTCTGGAACAACAGGGTTCCGAAGGGCCGGGAGCTGCAGTTAATTGGACGACCAGAGAAGGCTGATGTAAGTTCATTCGGGTGCCCACGGCGGGAGGGGTGAAGTTTGTGCGTAGTTCAAAGAAAGCATTGTAGATGCATTGTAAATATGGAATCGTCCTTTGATCTCCGGCGCATAAAATGTGCAGCGTCGGGGGAGGGGGGTGTCAGGCGGGCCTCTTTCCTCCGAAAGGGCTCTCAACATGAATCTTGCCGTCTCTCACTTTGTTGGATAAAGAGAGTCCTCTTCAGAACTGCCGGCTCGTCATTCTGTCCGGTGACTTTGTTCATGGGATGACACTTCCAGGATTCTGACACTGCCGCAGAATCCAGAGGATTTTGGCCGACCATTCTCAGCAGCTGAACTGTCTCTGCAGCCATTTCCGTTAACGTGCTGGGGCTCACACCATTCCGGAACCTTGGACTTCATCCCACGAGTTTTCCTGGTAACTATTTGTCTGGTGCTTTTGTAAGCTCTTTCCTCTTTGTTAAGTCAAGTCACTTTTTATCGTCATTTCAACCATAACTGCTGGTACAGTACACAGTAAAAATGAGACAACGTTTTTCAGGACCATGGTGCTACAGGAAACAATACAAAAACTACACCGAACTACGTAAAACAACACAAAAACTACGCTAGACTACAGACCTACCCAGGACTGCATAAAGTGCACAAAACAGTGCAGGCATTACAATAAATAATAAACAATAGGCACAGTAGAGGGCAGTAGGTTGGTGTCAGTCCAGGCTCTGGGTATTGAGGAGTCTGATGGCTTGGGGGAAGAAACTGTTACACAGTCTGGTCGTGAGAGACTGAATGCTTCGGTGCCTTTTGCCAGATGGCAGGAGGGAGAAGAGTTTGTATGAGGGGCGCGTGGGGTCCTTCATAATGCTGTTTGCTTTGCGGGTGCAGCGTGTAGTGTAAATGTCTCTAATGACGGGAGGAGAGACCCCGAGGATCTTCTCAGCTGACCTCACTATCCGCTGCAGGGTCTAAGAGTTAATGTTCATTTATCTTTAGTGAGTCCTGTCCTGAAAATGGATCCAAAGTAATTATTTTGTAGTAATTATCCGTAATAATTATAGTGTCTGTCGTTTGTAGAAACAGAAAACCTGCAGCACAATGCAGGCCTCTCGGCCCACAATGCTGTGCCGAACATGTTTAAAGAAGACTCAAAACGATATTAGCTTTGTACGTCTCTTGAACATCGAAAGTACAGTAAAATGCACTTGCATCAAATCGGCGAGGATTGAGCTGGGGGGGTGGTGGGGGGAGCAGTCCGCAAGAGTCGTCACACTTCCACGCAAGCACTAGATTCGGGTTTATTATCACCGGCGTATGCCGTGAAATTTGTTAGCGTTGGGGCAGCATACGTGATAAATATTGGGGGAAAAAGCTGTGGACTAGTCAGTATATTAAGGCGGGAGGAGAAGATGGCAGCGCATGCAGCTCTCCGCGGTGAAATGATATCGCACTTGTTAAATAGGGGCCGTGCACAATTCTGATTTGCTGGAGACAGCCGTGAGAGCACGGAGGAACATCTGGAGAAACTTCTGAAATGTCTGCTTCGCTGCCGCTGCTACTGTGCGATCCAGAATCTCCAGAGGGGAAGGCCCCAAAATCCTCAGCTTTGTGTATCGCATGTTGCCGGGGCCGGGGTTGAAGCGCTCGGCAGAGATGGTGCTCGGTATCGGAGAGCTGGTCGGAGGCTCAAAGTTTTCGGACGGACTTAGAGTCGGACTGTGGTCGGGCATGGCAGGGAGAGTTTTCTTTCTTCTCCCGTCTGCGTGAAATGTGGGACATTTGAGAGACTTTGAACTTTTTTTTTTACCGTGCCCGTGGCCTGTTCTTCATCAAATTGCAGTATTGTTGCACTGTTGTAACTATATGTTATAATTATGTGGTTTTTGTCAGTTTTTCAGTCTTGGTCTGTCCTGTGTTTCTGTGATATCACACCAGAGGAATATTGTATCATTTCTTAATGCACGCATTACTAAATGACAATAAAAGAGGACTGCGTGTCCTCATAATCTAATCTAAATATATGTGTGTATTAAATAGTTAAATTAAAATAAATTATTTTTATACTTTATTGTCGCCAAACAATAGTTTTAAAAAATAAGTATTGAGTTAGTGTTCATGGGTTCAGAGTCCATTTAGAAATCAGATGGTAGAGGGGTCTAATTCGGAAAGTGCAGGGTAGGTACATCCCAAAGATGAAGAAGAATTGTAAAGGGAGAATGAGGCAATGGTACTTGACAAGGACCGCATAAAAACAAGAAAAGAGAGGGCGCATAATATAGCAAGAATTAGTGAGAAGTTAGAGGATTCGGAAGCTTTTAAAAGGGCATCTTAAAAAAAAACCAGGAAGAGAGAGAAGATGAAATATGAAGGTAAACTAGCCAATAGTATCAAAGGGGGTACAAAAAAATTTTTTTCAGGTATGTAAAGAGTAAAAGAGATGAGAGATATCGGACCACTGGAAAATGACACTGGAGAGGGAGTGATGGGGGACAAAGAAAGGGCGGACAAACTTAGTAAGTATTTTGCGTCAGTCTTCGCTGTAGAGGACACCGGCAGTATCCCAGAAATTCTGGAGTGTCGGGGGGTAGAGGTGAGTGTAGCCGCTCTTATTAGGGGGATGGTACGGGGCAAGCTGAAGGGCCGATCAGATTATGGTCTTATCACCAACCTAGCCATAACATTCGGAATACAGCCCGGCACAGTAGCGTACGGTACCAGAGATCTGGGTTCGATTCCATCCGCTGCCTTTAAGGAGCTTGGACGTTCCCCCCGTTACCGCGTGTGCTTCCTCCCACAGTCCAAAGGCGTGCTGGTTAGGTTAATTAGTCGTTGCAAATTGTCCTGTGATTAGGCTTAAGGCTGATTTATAATTGTGCGTACTAGCTTGCGCAAGTGGGCTACGCCATTGTGAGCATTTATACCTGTGCGTTGGTGTGTCTGCGTCGCTCTGCAATTCACCGCCAAAACGCTAGTTGGCGGTGGGGTTTCTACGCCACTGTGTTGACTTTCTTCGCATTGAAACTCAACACAAAGAAACTCAAACTTCAAGCAACGGCGACTGAAACTGAAGGAGGGTGAATTTTCTGTACTTGTCCGGACACTGAGAGACATGGATGAGGAAATGCATTTCAAATATTTTCGGATGTCAGCAGGTAGACTTGACAATTTGGTTCTTCGTCTCCAACCATTTATTTCACATCAGTGTACACACAGTATACTCAGAGACTGGCAATCACCATTTGAGTTTTGGCTTCAGGTGGAAGTCAACAGGCTGTAGCAGCTACAAACTGGCGTCAAGCACAGGGTCCTCCGTAATTTCGGAGGTCTGTAAAGCTTTACGGAAAGCATTGCAGCCAGAGTTCCTTCCCTGCCCTTCAGTCGCCCAATGGGAAGCTATTGCAGCGTAGGAGGAAATGCGATGCTACCAAGCGGACCAATCACAGTTGTTGCGGTCTGCCGCAACGCATAGTTACATTTTGGGAGAGGTGCATGTTAGGCTACGGCGTAGGGTTCAGCGCAGGGTTCGTGGCTACGCCGTACCTACGACGTACATTTGATGCACAAGTATAAATCAGCCTTTAGTGTTAATTAGGTGGCTTGCTGGGTCGGAAGGACTTGCCCTGGGCTTTGTCCCTAACAAAAGCAACTTGCTACGATCACTCTTTGCTTTGGGGGGCCGGTGGGGGTGGTAGTGGACTCCTTTACTCCGAGATCATACATTAAACTTGTCCTAGAGTCGCAGAGAAGTACAGCACAGAAACAAACAGGCCCATCGTTCCTGTCTAGTCCGTACTCTGCCTTGTCCCACCGACCTGTAGAGTCATGGAACACTACAGCGCAGAAACAAATAGGCCCTTTGGCCCATCTAGTCCGCGCTGAACCATTTACGCTGACCAATCCCTTCAACCTTCACCCAGACCACAGCCCTCCATATCCCTCCCATCCACGTGCCTGTCCAAACTTCTCTTAAACATTGAAATCGAGCTGGCGTTCACCACTTGCGCTGGCAGCTGGTTCCACCCTCTCAACGCCCTCTGGGTGAAGAGGTTGTGAAAATATATTGTCCTCAAGATGGCCCATGAAAATTTCTGATAGGACAGCTGGTTTTTGTTTGAGTTTTTGATCTTGCGGATATTTTCCTTGCAGGACAAAAGGCAACTCCCGATTGACATACAGACCAGCAAGCTCTTGGGTAAGTGTAAAGTTCAAAGTAGATTTATTATTAAAATCACCAGATGCCACCCTGAGATTCGTGTCCTTGTGGGCAATCATAGTCAGTCCAAAGAAACCCAATAGAATCAATGAAACATTGTACCCAATGGGATGGATAAACAATCAGTGTGCAGGAGACCGACCACACACACAATCTCTATCTCTCTATTTCTCTATCTCTCTATCTCTCTATCTCTCTATCTCTCTATCTCTCTATCTCTCTATCTCTCTATCTCTCTATCTCTCTATCTCTCTCTATCTCTCTCTATCTCTCTATATCGCTCTCTCTCTATATCTCTCTATCTCTCTCTATCTCTATCTCTCTCTGTCTCTCTCTATCTCTCTCTATCTCTATCTCTCGAT
Source organism: Mobula birostris (assembly GCF_030028105.1). Lineage (NCBI taxonomy): Eukaryota > Metazoa > Chordata > Chondrichthyes > Myliobatiformes > Myliobatidae > Mobula > Mobula birostris. The sequence continues at coordinate 6,798,841 of NC_092402.1, forward strand.
CTCTATCTCTATATCTCTCTCTCTATCTCCCCCTCTATCTCTCCCCCTCTATCTCTCCCCCTCTATCTCTCCCCCTCTATCTCTCCCCCTCTATCTCTCCCCCTCTATCTCTCCCCCTCTATCTCTCCCCCTCCATCTCTCTCTCTCCATCTCTCTCTCTCCCCCTCGCGCAGACACTCACTCTGTTGGAGGATCTCAGCAGGTCGGGCAGTATCTGTGGAGAGGTATAAAGCATTGACACTTTGGGCTGAGTCTTCATTGGGACTGGGAAAAAGGCGGGGTGCGGGGGGAGCCAGAATGAGACCATAAGACATGGGAGCAGAGATACACTATTCAACCCATCGAGTCAACCTCTGTTATAAACACACCCAATGACCTGACCTCCACAGCCATCTGTGACCATGAATTCCACAGATTCACCACCCTCTGCCTAAAGAAATTCCTCCTCGTCTCCGTTCTAAAGTGACTAGTGTGTGTGAGAGTGTATGTGTCTGTGTGAGAGGGCGATTCAGGTTTGTTATCACTGACATTTGACATGAAATATGTTGATTGCAGCAGCAGTACAGTGTAATACGTAAAATATTCTATAAATTATAATAGGAAATATATTAAAAATGAAATAAGCAATGGAAAAACAGAGCAAATAATAGTAAGGTAGTTTTCATTAGCTGTTCAGAAATCTGATGGCAGAGGGGAAGAAGCTGTTCCTGAATCGTTGAGTGTGTGTCTTCAGGCTCCTGTACCTCCTCCCTGATGGCAGAAGGGAAGAAGCTGTTCCTGAATCGTTGAGTGTGTGTCTTCAGGCTCCTGTACCTCCTCCCTGATGGCAGAGGGGAAGGAGCTGTTCCTGAATCGTTGAGTGTGTGTCTTCAGTCTCCTGTACCTCCTCCCTGATGGCAGAGGGGAAGAAGCTGTTCCTGAATCGTTGAGTGTGTGTCTTCAGGCTCCTGTACCTCCTCCCTGATGGCAGAGGGGAAGAAGCTGTTCCTGAATCGTTGAGTGTGTGTCTTCAGGCTCCTGTACCTCCTCCCTGATGGCAGAGGGGAAGAAGCTGTTCCTGAATCTCTGAGTGTGTGTCTTCAGGCTCCTGTACCTCCTCCCTGATGGCAGAGGGGAAGAAGCTGTTCCTGAATCGTTGAGTGTGTGTCTTCAGGCTCCTGTACCTCCTCCCTGATGGCAGAGGGGAAGAAGCTGTTCCTGAATCGCTGAATGTGTGTCTTCAGGCTCCTGTACCTCCTCCATGATGGTAGCAATGAGAAGAGGGCATGTCCTGGGTGGTGGGGGCCCTTAATGATGGACGCCGGCTTCTTGAGTCATCACCTTTTGAAGATCTCCTCGGTGCTGGGGAGCCTGGTGCCCACAATGGAGCTGGCCGAGTTTACAACTCCCTGCAGCTTTTTTCCGTTCCTGTGGGGTGGCCGTTCCGTACCAGACGGGTGATGCAGCCAGTCAGAGTGCTGTCCGCCGTACCTCTGTAGAAATTGGTTGGGTGCCGGCGGACCGGAGAGACCTTGCTGCGGTGGTGGCTGAGACGGCTGGTGAGGTGTGCTGGGGAATCTCAGAAGGTGGCCATTCAGCCCGTCAGGTCTGTGCTGTTCGATCACGGCTTGCTTACTTGTCAAGTTACAGTGTGGAATAGGGTGCACTGACCCCTCAAGACACACTGCCCAGCAACCTCCTACCCCCCACCCCCCGATTTTAATCCTAGCCTACTCACAGGACAGTATTCAACAAGAATAGAGGGGTGTCCATTTAGAACGGAGATGAGGAGGAATTTCTTTTAAACAGAGAGCAATGAATCTGTGGAGCTTGTTGCCACAGCCAGCTGAGGAGGCCAAGTCACTGGGTGTATTTAAAGCAGAGGTAGACAGATTCTTCTTGTGTTGGCGCGTGGCCAAGTGGCTAAGGCATCGGTCTAGTGATCTGAAGGTCGCTAGTTCGAGCCTCGGCTGAGGCAGCGTGTTGTGTCCGTGAGCAAGGCACTTAACCACACATTGCTCTGCGACGACACCGGTGCCAAGCTGTATGGGTCCTAATGCCCTTCCCTTGGACAACATCGGTGGCGTGGAGAGGGGAGACTTGCAGCATGGGCAACTGCTGGTCTTCCATACAACCTTACCCTGGAAACCTTCCGAGGTGCAAATCCATGGTCTCATGACGGATGCCTATGAAGATAGATTCTTGATTAGTCAGGGCTTGAAGGCAGGAGATTGGGGGCTGAGAGGGAAAATGGATCAGCCATGAGGAAATGGCAGATCAGATCCGATGGGCCAAATGGCTGACCACTGCTCCTATAGCTCATGGTCTTAACCTCCCAACCGGTACGTCTTTGGACAGTGGGAGGAAACAGGAGCACCTGGAGGAAACCCACGCAGTCACGGGGAGAACGTGCAAAATCCTGACAAGCAGCGGTGGGAATTGAACCTGAGTCGCCAGTAATGTAAAGTGTCGTGCTAACCACTACACTACCGTGTGTAAGAGGGATTTGTTTTCCCTCTCAGCCCCATTGTTCTTCCTTCTCCCCATGACGTTTGACACCCTGGCGACCCTGGTGAGTCAAGAACTGATCAACCTTCACTTTAAATATACCCAATGGCTTGGCCTGCTTGGCTGTCTGTGGCAATGAATTCCCCTCTTAAGAAGGTTGGAGGGGTGAAGAAGAGTGCAAATCGGAAGATGAGAGGGAAATCTAGGTGGGGGGCAAAAAATAATTTTTTTATTATTATTATTGGTAGTGGGAACATGGGTGTGGGGTGGAGATATGTCTCTGTACCAAAGGAGGTGTGAGGCGCTCCTTCCCTCCGCTAGCCTGCGGGTCACCCTTGGGCAAGGTGTGGCACCTGCTTAGCCCCCTGATCAGGGTCAGGTGAAACTGTGGGATCAGGTGGTGGACGGTCGTACGAGCAGCCGGTGCAGATCACAAGTCCTGGTGGTGCGACCTCCGACGCCAGGCAGACAATCTCTGAAGGGTATTGATAATGGCTGGTGGGGCGGGTGGGATGTCACCAGTCATGTAAGGTCACTGCCCAGAAGAACACGATGGCAAACCCACGTCTGTAGATACAATTTGTCAAGAAAGACCGTGATCGCCCATGTCAGACAACACGGCACGTAGTGATGATGTCATTTGACACAGCACGTGGTGATAATGATTAGAAGTTTAACTTAATGTGGGTGGCACCAACTGACCTTTGGCGTCACTCTTTGCAAGTTAAGGCTCTGTGCTAAAGGCTAGAGGCGAGGGTGGAGCACCGTGGGAGGGGCATGGGGGCAGGTGGCAGAGAAGGAAAGCCAGGGGTCGGGGGGTGCAGACACGCATCCAGCCCTGGGACACCAGGCAAGGCCATCTGATTCCAAACGAACGGTTTATTGATGATTACAGAATGTCTCTCTGGTGCTTCCCTCTTCCTCCCCCTTTTCCCAACCATGATTCCCCCTCTCCCTTCCCCTTTTCCCAACCATGATTCCCCTCTCCCTCCCCGTTTTCCCAACCATGATTCCCCTCTCCCTCCCCCTTTTCCCAACCATGATTCCCCCTCTCCCTCCCCCTTTTCCCAACTATAATTCCCCTCTCCCTCCCCTTTTCCCAACCATGATTCCCCTCTCCCTTCCCCTTTTCCCAACCACGATTCCCCTCTCCCTCCCCCTTTTCCCAACTATGATTCCCCTCTCCATCCCCTTTTCCCAACCATGATTCCCCTCACACTTCCCCTTTTCCCAACCATGATTCCTCTCTCCCTTCCCCTTTTCCCAACCATGATTCCCTTCTCCCTTCCCCTTTTCCCAACCATGATTCCCCTCTCCCTTCCCCTTTTCCCAACTATGATTCCTCTCTCCCTTCCCCTTTTCCCAACCATGATTCCCCTCTCCCCCTTTTCCCCAACCATGATTCCCCTCTCCCTTCTCCTTTTCCCAACCATGATTTCCCTCTCCCTTCCCCCTTTTCCCAACCATGATTCCCCTCTCCCTTCCCCTTTTCCCAACTATGATTTCCCTCTCCCTTCCCCCTTTTCCCAACCATGATTCCCCTCTCCCTTCCCCTTTTCCCAACTATGATTCCCCTCTCCCTTCCCTTTTTCCCAACCATGATTCCCCTCTCCCTTCTGCTTTTTCCCAACCATGATTCCCCTCTCCCTTCTCCTTTTCCCAACCATGATTTCCCTCTCCCTTCCCCCTTTTCCCAACCATGATTCCCCTCTCCCTTCTCTTTTTCCCAACCATGATTCCCCTCTCCCTTCTCCTTCCCTCTCTCAGTCCATTTCAGAATTAGGTTTATCGTCACTCACATATGTCACGAAATTTGCTTTTTTTTTGCAGCAGTTCAGTGTAATACATAAAATTACTACAGTACAGTATGCAAACATAGGTACCCTAGCTCTATATAACCATATAACAATTACGGCACGGAAACAGGCCATCTCGGCCCTTCTAGTCCATGCCGAACTCTTACTCTCACCTGGTCCCACCGACTATATAGACTTTTGTACTCTACTGTAAATGTCACCATATACAACCCTGAGATTCACACAAACAGGTAAAAACAAGCAAAATAATAATAATAAAAATAATCAATATCGAGAGCATAAGATGAATAGTTCTTGAAAGTGAGCTGGTAGGTTGAGGAAACAGTTCGGTGTTGGAATGAGTGAAGTTGTATATTACTTATTGAGATACAGTGTGGAATTGGCCCGGCAATGCTCTGATTTAATCCTAGCCTAATCACGGGGACAATTTACAGTGAACAGTTAACCTACTGACTGGCTGGTCTTTGGACTGTGGGAGGAAACCCACGTGGTCACGGGAAGAACGTACAAACTCCTTACAGACAGCGACGGGAATTGAACCCGGGTCGCTGGTACTGTAAAGCGTCATGCTGATTGCTGCTCTACCCTGCCGCTCCCCCTCTCCTCTGGTTCTTCTTTCTTGAAGGTGACGTGGGAGTCACGGGGTATTTTTGTTTCCCCCTCAGACTGGCTGGTGGATCGGAGACACTGCGATCTGAAGTGGCAGAGCTCGGTCCTGACCATCCGAGAGAAGATAAACAATGCCATCCAGGACATGCCGGAGAACGAGGAGATCAAACAGCTCCTGTCGGGATCATGTCAGTAATCTTTCCGGTCTCTCCAGCCTTTCCACTGCAAAACAAACCCATAGTTAACGCTTTGGACAGTCCGGAACTAACACAATCTCAAGCCTGTTTTAAACACAAGAGACGCCACAGATGCTGGAAATCCAGAGTGACACACACACGCATACTCACACACTCACAGACATATTCAGAATCAAGCGCACACACAGTCACAGTCGCATGTGCACACTCAGACGCGCGCGCACGCACACGCACACACAAAATGCTGGAGGAACTCAGCAGGTCGGGCAGCATCTATGGAGAGGAATAAATAGTTGATGTTTGGGGCCCAGATCCTCCATCAGGAGTGGAAATAAAGGGGGAAGAAGCAGGAATAAGAAGGTGGGGGAGAGGGAGGACGAACTGACAGGTGGCAGGTGAGTCCAGGTGAAGGGGAAGGTGGGTGGGTGGGGGAGGGGGAGGAGGACAAGCTGACAGGTGAGGGTGGAGGTGGATGGGTGGTGGAGAGGTAGAGGAGGACAAGGTGATGGGTGAGACCAGGTGAGGGGGAAGGTGGGTGGGTGGGGGAGAGGGAGGAGGACAAGCTGACAGGTGAGACCAGGTGAGGGGGAAGGTGGGTAGCTGGGGAAGGGGGTAGAGTACAAGCTGACAGGTGAGACCAGGTGAGGGAGAAGGTGGGTGGGTGGGGGAGAGGGAGGAGGACAAGCTGACAGGTGACAGGTGAGACCAGGTGAGGGGGAAGGTGGGTAGGTGGGGAAGGGGGCAGAGTACAAGCTGACAGGTGACAGGTGAGGGAGAAGGTGGGTGGGGGGGGAGGAGGAGGAGGACAAGGTGACAGATGAGACCTGGTGAGGGGGAAGGTGGGTGGGGGAGGGGAGGAGGGCAAGGTGACAGGTGAGACCAGGTGATGGGGAAGGTGGGTGGGTGGGGGTGGGGGAGGAGTATATGCTGGCAGGTGACAGGTGAGACTGGGAGAGTGGAAAAGTGTGTGAGGGACGGGGGGCAATGAATTAAGAAGCTGGGAGGTGATAGATGGAAAAGATAAAGAGTTGAACAAGAAGGAATCTGATAGAGGAGAGTGGACCATGGGAGAAAGGGATGAAGGAGGGGACGCAGAGGGAGGTGAGGAGAAGAGAAGAGCATCAGAATGGGGAATGAAAGGGCAGGGAGAGAAATTACGAGAAGTTAGAGAAATTAGTGTTCATGTCATCAGGTTGGAGGCCCCCACCTTCTTACTGTGGCTTCTCCCCCCTTCCTTTCCAGTCCCGATGAAGGGTCTCCATCCAAAACGTAGAGCGTTTAATCCCCTTCTGTCGATGCTGCCTGACCTGCTGAGTTCCTCCAGCAGTTTTGTGCATCTTACAAGCCTGGCTTACATCGACTAACATAGTTCTTATCATCAAACGCCCCTCTGCCAAAGTGCTGGGTTCGGCAGGAATCTCAGTGAGTTGCTACCTTGCGTCCTGTCGTTCAGCCCATAACCCCTACTGGGGCATAGGTGGCTGTCAGCGGCTGGCTAGAGTCCTCTGGCCTGGGGCATCCGATGAAGACGGAAAAGTTTCCGATATTCTGAGATTTACGTGATTATCGGACTGTACTTCATATTGGTTTCCTTCAGTGTTTCAGTGTTTTCTTTCTTGTGCATAATTGGTGTGGGAGGGGGTGATCTGTTAACTTTTGTGTGCAAGAATGGGAAATTATTCATGCGGGGGGGGCGGTGTAGGGAGCCGATGTCTTTCCTTTCACCAACACCCGTGGTCTTTCTGTATTTCATGGCTATCTGGAGAAGACGAGTATCAGCGTTGTATCGTGCATGCATACTTTGGCAACAAAATGAACCTTTGGGAGTACAGGTTCATAGTTCCTTGAAAGGGGCATCACAGGTAGCGAGGGTCGTAAAGTATATCGGCCCTCATAAATCAGCGTTTAGAGTACGGGAGGTGGGATGTTACGCTGGAGTTGTACAAGACATTGGTGAGGCCTGATTTGGAGTTCTAGTCATCTACCTACAGGAAAGATGTAAATAAGATTGAAATAGTATAGAGAAGATTTACCATTTGTTGCTGGGACTTGACCTGAGTTATAAGGAAAGTTTGAACAGGTTAGGACTTTATTTGCTGGGGCGTAGGAGAGTGAGGGGAGCTTTGATAGAGTTGGACAAAATTACGAGGGGTATAGGTAAGGTAAAAGCAAGCAGGCATTTCCCATTGAGGTGGGTTGAGACTAGAGCCAGAGGCCATAGGTTAAGAGTGAAGGGGTCTCGAAACGGTCCTTCCAGGTGAGACAACACTTCACCTGTGAACCTGCTGGAGTCGCCTACCAGTGTGGCCTCCTCTACCTTGGTGAGACCCGTCGCGAATTGGGGAGCCTGTTTAATCTAGAACCTCCGCTCCATTCCGAGTTTGAGGGAAAAGTTTGAATAGGTTCAGACTTTATTCCCTGGAGCGCAGGAGAATGAAGGGGAGATACGATGGCGGTGGACAAAATTATGAGGGGGGGGGGTGTAGCTAGGATCGCTATCTGTACTGTGGCTGGAGGTTAAGGGTTAAGGGTGAAAGGTGAAATGTTGAGGTCATGGGTTCAGGGTGGGAGGTTGGTTTGCAGATGCAGCAGGTTATCAAGAAGACAAATGGAATGTTGGCCTTCATTGCCGGAGGGATTGAATGTAAGAGCAGGGAGGTTATGCTGCAACTGTACAGGGTACTGGTGAGGCCACACCTGGAGTATTGTGTGCAGTTCTGGGCTCCTTCCTTAATGAAGGATATACTGGCTTTGGAGGTGATGCAGAGGGGGTTCACCAGGTTGATTCTAGACATGAGGGGGTTAGACTATGAGGAGAGAGTGAGTCACCTGGTACTGTACTGGCTGGAATTCAGGAGGATGAGAGGAGACCTTATAGAAACATATAAAATTACGAAAGGGATAGATAAGATAGAGGCAGGAAAGTTGTGTCCACTGGCAAGTGAGACGAGAACTAGGGAACACAGCCTCAAGATTCAGGAGAGGAGATTTAGGACAGAGATGAGGAGGAACTGCTTTTCCCAGAGAGTGGTGAATCTGTGGAATTCTCTGTCCACCAAAGCAGTGGAGGCTACCTCAGTAAGTACACTTAAGACAAGGTTGGATAGATTATTGCATAGTTGGGGAATTAAAGGGTTATGGGGATGAGTCCATGGTCAGATCAGCCATGATCTTATTGAATGGCGGGGCAGACTGGACGGGCCAGATGGCCAACTCCTGCTCCTATTTGAATCGAATTAAAGTCAATTCAATTACTTACATCCTTCACATACGTGAGGAGTAAAAAACCTTTACATTACCTCTGTGTCTAAATGTGTAATGTGCAATTTATAGTAATTTGTAATAATTAATATGTTCAACAGGACAGTCAGTATAACATAGAAAGACAGTTGTGTCACTGTGAGTTCATCAGTCCGATGGCCTGGTGGAAGAAGCTGTCCCGGAGCCTGTTGGTCCTAGCTTTTATGCTGCGGTACCGTTTCCCAGACGGTAGCAGATGGAACAGCTTGTGTTTGGGATGACTCGGGTCTCCAATGATCCTTCGGGCCCTTTTTACACACCTGTCACTGTAAATGTCCTGAATAGTGGGAAGTTCCCATCTACAGATGTGCTGGGCTGTCCGCACCAGTCTCTGCAGAGTCCTGTGATTGAGGGAAATACAGTTCCTGTACCAGCAGTGATGCAGCCAGTCAGGATGCTCTCAATCGTGCCCCTGTAGAAAGTTCTTAGAATTTGGCGCCCATACCAAACTTCCTCAACTGTCTGAGGTGAAAGAGGCACTGTTGTGCTTTTTTCACCATACGGCCGGTATGTACAGACCACGCGAGATCCTCGGTGATGTTTATGCTGAGGAACTTAAAGCTGTTCACCCTCTCAACGCCAGATCCATTGATGTCAACAGGGTTTAGCCCATCTCCATTCCTCCTGTAGTCCACAACCAGCTCCTTTGTTTTTGCGACGGTCAGGATGATGGCTTCTTCTCTGTAGGCTTCCTCATTATTATTTGAGATTAGGCCAATCAGTGTAGTATCGTCTGCAAATTAGCAGATTGGAGCTGTGGGCGGCGACACAGTCATGGGTATACAGGGAGTAAAGGAGGGGGCTTAGGACACAGCCCTGAGGGGCACCTGTGTTGAGGGTCAGAGGTGAGAGAGCCCACTCTTACCGCCTGCCGGCGATCTGACAGAAATTCTTGTATGTTTAAGGGGAGCTTCTTCACTCAGAGGGTGGGGACGAGCTGCCAGTGGAGGTGGTGGCTGCAGGTTCACCTGCATTATTTTAAGAGTAACTTGGATAAGTGCGTGGACGGGAGGGGTGCTGAGGGCGATGGTCCAGGTGTGGGGCAGTGGGACCAGACAGGTCAATAGTTCAGATGCTGCAAAGGGCCTGTTTCTGTGCTGAAGTGCTCTATAACCTTGACTCTAAAAGGGGAAATTGATATCTACGCCGTCGGGCTTTGATGAAGCTACTCCTGCCCTCACTTTCAGAGCGACTAGGGTGGAGGTCACGAAAGCCGGCGTGTCCTCTCACCCTTCCTGCGTGAAGGACTCTAGTTCCTGCTCCGTTCGGCCGATAACTGTATCCCTCTCCTGCAGATATTCACTACTTCCATTGCTTGAGAATTGTCGAGATCCTCAGAAGAACGGAAGCATCGACGAAGAATATATTTGGCGGTTACTCTTCGCAGCGGATGAAGGTGACTTTCTGCTCGAGTTGGCTTTACAAGTGCACCTTTCGTTTTTACGGAAATGAAAACCCCGACTGTCACCCCCCTTGTCTCTTTCTTCCTTCAGGACTGGCAGGAGATAGTCTCTCTGTATGAAAAGGACAACGTTTACTTGGGTACGTGGGGTCGGTTTGTATTTTACAAAAGCGCCCGCTGGATCTTTGACACTCACTGATTCACGCTTACTTCGCACGTGGATGCGACTGAGTGTGATGCACGCTCACACAAAACTCAGCAGGTCAGGCAGCGTCTGTGGAGAGGAATGACCAGTCGACGTTTCGGCCGGAGGCCCTCCTTCGGGACTGGAAAGGAAGCGGGAGGGAGGAAGGTGCCAGAATAAGAAGGTGGGGGGTGGGGGGAGAAAGGAGCACGAGCTGGAAGGTGATAGGTGAAGCCGGGTAGGTGGAAAAGGTAAAGGGCTGGAGGGGAAAGAGATCTAATAGGACCACGGGAGAAAGGGAAGAGGGAGGTGAGGAGAAAAGAAGATACAAGAAGGAAGCCGGAATGGGGAATTGAAGAAGAGGGAAGCGGGAGGTGGTGGGAGGGGTGTAGAATACTCTGGAACCATTGACCAGGAGAAGCCAGAATGAAAAGGTGGGGGAGGGATGGGGAAGGAGGCTAGCTGGAAGGTGAGAGGTGAAACCAGGTGGTGGGAAAGGTAGAGGGCTGGAGAGGAAGGAATCTGATTGGAGAGGAGAGTGGACCGTGGGAGAAAGGGAAGGAGGAGGGACACCAGGGGGAGGTGATGGGTGGGAAAGGTAAAGGGCTGGAGAGGAAGGAATCTGATTGGAGAGGAGAGTGGACCGTGGGAGAAAGGGAAGGAGAAGGGACACCAAGGGGAGGTGATGGGTGGGAAAGGTAAAGGGCTGGAGAGGAAGGAATCTGATAGGAGAGGAGAGTGGACTGTGGGAGAAAGGGAAGGAGGAGGGACACCAGGGGGAGGTGATAGGTGGAAAAGGTAAAGGGCTGGAGAGGAAGGAATTTGATCGGAGAGGAGAGTGGACCATGGGAGAAGGGGAAGGAGGAGGGACACCAGGGGGAGGTGATGGGTGGGAAAGGTAAAGGGCTGGAGGAAGGAATCTGAAAGGAGAGCGGACCATGGGCGGAAGGGGAGGAGGAGGGAGCACCCGGGTGGGGGGGGGGCGGGGTGATATACAGGTGAGAAGAGGTAAGAAACCAGAGTGGACAATTCATGGTGAAACTTTACCTAGTAAACACCAGAGATGCTGCAGATGCTGGAAATTCCGAGCAACGCACACAGAATGCTGGAGGATCTCAGCGGGCCAGGCAGCATCTGTGGAAATGAACAAACAGGACTGGAAAGGAAGGGGGAAGATGCCAGAGTGAAAAAGGTGGATGGGGGCGGGGGAGAGAAGGCGCGCCTGCTGACGGGTGACAGGTGAAGCTGGGGGAGGTGGGAGACTAACGTATTTTGTGAGTAATGCAATTACCACAGTTCGAAGTTCAAAAGTAAATTTATTATCGAAGTACATATATGTCACCATATACAACCCTGAGATTCACTTTATTGTGGACTAAAAAGCTAGTTTTTAAAAAAAAGTATTTGTTTAAAGTTTGCTCTGGAAACCTGTGATGACATCGCCTTTATACAGTGTGATTTGACACCATTGATAAACTGAATAAATGAATATAATAACCATAACAGAATCAATGATAGACCGCACCAACCAGGGTGCTCAACCAGTGTGTGCAGAAGACAACAAACTGAGCAAATACAAAAAGTAAGAAATAATCTTAAATAAATAAGCAATAAATATCGAGAATGTGAGATGAAGAGAATCCTTGAAAGTGACTCAATTAGTTGTTGGAACATTTCAGTGATGGGGCGAGTGAAGTTTGGTTCAAGGGCCTGATGGTTGAGGGGTAATAATTATTCCTGAACCTGGTGGTGTGGGTCTTGAGGCTCCTGTACCTCCTTCCTGATGCTTAAAGGGGTGATAACTGTTCCTGAACCTGGTGGTGTGGGTCCTGAGGCTCCTGTACCTCCTTCCTGATGCTTGAGGGGTAATAACTGTTCCTGAACCTGGTGATGTGGGACCTGAGGCTCCTGTACCTCCTTCCTGATGGTTGAGGGGTAATAACTGTTCCTGAACCTGGTGGTGTGGGTCCTGAGGCTCCTGTACCTCCTTCCTGATGGTTGAGGGGGTAATAACTGTCCCTGAACCTGGTGGTGTTGTCCTGAGGCTCCTGTACCTCCTTCCTGATGGCACCAGTGAAAAGAGAGTTTCTGGGTGGAATTGCACAGGTTGGAAGGGAATGAAGAAACTACCATTAGAGGTGAATGAGGCAAATAGCACAGAAACCCCCTGTTCACATTCAAATTTATCTATCAACATGTGCATCGAAGCATACAGTGAAATGCGTCGTTGCCAGACACTGGACCTTCCAATCCCCAGCAGGCTGTCAGAGATGTGTAGACACTGGGCCTTTGAATTCCCCTGCGGACTCTCTGAGATTCACAGACACTGGATCTTCGAATCCCCCAGTGGATTCAGAGGGATTTGTAGACATTGTGCCTTCGAATTCCCCAGTGGACTCTCAGAGATTTGTAGACTCTGGGTCTTCGAATTCCCCAATGGACTCACAGAAATTTGCAGACACTGGGCCTTCGAATTCCCCAGTGGGCTCAGAGATTTGCAGACCTCGACCTCTGGGCTTCCAATCAACACTCAGTTATTAGCCTTCAACCATCAGGAAGGAGGTACAGGAGCCTTGGGACCCACACCAGCAGGTTCAGGAACAGTTATTATCCCTCAACCATCAGGAAGGAGGTACAGGAGCCTCAGGTCCCACGCCACCAGGTTCAGGAACAGTTATTACCCCTCAACCATCAGGAAGGAGGTACAGGAGCCTCAGGTCCCACACCACCAGGTTCAGGAACAGTTATTACCCCCTCAACCATCAGGAAGGAGACACAGGAGCCTCAGGACCCACGCCACCAGGTTCAGGAACAGTTATTACCCCTCAACCATCAGGAAGGAGACACAGGAGCCTCAGGACCCACACCACCAGGTTCAGGAACAGTTATTACCCCCTCAACCATCAGGAAGGAGGTACAGGAGTCTCAGGAGTCACACCACCAGGTTCAGGAGCAGCTAATACCCCATCAGGCTCTTGAATCAAAGGGGATAGCTTCACTTGCCCCATCACTGAAATCACAACCAATGGACTCAATTTCAAGAACTCTTCATCTCACGTTCTCGATATTCATTTATTTATTATTATTGTTTCTTCTTCTTTTATTTGCACAGTTCGTTGTCTTCTGTACTCTAGTTGAACACCCAATTCGGGCGGTCTGTCATTGATTCTGTTATGATTATTATTCTATAGATTTATTGGGTATACACAGAAAAAAATTAATGTCAGGGTTGTATATGGTGACATAGATGTGTATTTTGATAATAAGATTTGCTTTGAACTTTGAGAAAGGGGAAAAGTAAATTAAACGTGATGGGTTGACCTTGTGCTCTGACGACAGTTGAGCTGGCCAGTTTCCTGGTGCGTAACGTGAGCTACGAGATCCCCTCCCTGAAGAAGCAGATCAGCAAGTGCCAGCAGCTCCAGCAGGAGTATGCCCGCAAGGAGATGGATTACGTCAACAACGCAGCCACCCTGCGGGACAAGTTCTACGCCTCCTGCAAGCAGTTCGGAATCACGGTATGTCAGCCCGCGGTTACACGGTTCGAGGGCCGCGAGGTAACATCGCAGCTCTACTAAAAACCCGGGTTAGATCAGACTTGGGATACTGTGCTATGCTCTGCTGCTGGATTGTTGCAGAGTTATTAATTACACGAGTGGGATATTGGCTGGAAAGGAATCGGGGCCTTTAGGGCAGTAAGGCTGAGTCAGAATCAGGTTTATTATCACGTAATTAAAACTGAAGAAATTTGGCCTGTCCCCTGAAACTCTCACTAATTTTTATAGTCGCACCGTAGAAAGCATTCTTCTAGGGTGCATCACAACCTGGTATGGAAGTTGTCCTGTCCAAGACCGGAAGAAGCTGCGGAAGATCATGAACACGGCCCGGCACATCACACAAACCAATCTTCCGTCCTTGGACTCACTTTACACCGCACGCTGTCGGAGCAGTGCTGCCAGGATAATCAAGGACACGACCCACCCAGCCAACACACTTTTCGTCCCTCTTCCCTCCGGGAGAAGGCTCAGGAGCTTGAAGACTCATACGGCCAGATTTGGGAACAGCTTCTTTCCAACTGTGATAAGACTGCTGAACGGATCCTGACCCGGATCTGGGCCGTAACCTCCAAGTATCCCAACCTGCCTCTCGGTTTTTTTACACTACCTTACTTTCCATTTTTCTATTTTATGTTTATGTTTTATAATTTAAATTTTTAATATTTACTAATTTTAACTTTTTAATATTTATGATATTTGTAATCCAGGGAGTGTGAAGCGCAGAATCAAATATCGCTGTGATGATTGTACGTTTTAGTACCAATTGTTTGGCGACAATAAAGTATGAAGTATAATTAATATCAGTGGTGGAGGTAGATACATTAGTGAAGTTTAAGAGACTGCTAGACAGGTATATGGAGGAATTTAAGTTGGGGGGTTATATAGGAGGCAGGGTTTGGGGGTCAGCACAACATTGTGGGCCTCTAATGTGCTGTAATGTTCCATGTAAGATTGTAGACTGTTTCCCAAACGGAGAGAAATGTCAAAAACCCGTGGTGCAAAGGGACTTGGGAGTCCTGGTGCAGGTTAATTTACAGGTTGATTTAGTGGTGAGGGAGGCAAATGTGACACCAGCATTCATTTCCAGAAGACTTGATAAGCCTGAGGTGGCTCATTTTGGGAGGTCAAATACGATGGCAGGATATAGTAAGACTCTTTCTTGGCAGTGTGGAGGATCAGAGGGATCTTGGGGTCTGAGTCCATAGGACACTCAAAGCTGCTGTGCAGGTTGACTCTGTGGTTAAGAAGGCATACAGTGCATTGGCCTTCATCAATCATGGGACTGAGTTCAAGAGCTGAGAGGTAATGTTGCAGCTATATAGGACTCTGGTCAGATCCCACTTGGAATACTGTGCTCAGTTCTGGTCGCCTCACTACAGGAAGGATGTGGAAACCATAGAAAGGTTGCAGAGGAGATTTACAAGGATGTTGCCTGTATTGGGGAGCATGACTTATGAGAATAGGTTGAGTGAACTCGGCCTTTTCTCCTTGGAGGGACGGAGGATGAGAGGTGACCTGATAGAGGTGTATAAGATGAAGAGAGGCATTGATCGTGTGGATAGTCAGAGGCTTTTCCCCAGGGCTGAAATACCTAGCACGAGGGGACACAGTTTTAAGCTGCTTGGTTGTAGGTACAGAGGAGATGTCTGGGGTACATTTTTTACGCAGAGTGTGAGTGCATGGAATGGGCTGTCGGCGATAGTGGTGGAAGTAGGTGCGAATTTTAAGAGACTCCTGGACAGGTACATGGAGCTTAGTAAAATAGAGGGCTCAGGGTAACCCTGGGTAGTTTTTAAGGTAAGGACATGTTCAGCACAGCATTGTGGGCCGAAAGGGCCTGTATTGTGCTGTAGGTTTGCTATGTAACTATGTTTCTATAAAAGTAAGGAGATAGTGTTAAAGCACTGGTGAGGCCTCACTTGGAGTACTGTGAGCGGTTTTGGGCAATTATCAAAGAAAGGTCGAGCTGACGTTGATGAGGGCTCAGAGAAGGTTCACAAAAATAATTCTAAGATTGAATGGCTCGTCATATGAAGGGCCCTGGGTCTGTATTCACTGGAATTCAGGAGACTGAGGGGAGGGATCTCATTGAAATCTTTCGAATGGTGAAAGGCCTTGATAGAGTGGATGTGGAGAGGATGTTTCCTATAGTGGGGGAGTCTAGGATCAGAGGACACAGATAGAGTGGTTGTGGAGAGGATGTTTCCTATAGTGGGGGAGTCTAGGACCAGAGGACACGGATAGAGTGGATGTGGAGAGGATGTTTCCAATAGTGGGGGGAGTCTAGGACCAGAGGGCACAGATAGAGTGGATGTGGAGAAGATGTTTCCTATAGTGGGGGGAGTCTAGGACCAGAGGGCACTGATAGAGTGGATGTGGAGAGGATGTTTCCTATAGTGGGGGAGTCTAGGACCAGAGGACACAGAGGGGATGTGGAGAGGATGTTTCCTACAGTGGGGGAGTCTAGGACCAGAGGACACAGATAGAGTGGATGTGGAGAGGATGTTTCCTACAGTGGGGGAGTCTAGGACCAGAGGACACAGATAGAGTGGATGTGGAGAGGATGTTTCCTATAGTGGGGGAGTCTAGGACCAGAGGGCACCGATAGAGTGGGATGTGGAGAGGATGTTTCCTATAGTGGGGGAGTCTAGGACCAGAGGACACAGATAGAGTGGATGTGGAGAGGATGTTTCCTATAGTCGGGGAGTCTAGGACCAGAGGACAGAGACAGAGTGGATGTGGAGAGGATGTTTCCTATAGTGGGGGAGTCTAGGACCAGAGGACACAGATAGAGTGGATGTGGAGAGGATGTTTCCTATAGTGGGGGAGTCTAGGACCAGAGGACACAGATAGAGTGGATGTGGAGAGGATGTTTCCTACAGTGGGGGAGTCTAGGACCAGAGGACACAGATAGAGTGGATGTGGAGAGGATGTTTCCTATAGTGGGGGAGTCTAGGACCAGAGGGCACCGATAGAGTGGGATGTGGAGAGGATGTTTCCTATAGTGGGGGAGTCTAGGACCAGAGGACACAGATAGAGTGGATGTGGAGAGGATGTTTCCTATAGTGGGGGAGTCTAGGACCAGAGGGCACCGATAGAGTGGATGTGGAGAGGATGTTTCCTATAGTGGGGGGAGTCTAGGACCAGAGGGCACAGCCTCAGAACAGGGGAACACCCATTTAGGATGGAGATGATGAGGAATTTCTTTAGCCAGAGGGTGGTGAATCTGTGGAATTCATTGCCGCAGATGACTGTGGAGGCCGAGTCAGTGGGTGTATTGAAAGCAGAGGTTGATGGATTCTTGATTGGTCAGGGTATGAAGGGATGGGGGGTGCTGAAGGCAGGAGATTGCTGGTGAGAGGGAAATGGATAAGCCTTGGTGACGCAGACTCGATGGGCTAAATGGCCTAATTCTGCTGCTCCATCTCATGGTCCGATATCTACAGCTGATCCAAGTTCCGGGGGTCCCCTTTCATGGTGTCCAGAACGCCACCGTTCAGCACATCGTCCACGACACTGCTACCCCACCCATCCAAGTGGTCAGATTCTGATCCGTAAATCTTGTGATCCCGTGGGAAATTTCTGGTTTTGCGGCAGCGTTACGGTGCTTTTTCCCCACTTGTATAGGTGGGGCGGGGCGGCCCCGTAGCGTAAGCATTCGCTTGGCTCTCTTACTGCGCCAGCAACACGGGTTCGATTCCCGCCACTGACTGTCACGAGTTTGCACGTTTTCTCCTCCCCATCCCGCCCCCCCCCCCCGCCCCCCGTGACCGGCCAGGTTTCCTCCAGCAGCTCTGGTTTCCTCCCACAGTCCAAAGACCTGTGGGTTGATCGGCTGTTTGTTCATGTGGCTGTGTTACTGGGCAGTGCAGCCTCGTTTGTCCAGAAGACCGTAAGACACAGGAGCAGAATTCAGCCATCTGGCCCATCGAGTCTGCTCCGCCATTCAATCGTGGCTGATCCTTTTCTCACCACCCCCCCCCCCCGCCCACAGCCCCACTCCCTGGCTTCCTCCCCGTAACCCTTGATGCAGTGTCCAATCAAGAAACTATCCATCTCTGCTGTAAGTACACCGAATGACCTGGCCTCCACAGCCACTCGTGGCAACAAATTCCACAAATTCACCACCCTCTGGCTAAAGAAATTTCTCCGCATCTCTGCTTTAAATGGACGCCCCCCTATCCTGAGGCTGTGCCCTCTTGTCCTAGACTCTCCCCACCAAGGGAAACATCCTTTCCACATTTACTCCATCTAGGCCTTTCAACGTTGGAAAGGTTTCAGTGAGATTTCCCCCCCCCCCACCCATCCTTCTGAATTCCAGCGAGTACAGACCCAAAGCCATCAAACGTTCCTCCTATGATAACCCTTTAATTCCCGGAATCATCCTTGTGAACCTCCTCTGGAGCCTCTCCAATGCCAACATGTCCTTTCTTAGAGAAGAAGCTCAAAACTGTTCACAATACTCAAGGTGAGGCCTCACCAGTGCCTTATAAAGCCTCAACATCATATCCCTGCTCTTGTATTCTAGACCTCTTGAAATGAATGCTAACATTGCATTTGCCGTCCTCACCACCGACTCAACCTGCAAGTTAACCTTTTGGGTGTTCTGCACAAGGACTCCCAAGTCCCTCTGCATCTCTGATTTTTGGATTTTCTCCCCATTCAGAAAATAGTCCACACACTTATTTCTACTACCAAAGTGCATGACTATGCACTTTCCAACATTGTATTTCATTTGCCACTGACTTGCCCATTCTCCTAATCTGTCCAAGTCCTTCTGCAGCCTGTTTCCTCAACACTACCTGCCCCTCCACAAATCTTCATATCATCTGCAAATTTGGCAGCAAAGCTATCTATCCCATCATCTAAATCAGCGCTCCCCAAACCACCGGGCCGCACAGCATGTGCTACCGGGCCGCGAGGAAACGATATGATTTGGCGATATGAGTCAGCTGCACCTTTCCTCATTCCCTGTCACGCCCACTGTTGAGCTTGAACACACGCGAGGTCATTACCCGCACGTCATCCATGCCAGCGCGGAAAGGAGATCAACTCCTTGAGCTTGCAAATGACGGCGGGCTGAAAAGTATGTTTGACATAACATCTCTGCCGGCATTCTGGATCAAAGTCAAGGCTGAATATCCTGAGGTAGCCACGAAAACACTGAAAACATTGCTTCCATTTCCAACATATCTCTGCAATGAATGCAACGAAAACTAAATTGCGGAATAGACTGGACACAAGGAACCCCCTTCGAGTATCGCTGTCTCCCATCACCCCTCCATAGGACCGTGTTGTTGCAGGGAAACAAGCCCAGGGCTCCCACTGATTCAGGGATACTGGTGTGTTGCAATGATTTTATATGTTCATACGGGGAAAATATGTGCTGTGTGTTTAATATCCAAATGTTACTTAAAAATATTATGATGCTATTATAAGTGACTTATATAACCATATAACAATTACAGCACAGAAACAGGCCATCTCTGCCCTTCTAGTCCGTGCCGAACGCTACTCTCACCTAGTCCCACCGACCTGCACTCAGCCCATAACCCTCTATTCCTTTCCTGTCCATATACCTATCCAATTTTTCTTTAAATGATAATATCGAACCTGCCTCTACCACTTCTACTGGAAGTTCGTTCAACACTTACTTCAAGCTCCCATGTCCTCCCCTGATAATTGACTATATTCACGCGAGGAAAATATGCGCTGTGTTTAATATTAAATTCGTTAGATAAACTCTTTTAGAAACAAAATTGAGTGTATTAGCCACTTATCACCGACATCCCGGTCGTGATTTAACACCCCCCCCCCCCCCACGAACAGAATCGCCAATTACGATTTGTAGAAAAAAATCAGCACGTACACGCATGCGTACTGGTGCCCACGCAAGGCTTCATGGTCATTGTAGTCTTTCTCGGGGTAAACACAATGTATTTGACTGCTACTCTTGTCCGTTGGCAACCCAACCACCCCCCCCCCCACCCGGGTTGGCCAGTCTGCAAGAACATTGTCAATAATAAACTGGTCCGCAGTGCAATTAAGGTTGGGGACCCCTGGTCTAAATCATTTATATACAGCATAAAAAGAAGTGGTCCCAACACTGACCCCTGCGGAGCACCACTAGTCACTGGCAGTCAACCAGACAAGGATCCTTTTATTCCCACTTGCTGCCTTCTTCCAATCAGCCAATACTCTAACCATGTTGGTAACTCAACTTGGTAAGCAGCCTCATGTGGAGCACCTTGTCAAAGGCCTTCTGAAAGTCCAAATACACAACATCCACTGCATCCCGTTTATCTATCCTACCTGTAATCTCCTCAAAGAATTCCAACAGGTTAGTCAGGCAGGATTTTCCCTTAAGGAAACCATGCTGACTTTGTCCTGTCTTGCCCTGTGTCACCAAGTACTCCATCACCTCATCCTTAACAATTGACTCCCAACGTCTTCCCAACCACTCAGGTCAGGCTAACTGGTCTATAATTTCCTTTCTGCTGCCTTCCTCCTTTCTTAAAGAGTGGAGTAACATTTGCGATTTTCCAGTTCTCTGGCACCATGCCAGAGTCCAATGATTTTTGAAAGATCATTACTAATGCCTCCATAATCTCTACCGCTACCCCTTTCAAAACTCTCGGATGCAGTTCATCTGGTCCAGATGACTTAAGTACCTTTAGGTCTTTCAGCTTTTTGAGCACCTTCACTCTTGTAATAGTAATGACACTCAATTCTCTTCCCTCACACCCTTCAACATCTGGCACACTACTAGTGTCTTCCACAGATGCAAAATAGTCATTTAATTCATCAGCCGTCTCCTTGACCCCCGTTATAATCTCTCCGGCCTCAATTTTCTAACGGTCCTATATACAGTGTATTTAGTGTATGGGGTGTCAGGGAGGGGTAGCACCTCTGGTGGGGGAACATGTCGTGTCCTTTTCAGGGCAGTTAGTCCGCCTTTGGTCCCCACCTGGCATTCAGCTCTGACCTGTGGCTCCCCGTAGCTGTTTGCATGTGACAGCAGCCACACCCCGGGCAACGGCTTCGGCAAGCCGGCTAAACCAGGTGAGGGTAGCTGACGCGTCCTCAAACCCTTGGTGAGATAGGGAGTTGTCTATCCCAGCATGTGAAGACAGACTCCGGCGGATTGAGCGGACGAGACCAATGGAAGGTCCAACGGTCAAGAAGGCGGTCTCTGCAAGTGTCGTGGAACGTGTAGAGCAGGACAAGACACAGAAGATGTCCTGGTCATCCACTGCGCCTAGTCCCATCTCCAGCCGTCTAGACTCTGTCTTGCCACTGGATCCAGATGGGAATTGGGAAGAGAGAGTGAGGCTGACGCTGCGCAACTCTCCCTCACTTAAACCCAAATCACGCGCTAGTCTCAACACCATCACAATGGTGTCGAGGTCTTCATCGACGTCAACGATGGACGAACAACATTTTATCTTTTATCTTTTATCTTTTACATACTTGAAAAAGTTTTAACTATCCACTTTGATATTGTTTGAAATTTCATCTTTTCCATCCTAATGATTCTCTCAGTTGCTGTCTGTAAGTTTTTAAAAGCTTCACAATCCTCTGTCTTCCCACTAATTGTTGCATTGTTGTATGCCCTCTCTTTTGCTTTTACATTACCTTTGACTTCCCTTGTCAGCCACAGTTGTACTATTTTTGCTTCTTTACCATCCACCCTATCCTGAGACTCTTCATTCCGGTACCCACCCCCCCCTGCCAAATTAGACTTAACCCTCCCCAACAACACTTAACAAACCTGCCCGCAAGAATATTGGTCCCCCTCGGGTTCAGGTGCAACCCGTCACTTTTGCACGGGTCATACCTCCCCCAGAAGAGATCCCAATGATCCAAGAACCTGAAGCCCTGCCCCCTGCACCAGATTCTCAGCTGCGCATTTAGATATAGATAGATAGACATACTTTATTGATCCTGAGGGAAATTGGGTTTCAATACAGTTGCACCAACCAAGAACAGAGTATAAATATAGCAATATAAAAAAACCATAAATAGTTAGATCATAATATGTAAACTACGCCAGATGGAAATAAGTCCAGGACCAGCCTATTGGCTCAGGGTGTCTGACCCTCCAAGGGAGGAGTTGTAAAGTTTGATGGCCACAGGCAGGAATGACTTCCTATGACGCTCTGTGCTGCATCTCGGTGGAATGAGTCTCTGGCTGAATGTACTCCTGTGCCCACCCAGTACATTATGTAGTGGATGGGAGACATTGTCCAAGATGGCATGCAACTTGGACAGCATCCTCCTTTCAGACACCACCGTCAGAGAGTCCAGTTCCATCCCCACAACATCACTGGCCTTAGGAATGAGTTTGTTGATTCTGTTGGTGTCTGCTGCCCCAGCGCACAACAGCAAACATGATCGCACTGGCCACCACAGACTCGTAGAACATCCTCAGCATCGTCCGGCAGGTGTTAAAGGACTCTGCCAAATCATCCTGTTTCTATCCTCACTGGCGCGCGGCACAGGCAGCAATCCAGAAATTACTACCCCTGGAGGTCCTGCTCCTCAGTTTTCTACCTAGCTCTCTAAATTCTCTCTTCAGGACCTCTTTGCTTTTCCTTCCTGTATCATTGGTACCAAGGCATCTGGCTGCTCTCCCCCTCTCTCTCCAAAACGCTAAGGACGTGACCCAAGACGTCCTTGATCTAAGAAGTGCCTGTTCTCGTGCATATCTATAGCTAGGGTGCCCAAGACTTCTGCACAGTACTGTAGAAATTTTACGCATTGCCCTGTTCTGTTGCCACGAAAAAAAAAAGCAAATTTCATGACATGTGAGTGATGACAAACCTGATTCCGATATGGGTCTCTATCGTGGACTGGGAGTGGGAAGGGAGCAGGTTGGAGGGAATCGTGGTTGGGGAAAAGGGGAAGGGAGATCATGGGGATGAGTATCTGTCATCCTCGTCTTTCTGCCCCCCCCGGATCAGGGAAAGGACGTTCGGCAGGAGCTGCTCTCTCTGTGCAAGGATCTCCCTTCTGCGCTCACTGATATCGCCGAGGGTGCCAGAGATCTCACGGACATCATCGAGTTGTACGAAGCCTGCGTGGAGTTTGTTTGTGGCCGGTGAGTCTGCAACAGTTGCCGGGATTCTCCCACCGCCCCCTTCCCATTCCCTGTTCCACCAGGATTCTCCCACCGCCCCCTTCCGCCGGGAAGGTTCTTCATTGTAATGGAATGTAGCTTTCTCAGTGACTCAGCCACCCTGTTGTACCGAGAGGTCGGCGGCTCCTTCTCGGGGCCCTGGCTGGTGCTCAGCAAAAGTGGAAGGATGTTACGTTCTCTGTTTGACAAGGTTATTTGGGATTAGATTAGATTAGACTGTGAGAACACTCAGTCCTCTTTTATTGTCAATTAGAAATGCATACACACATTAAGAAATGATACAATGTTTCTCCGGAGTGATATCACAGAAAACAGGACAGACCAAAGACTAACACTGACAGAACCACATAATTATAACATATAGTTACAGCAGTGCAAAGCAATAAAGAACAAATCATGGGCACGGTAAAAAAAAAAGTCTCAAAGTCTGGAGTCGATCGACTCCTGAGTCCCCGATAGCAGGCGGCAAAAGGGAGAATCTCCCTGCCATAAACCTCCAGGCACCGTCAACTTGCCGATACCTTGGAAGCAGCCGAACCCAGCCGACACTGAGACAATCCGTCCGAAAACTTCGAGCCTCCGACCAGCCCCTCCGATACAGCCTTCCGAGCGCCATCCTCTGCCGGGCGCCTTGGACCTCTCCCCGGCCGCTGAAACAAGCAAAGCCGAGGATTTCAGGGCCTTCTGCTCCGGAGATTCGGGTTACCACACAATAGCAGCGGCAGTGAAGCAGACATTTCAGAAGTTTCCCAGATGTTCCTCCGTACTCTCACGTCCGTCTCCATCAAATCAGGATTGTGCATGGTCCCCTACTTTATAGATAACAGACATCACCACCGGAGAGGCCGCGCGCACTGCCGTCGCGCCGCCATCTTCTCCTCCTCCCGGATTATGGGACAAGCGAGGTGGGGGGGGGGGCGTGGGCCGTGGTATGGTATCGCAGCGGCTGGCTTAACGCTTCGGAGCGCCAGCAATCGTCCTTCGATCCCTGCCGCCATCCATTGTACGTTCCCTCCCCGTCACCGCCTGGGTTTCCTCCTGGCATTCCGGTTTCCTCCCGCGGTCCGGAGACGTACCGGGCAGTGAGCGGTGGGCACGCTCTGTCGGTGGTGGTGGGGAGAAGCGTGCCGACGCTTGCCGGCTGTCCCCGCGCGACCTCGGACTGTGTTGGGTCGTTGACACAAGCGACGCCTTTCGCCGTATGCTTCAACGTACAGTCCTGTGTAAAAGTCTTAGGCGTGTATGTATATAATAGCTAGCATGCCTAAGGCTTTTGCACGGTACTGTAGTAATTTTATGTATTACACTGTACTGCTGCCACAAAAAACACAAATTTCATGACATATGTGAGTGATGATAAACCTGATTCTGATCTGGGTCTCTGTTGTGGACTGAGAGTGGGGAAACATAGAAACATAGAAAATAGGTGCAGGAGTAGGCCATTCGGCCCTTCGAGACTGCACCGCCATTCAGTATGATCATGGCTGATCATCCAACTCAGAACCCTGTACCTGCCTTCCCTCCATACCCCCTGATCCCTTTAGCCACAAGGGCCATATCTAACTCCCTCTTAAATATAACCAATGAGCTGTCCTCAACTGTTCCTGTGGCAGAGAATTCCACAGATTCACCACTCTCTGTGTGAAGAAGTTTTTCCTAATCTCGGTCCTAAAAGGCTTCCCCTTTATCCTCAAACTGTGACCCCTCGTTCTGGACTTCCCCAACATCGGGAACAATCTTCCCGCATCTAGCCTGTCCAATCCCTTTAGGATTTTATACGTTTCAATCAGATCCTCCCTCAATCTTCTAAATTCCAACGAGTATAAGCCCAGTTCATCCAGTCTTTCATCATATGAAAGTCCTGCCATCCCAGGAATCAATCTGGTGAACCTTCTTTGTACTCCCTCTATGGCAAGGATGTCTTTCCTCAGATTAGGGGACCAAAACTGCACACAATACTCCAGGTGTGGTCTCACCAAGGCCTTGTACAACTGCAGTAGTACCTCCCTGCTCCTGTACTCGAATCCTCTTGCTATGAATGCCAGCATATCATTTGCCTTTTTCACCGCCTGCTGTACCTGCATGTCCACTTTCAATGACTGGTGTATAATGACACACACCTCCCCTTTTCCTATTCAGCCACCATTCAGATAATATTCTGTTTTCCTGTTTTTGCCACCAAAGTGGATAACTTCACATTTATCCACATTAAATTACATCTGCCATGAATTTGCCGACTCACCTAACCTATCCAAGTCACCCTGCATCCTCTTAGCATCCTCCTCACAGCTAACACTGCCGCCCAGCTTCGTGTCATCCGCATACTTGGAGATGCTGCATTTAATTCCCTCATCCAAGTCATTAATATATATTGTAAACAACTGGGGTCCCAGCACTGAGCCTTGCGGTACCCCACTAGTCACCGCCTGCCATTCTGAAAAGGTCCCGTTTATTCCCATTCTTTGCTTCTTGTCTGCCAACCAATTCTCTATCGACATCAATACCTTACCCCCAATACCGTGTGCTTTAAGTTTGCACACTAATCTCCTGTGTGGGACCTTGTCAAAAGCCTTTTGAAAATCCAAATATACCACATCCACTCTACTAGTTACATCCTCAAAAAATTCTGAGATTCATCAGGCATGATTTTCCTTTCGCAAATCCATGCTGACTTTGTCCGATGATTTCACCGCTTTCCAAATGTGTTGTTATCACATCTTTGATAACTGACTCTAGCAGTTTCCCCACCACCGATGTTAGGCTAACCAGTCTATAATTCCCTGGTTTCTCTCTCCCTCCTTTTTTAAAAAGTGGGGTTACATTAGCCACCCTCCAATCCTCAGGATCTAGTCCAGAATCTAACGAGTTTTGAAAAATTATCACTAATGCATCCGCTATTTCTTGGGCTACTTCCTTAAGCACTCTGGGATGCAGACCATCTGGCCCTGGGGATTTATCTGCCTTTAATCCCTTCAATTTACCTAACACCACTTCCCTACTAACATGTATTTCGCTCAGTTCCTCCATCTCACTGGACCCTCTTTCCCCTACTATTTCTGGAAGATTATTTATGTCCTCCTTAGTGAAGGCAGAACCAAAGTAATTATTCAAGGGCAGGGAAAGGGGAATCATGGTTGGGGAAAAGGGGAAGGAGAGGGGAGGGAGTGGGAAGCACCAGAGAGACATTCTGTAATGATCAATACACCGATTGTTTGGAATCAAACTGCCTTTCCTGGTGTCTCAGGCCTGGGTGTGTCTGCCCTCACCCCCTGGCCCTGGCACTCCTTTTCTGCCACCTGTCCCACAGCGCTCCACCCTCACCATTCCCAACTTTCTTTGCTCCCGCCAGATTTACAAACTCGCTCTTTGCTCCAAGTTGACAAATACAGTACTGTGTGCAAAAGGTTTAGGCACCCTGGCTATATCTATGCCTAAGACATGTTACATATGAAGCAAATCCTTATTCTTCACATGATATAACCATATAACAATTACAGCACGGAAACAGGACATCTCGGCCCTTCTAGTCCGTGCCGAACTCTTACTCTCACCTAGTCCCACCGACCTGCACTCAGTCCATAACCCTCCATTCCTTTCCTGTCCATATATCTATCCAATTTAACAGTTCCCCCTCATGTTACCCCTAAACCTTTGCCCCTGAGCTCATGTCCTCTTGCTTGAATCTCCCCCATTCTCAATGGAAAAAGCCTATCTACATCAACTTTATCAATCCCCCTCATAATTTTAAATACTTCTATCAAGTCCCCCCTCAACCTTCTACGCTCCAAAGAATAAAGACCCAACTTGTTCATGGCGGAGGAGCTGATGTAACGATGCCTCCTCCTGCTCCTGTATTCCTCCCACAGTTTTAAAGATGAGATTTGTCACATGTACATGGAAATATACAGTGAACCATGAACACAAGCTAGTCTGCAGATGTTGATATTCAGATACACACACACACACACACACACACACACACAACACACAAACCACTCAGCAGCTCAGGCAGCATCTGTGGAAATGAATAAACAGTCAGTGTTTCAGGCCGAGAGGTCTCATTTCCCTTGGTGCTGCCTGACCTGCTGAGTTCCTCAAGTGTTTTGTGCATGTGCGTTGCTTCGAAACGGTTAGAATAGATTATGAGGACACTCAGTCCTCTTTTATTGTCATTCAGTAATGCATGCATTAAGAAATGAACAATGTTCCTCCAGTATGATATCACAGAAACACAAGACAAACCAAGACTAAAAAAATCTGACAAAAACCACATAATTATAACATATAGTTACAACAGTCCAAAGCAATACCGTAATTTGATGTAGAACAGACCATGGGCACGGTTAAAAAAAAGTCTCAAAGTCTCTTGAAAGTCCCATCATCTCACATAGACGGTAGAAGGAAGAAACTCTCTCCCTGCCATGAGCTTCCAGCGCCGCCAACTTGCCGATGCAGCACCCTGGAAGCACCCGACCACAGTCCGACTCTGAGTCCGTCCGAAAACTCCGAGCCTCCGACCAGCTCTCTGACACCGAGCACCGAGCACCGAGCACCATCTCTGCCGAGCGCTTCAACCCTGGCCCCGGCAACATGCAGCAGGCAAAGCCAAGAATTTGGGGCCTTCCCCTCCAGAGATTCTTGATCACACAGTAGCAGTGGCAGCGAACCGGGCATTTCAGAAGTTTCTCCAGGTGTTCCTCTGTGCTTCTCACGTCTGTCTCCATCAAATCAGGATTGTGCACGGCATCCTACTTAACAAATACGATATCATTTCGGAGCAGTCGCGCGTGCTTCAGCGTGCCGCCGTCTTCTCCTCCCCACAAGCGTGTTTTGTGCCCGCGAGTGTTGCCACGCTTCCAGTGCCAACATGGCATGCCTGCACATCGCTAACCCTAACCCCTGCGTCTCTGGAATGTGGGAGGAAACAGGAGCGTGTGGAGGAAACCCACGTGGCTACGGGGGTAGGACGTACAGAAAGCGGCGGGAGTTGATCCCCCATCGCTGGTGTTTTAAGTTGACATGCAAGAAGCTGCGTTACCATGCCAAATACGCCACCCCAGCCCCTGGCATCCTAACCTCTGTGTGCAAAAAACACAATTTACCTGCTCAGCTCTCAGGATGGCCAATAAGTTGCCACATCATACATCCTCTCCCTTCAACAATCTGAATCAGGATTATCACTGACATGTATCGTAAAGTTTGTTGCGGCAGCAGTAAAAAAAAATCAATATATCATCATCATTATGTGTTGTGTCGTATAACATCACCATTATGTGCTGTGTTGTATGACATCATTCTGTTATGTGCTATGTCATATGACATCACCATTATGCACTGTATCGTATGACGTGGGCGATCGCGGTCTTTGACCATGATTGTTCTTGGCAAATCTTTCTAACAGAAGTGGTTTGCCATCGTGTTCTTCTGGGCAGTGACTTTACAAGACGGGTGATCACAGCCATTATCAATACTCTTCAGAGATTGTCTGCCTAGCGTCAGTGGTCGCATCACCAGGACTTGTGATCTGCACCGGCTGCTCGTATGACCGTCCACCACCTGCTCCCATGGTTTCACCTGACCCTGATCGGGGGGCTGAGCAGGTGCTACACCTTGCCCAAGGGTGACCCGGAGGCTAGCGGAGGGAAGGAGCTCCTCACACCTCCTTTGGTAGAGACGTATCTCCGCCCTGCCACCTATTTTTGTCGATGGAGAGCAGAAAGAAAGGAATAGTGTTTATGGGTTCTAGGACCATTTAAGAATCTGACGGTAGAGGGGAACAAGCTGGTCCTAAAACGCTGGACATGGAACTACAGTACAGAGCAGGCCCTTCAGCCCACAATGCTGGGCTGACCTCTTAACCTACTGTAAGATCAGCCTGACCCAAGACTTCCCAACCTAGGGTCCATGGACCCCTTGCTTGATGGTCTTGGTCCACGGCATAAAGAAGGTTAGGGAACCCCCCCCCCACCCAATCTCGCCCTTCCCACCTACGGAGCACTCTGCTTTTCTATCATCCATGTACCTGTCGTAAAGAGTGTCTTAAATGTCCCTAATGTCAAGTATCAGTAGACAGGAAAGGAAAGGTACGCCACATCTGGAGTTTCTCCAGTTAGCGGACGATTTCCCTCCACGCCTCTCTGACGTAGCGGGGGAACCGTGTACGAGGCAAGTTACAGCAGCGGGTTTTGCCGTTGCCTTCTGCTGGGTGAATTTCCAAAGAGATCGCCAGCTCGTAACCCCAGCACGGACGGAAAGCGTGCAGGGGAGCCGGCTGGATTCGAACTCGGGACCTTTTGTCCCGAAGTCCGGCACTGATGCCGCTACGCCACCAGCTGTCAAGTATCAGTATTTGTTAAATATTAAAACTTTTAGGAAAATGGCGGGCAATCAGCCTCCTCCTTCGCCTGTCCGTCCAGCATCTACCTCCAAGCTCGAGGACCCACTCCTCGTGGCCACAAGACATAGGAGCAGAATTAGAGCATATTTTTGTCTGTTCCACTGTTCCATCATGGGTGATCTATCGTCCCACTCAACCCCACCCTCCCCGTCACCTTTGATGCCCGGACTAATCAAGAACCTGCCAACCTCCGCTTTAAATACACCCAACGACTTGTCCTCCCTGAGACATCTGTAGCAGTGAATTCCACATTCTCCACCCTCTGGCTGAAGAAATTCCTCCCCTTCTCCTCTGTTCCAAAGGGACAGGCTTGTGTCCTGAGGCTGTGTCCTATGGTCCTGGACTCCAACCCACCCCTCAAAATGGGAAACATCTCCTGCCCCTCCTGTCCCACCTCACTGGGTTTGGCAGCTGAGCAATTATCGGAATCGGGTTTAACATCACTGGTATATGTAGTGCAAAGAGAGGGAGAAAAAAACTAGTGAGGTAGTGTTCATGGGTTCAATGTCCATTTAGGAATTGTATGGCAGAGGGGAAGGAGTTGTTCCTGAATCGTTGAGTGTGTGTCTTCAGGCTCCTGTACCTCCTCCCTGATGGCAGAGGGGAAGAAGCTGTTCCTGAATCGTTGAGTGTGTGTCTTCAGGCTCCTGTACCTCCTCCCTGATGGCAGAGGGGAAGAAGCTGTTCCTGAATCGTTGAGTGTGTGTCTTCAGGCTCCTGTACCTCCTCCCTGATGGCAGAGGGGAAGAAGCTGTTCCTGAATCGTTGAGTGTGTGTCTTCAGGCTCCTGATGGTAACAGGGAGAAGAGGGCATGTCCTGGGTGGTGGGGGATTTTTTGAGGCATCGCTCTTTGAAGATGTTCTTGATGCTGGGGAGGCCGGTGCCCGTGATGGAGGTGACTGAGTTCATAACTCTGCAGCTTATTTTTGATCCCGTGCAGTGACCCCCCCCCCATACCAGACGGTGATGCAGCCAATTAGAACGCTCGCCACCGTACGTCTGTAGAAATTTGCGAGTGTCTTTGGTGACGTACCAGATCTCCTCAAACTCCTGATGAAATACAGTCGCTGTGGTGCCCTCTTTGTAACTGCATGGATGTGTTGGCCCCAGGGTAGACCCTCAGAGATATCGACACCCAGGAACTTGTGGTTCCTCACCCTCTCCGTTTGTACTATGACAGATTAGCTCACAGTGACGTTGTGTGTTGTGGTTGACAGTGTCCCTGAGCCTTGTGTCCCACTGCTGAAGTACATTCACAACCGGGGAAACACGACCGTCTACGAATGGAGAACGGGACAGACACCGAAGGCTATCGAGCGGCCAGTCAGCAATGAGTGCGCGGAGGCACGGCCCACGGAGGACGCGGATACTGTGAGTGTAACCCTGACATGCGCTCCCTTTGCCTCTGGCTTTCTGAGCTCTTCCTTTGCAAATGACATGTGTGACCTTATCTGTGTTAATTGGTTTCTTCCAATGATCAATATTCACTTGATTAGGAACAGTTATTACCCTTCAACCATCAGGAAGGAGGTACAGGAGTCTCAGGACCCACACCACCTGGTTCAGGAACAGTTATTACCCCTCAACCCTCAGGAAGGAGGTACAGGAGCCTCAGGACCCACACTACCAGGTTCAGGAACAGTTATTACCCCTCAACCATCAGGAAGGAGGTACAGGGGCCTCAGGACCCACACCACCAGGTTCAGGAACAGTTATTACCCCTCAACCATCAGTAAGGAGGTACAGGAGCCTCAGGACCCACACCACCAGGTTCAGGAACAGTTACACCATATGCAATTAAATGATAGACTTTATGAATGTTAATCTGAAGATAGGGTTAGTAATGAAAATGAACAAAACAAAAAAAGGGCCCAGGTCAAAATCAAAGTTCCAGTTCGAGCTCACCCAGTAATCATCCTTTCACCATCGATCTCCTCTGAACATCGCCGACCTTCAGACCCTCAGATCCCAGTCCACTCCATTCAGTGGTCTACCAGATTTCTCCGCACACGTCTTCCCTCTTCATCTCTCCTCGACGAAAGGCCGCGAAAACAACAGCTTTCCAGATACATAAGACAAAACAACAATCCCCGATTGGCTAATAGTCCTGTTATCTCCAGCAATAACCTAAACATGGCTGCTACAGAGAAACCGTTACCTCAGCAGGGAACATTACAGAGAAGCCATTACATTAGCATTAGCAGTGAACATTAGATTCAATTAGATTATGAAGACACGCAGTCCTCTTTTATTGTCATTTAGTAATGCATGCATTAAGAAATGATACATTATTTCCTCCGGTGTGATATCACAAAATACAGGACAGACCAATACTGAAAAACCTGACAAAACCACATAATTATACAGGTAGTTACAAACAGTGTAACAGTACCATAACTTGATGAAGAAAGTCCGTGAGCACAGTAAAGTTCAAAGTTTCTCAAATGTCCCACGTCTCACACGGACGAGAGAAGGAAGAAAAACTCTCCCTGCCTTGCCGACCACAATCCGACTCTGAGTCATCCGAAAACTTCGAGCTCTGATCAGCTCTCCGACACCGAGTACTGAGCACCATCTCTGTCTGAACGATTCGACCCCAATCTCGGTCGCCAACAGCAGGCAAAGCCAGGGATTTTGAGGCCTTCCCTCCGAAAGATTTCCGACCACGCAGTAACAACAGCAGCGAACAAGCGTTTCAGAAATTTCTCCAGATGTTCCTTTGTGCTTTCACGTCCATTCTCCATCATATCAGAATTACAAAGAAGCCATTACATTAGCATTAGCAGTGAACATTACAAAGTAGCCATTACACACCCAACGCGCAAATACAAAAAAGAACAAATCGCGCAGATGGCAGGAGGTAAAGAAAACGAGTGAATTAGACACAGATTGTGAAACGTCAAACCAAAGAGTCCTTGAACCAGTCCAGGAATGTTCAGATCAGTTCAGTGCTGTCGTTTGTTGACTGTGGGCCACAGGGACAGTCTACCCCCACCCACTCCCATCGAAATCACACAACCTACTACACTGAGCACCGATCCCAAATGCCGACTGTGACTGAGTGCCCCAGAAGTACAGTTCTTCAAATATCTGTAAAAAACTGTAAATTACAGTAAAAAGTATACACACCTGTATATTAAAAAAAGTTTAAAAAGTAGTGCAAAAAGAGGGGAAAAAAAGCAGTGAGATAGTGTTCACGGGTTCAGTGTCCATTCAGAAATCTGACAGAGGGGAGAAGCTGTTCCTGAATCGTTGAGTGTGTGTCTTCAGGCTCCTGTACCTCCTCCCTGATGGCAGAGGGGAAGAAGCTGTTCCTGAATCATTGAGTGTGTGTCTTCAGGCTCCTGTACCTCCTCCCTGATGGCAGAGGGGAAGAAGCTGTTCCTGAATCGCTGAGTGTGTGTCTTCAGGCTCCTGTAACCCCTCCCTGATGGCAGAAGGGAAGAAGCTGTTCCTGAATCGTTGAGTGTGTGTCTTCAGGCTCCTGTAACCCCTCCCTGATGGCAGAGGGGAAGAAACTGTTCCTGAATCGTTGAGTGTGTGTCTTCAGGCTCCTGTACCTCCTCCCTGATGGCAGAGGGGAAGGAGCTGTTCCTGAATCGTTGAGTGTGTGTCTTCAGGCTGCTGTACCTCCTCCCTGATGGTAGCAATGAGAAGAGGGCACGTCCTGGGTGATGGGGGTCGCTACTGATGGATGTTGCCTTCCTGAGGCACTGCTCCTGGGAGATGTACGCAGCCTCCGGACCAGGATCCGGACCTGCTTCAGAGTCAAGGTGTGCATGCCGTATTCAGTCCTGATATTCGTCTCCCTGCAGCCGGCCGCAGAGCGAAGGAACGCAGCACAGTCCACGACAAACCGCATTGTATACCGCCCTGCTGATGGTACCAGTGAGCCGGGGAGGGGGGCGAGGCCTGGGTGATGACGACAGTTCTCAATGGTCGATCCCACCTTGCTGAGGGCATCGCCTTTGGATGCTGGGGAGGCGAGTCCCCATAGACAACGGAGCAGAATTAGGCCACTCGGCCCATCAGGTCTGCTTCGTTACTCCATCACGGCTGATATACTATCCCTCTCAACCCCACCCTCCTACCTTCTCCCTTTTGACGCCCTGACTAATCGAGAACCTCTCAGCCTCCACTTTAGATACACCCAATAACTTGGCCTCCACAGCCGACTGCGGCAATGAATTCCACAGATTTACCACCCTCTGGCTAAAGAAATTCCTCCTCATCCCTGTTCTAGATGTGTGCCCTTGTGTTCCAGTGCCCATGATGGAACTGGCTGAGTTTACAACAATGCAGCTTTTTCCAATCCTGTGCGATGGCCGTTCCATACCAGACACTGATCAGTGAGTCAGAATGCTCAGATATCTGGAGAAATGTGCTGGAGCCTTTGGTGACGTGCACTGGCCTATACTCACCGGATTTCAGAAAAAATGGGAGGGGGGAAATCTCATACAAACCTATTGAATATTGAAAGGCCGAGAGAGAAAGGTTGTGAACAGGATGTTTCCTATAGTGGGGGAGTCTAGGACCAGAGGGCACAGATAGAGTGGATGTGGAGAAGATGTTTCCTATAGTGGGGGAGTCTAGGACCAGAGGACACAGATAGAGTGGATGTGGAGAGGATGTTTCCTATAGTGGGGGAGTCTGGGACCAGAGGGCACAGATAGAGTGGATGTGGAGAGGATGTTTCCTATAGTGGGGGGAGTCTAGGACCAGAGGACACAGACAGAGTGGATGTGGAGAGGATGTTTCCTATAGTGGGGGAGTCTAGGACCAGAGGGCACAGATAGAGTGGATGTGGAGAGGATGTTTCCTGTAGTGGGGGAGTCTAGGACCAGAGGACACAGATAGAGTGGATCTGGAGAGGATGTTTCCTATAGTGGGGGAGTCTAGGACCAGAGGACACAGATAGAGTGGATGTGGAGAGGATGTTTCCTATAGTGGGGGAGTCTAGGACCAGAGGACACAGATGGAGAGGATGTTTCCTGCAGTGGGGGAGTCTATGACCAGAGGACACAGATAGAGTGGATGGGGAGAAGATGTTTCCTATAGTGGGGGAGTCTAGGACCAGAGGACACAGATGGACTGGATGTGGAGAGGACGTTTCCTATAGTGGGGGAGTCTGGGACCAGAGGGCACAGATAGAGTGGATGTGGAGAGGATGTTTCCTATAGTGGGGGAGTCTAGGACCAGAGAGCACGGATAGAGTGAATGGGGGAGAATATTTCCTATAAAGGGGTAGCCTAGGACCAGAGGACACAGAGTGGATGTGGAGAGGATGTTTCCTATCGTGGGGGAGTCTAGGACCAGAGGGCACAGATAGGGTGGATGTGGAGAGGATGTTTCCTATAGTGGGGGAGTCTAGGACCAGAGCGCACAGATAGAGTGGATGTGGAGAGGATGTTTCCTATAGTGGGCGAGACTAGGACCAGAGGGCACAGATAGAGTGGAATGGGGAGAACATTTCCTATAAAGGGGGAGCCGAGGACCAGAGGACACAGAGTGGATGTGGAGAGGATGTTTCCTACAGTGGGGGAGTCTAGGATCAGAGGGCACAGATAGAGTGGATGTGGAGAGGATGTTTCCTATAGTGGGGGGAGCCTAGGACCAGAGGACACAGATAGAGTGGATGTGGAGAGGATGTTTCCTATAGTGGGGGAGTCTAGGACCAGAGGACACAGATAGAGTGGATGTGGAGAGGATGTTTCCTATAGTGGGGGGAGTCTAGGACCAGAGGACACAGATAGAGTGGATATGGAGAGGATATTTCCTTTAGTGGGGGAGTCTAGGACCAGAGGACACAGATACAGTGGATGTGGAGAGGATGTTTCCTATAGTGGGGGAGTCTAGGACCAGAGGACACAGATAGAGTGGATGTGGA
Source organism: Mobula birostris (assembly GCF_030028105.1). Lineage (NCBI taxonomy): Eukaryota > Metazoa > Chordata > Chondrichthyes > Myliobatiformes > Myliobatidae > Mobula > Mobula birostris. Next base: position 6,833,818 of record NC_092402.1, read on the forward strand.
GAGGATGTTTCCTATAGTGGGGGAGTCTGGGATCAGAGGGCACAGATAGAGTGGATGTGGAGAAGATGTTTCCTATAGTGGGGGAGTCTAGGACCAGAGGGCACAGATAGAGTGGAATGGGGAGAACATTTCCTATAAAGGGGGAGCCGAGGACCAGAGGACACAGAGTGGATGTGGAGAGGATGTTTCCTACAGTGGGGGAGTCTAGGATCAGAGGGCACAGATAGAGTGGATGTGGAGAGGATGTTTCCTATAGTGGGGGGAGTCTAGGACCAGAGGACACAGATAGAGTGGATCTGGAGAGGATGTTTCCTATAGTGGGGGAGTCTAGGACCAGAGGACACAGATAGAGTGGATGTGGAGAGGATGTTTCCTATAGTGGGGGGAGTCTAGGACCAGAGGACACAGATAGAGTGGATGTGGAGAGGATGTTTCCTATAGTGGGGGAGTCTAGGACCAGAGGACACAGATAGAGTGGATGTGGAGAGGATGTTTCCTATAGTGGGGGAGTCTGGGATCAGAGGGCACAGATAGAGTGGATGTGGAGAAGATGTTTCCTATAGTGGGGGAGTCTAGGACCAGAGCGCACAGATAGAGTGGATGTGGAGAGGATGTTTCCTATAGTGGGCGAGACTAGGACCAGAGGGCACAGATAGAGTGGAATGGGGAGAACATTTCCTATAAAGGGGGAGCTTAGGACCAGAGGACACAGAGTGGATGTGGAGAGGATGTTTCCTACAGTGGGGGAGTCTAGGACCAGAGGACACAGATAGAGTGGATGTGGAGAGGATGTTTCCTACAGTGGGGGAACTTAGGACCAGAGGACACAGAGTGGATGTGGAGAGGATGTTTCCTATAGTGGGGGAGTCTAGGACCAGAGGTCACAGATAGAGTGGGTGTGGAGAGTATGTTTCCTATAATTGGGTAGTCTCGAATCCTTCGTAACTCCGCTGATATGTTGGGTGCGTTCTGCTCTCTGTTGCAGATTGACTGGGGGGAGAGCGCTGCGGCTGGCGGGATCGACTGGGGGATCTCGGTGGAGGAGAGCGTGGAGGTAGGTCGTGCATTTCTCCAGATCCGAGCGTCTTCCCCACTCGCTCACGGTTCCCCCATCCTGGTGTCTCTCTCTGCACGCTTTGATGTCTTTCTTTCCCCCCCCACCCCTTATATCTTTCCAAGCCGAACGGCCAGGAGAAGGGAGCAGATGTCATTGACTGTGGAGAGGACGCAAATGGTGCTGTTGAAATCAGCGTTGTGGAGCCTGGCAAAGAAGGTGGTGTGTTTCATTCCCATTACCGTTGTTAAAATCAAACTGTCAAGTATGTTAGAGTCATTAAAAAACAGTAATAAATAATTAGTTGGACTCACAGAAAAGTACAGCACAGAAACAGGCCTTTCGGCCCATCTCGTTCATACTGAACCATGTAAACTGCCTACTCCTATTAACCTTCACCCGGACCACATATCCCTCCCATCCAAACTTCTCTTAAACGTTGAAATCGAAATCGCGCCCACCACAGGCGCTGGCTGCTCGTTCCACCCTCTGAGCGAAGGCATTCCGTCCCCCCCTCCCCCGTGTTCCCCCATCGACATTTCACCTTTCACCATTAGTCCGCGACCTCCAGTTGCAGTCCCGCCCAACCTCAGTGGGGGAAAAATGCCTGCTTGCGTTCACCCTGTCTGGTACCCTGCGGCTAATGAGGATATTCGAACCTCTCAGCTCGGCAGATTTGCCTTTTCACAAGCAGGCTCACGCACAATGCTGGGGGAGCTCAGCAGACCAGGCAGCATCGACTGAAAAGAGTAGAATCAGCATTTCAGGCCGGGGCCCTCTGGCCGCACATATATCTTTTGCTGTTATAAGTTTTAACTTGTCTTGGGCCTCCGCTGGATAAAGCGGGGGGGGGGTGCGGTTGGGACAGTTCAGAAGGCGTATGGTTTGTTGGCCTTCATTAGTCTGGAGACTGAGTTCAAGAGCTGTGAGGTAATGTCGCAGGTCTGTAAAACCCTGGTTAGACCACGCTCAGAGTATTGTGTTCATTTCTGCTGACCTCATTACAGGAAGGATGTGGAAGCTTTAGAGGGCGCAGAGGAGATTTATCTGGATGCTGTCTGGATTAGAGAGGGTGCAGAGGAGATTTACCAGGATGCTGCCTGGATCTGACAGGGTGCGGAGGAGATTTACCAGGGTGCTGCCTGGATTAGAGAGGATGCAGAGGAGATTCACCAGGATGCTGCCTGGATTAGAGAGGGTGCAGAGGAGATTCACCAGGATGCTGCCTGGATTAGAGAGGGTGCAGAGGAGATTCACCAGAGTGCTGCCTGGATTAGAGAGGGTGCAGAGGAGATTTACCGGGATGCTGCCTGGATTAGAGAGGCTGCAGAGGAGATTTACCAGGATGCTGCCTGGATTTGACAGGGTGCGGAGGAGATTTACCAGGGTGCTGCCTGGATTAGAGAGGGTGCAGAGGAGATTTACCAGGATGCTGCCTGGATTAGAGAGGGTGCAGAGGAGATTCACCAGGATGCTGCCTGGATTAGAGAGGATGCAGAGGGAGATTCACCAGGATGTTGCCTGGATTAGAGAGGGTGCAGAGGAGATTTACCGGGATGCTGCCTGGATTAGAGAGGGTGCAGAGGAGATTCACCGGGATGCTGCCTGGATTAGAGAGGGTGCAGAGGTGATTCACCAGGATGCTGCCTGGATTAGAGAGGGTGCAGAGGTGATTTACCAGGATGCTGCCTGGATTAGAGAGGACGCAGAGGAGATTCACCAGGATGCTGTCTGGATTAGAGAGGGTGCAGAGGAGATTTACCAGGATGCTGTCTGGATTAGAGAGCATGTCTAATGAGGGACAGGTTGAGCGACTAAGTGCGTTTCTCTTTGGAGTGAAGGAGGGCGAGGGGTGACTTGATAGAGGTGTACAAGATGATAAGAGGCACAGATCGAGTGGACAGCCAGAGACTTTTGTTTCCTTGGGGTGGAAATGGTTAATAGAAGGGAGCATAATTTTACGGTGATTGGAGGAAAGTGTAGGGGATGTCAGATGTAGCTGTTTTAGACAGAGTGGTGGGTGTGTGGTGCCGAGACGCTTTGACTCGGTGTTCTATGACACACGGATGGCGAGCAAACGGAGGGTTTTGTCGGAGGGGAGGGTTGGATTGATCCTGGAGTAGGTTGAAAGGTCGGCATAACATCACGGGCCGAAGGGCCTGTACTGAGCGGTACTGTTCTCTGTTGGTCTGTGATTCCACACTTCCCCGTGCCGCGGTAACGTGGCGGTTTGCGCGGCGGTATTCCAGCTCGGGGGCGCCCCAAAGGTCGGGGGTCAGTCCCGGTGCCAGTCTGTGAGGAGTTCCTGTACTCTCCTCCCCCGGGAGCGCGAGACAGACAGACAGATAGATAATTAAATAGATGGATGGTTAAGATAGGTAGATAGAGAGAATTGATAATTAGATGGGTGGATACATAAGTATGTACATAGAAGATTAGATAGATGGATAGATAGAAAGATAGATTGATAATTCTATCAAGAGGATTCGAGTACAGGAGCAGGGAGGTACTACTGCAGTTGTACAAGGCCTTGGTGAGACCACACCTGGAGTATTGTGTGCAGTTTTGGTCCCCTAATCTGAGGAAAGACATCCTTGCCATAGAGGGAGTGCAAAGAAGGTTCACCAGATTGATTCCTGGGACGGCAGGACTTTCATATGATGAAAGACTGGATGAACTAGGCTTCTACTCGCTGGAATTTAGAAGACTGAGGGGGGGATCTTATTGAAATGTATAAAATCCTAAAGGGATTGCACAGGCTAGATGCAGGAAGATTGTTCCCGATATTGGGGAAGTCCAGAACGAGGGGTCACAGTTTGAGGATAAAGGGGAAGCCTTTTAGGACCGAGATTAGGAAAAACTTCTTCACACAGAGAGTGGTGAATCTGTGGAATTCTCTGCCACAGGAAACAGTTGAGGCCAGTTCATTGGCTATATTTAAGAGGGAGTTAGATATGGCCCTTGTGGCTAAAGGGATCAGGGGGTATGGAGGGAAGGCCGGTACAGGGTTCTGAGTTGGATGATCAGCCATGATCATACTGAATGGCGCTGCAGGCTCGAAGGGCCGAATGGCCTACTCCTGCACCTATTTTCTATGTTTCTATTCCTTACAACAGAATAGGAAGCAGCACAGCAATGTTGCAGTTCACGTAAACGCCCTACAGTATCGATGATCTGGGTTTTTACGCTCCCTCCCCATAGGTAGGTGAATGGAATATGTCCGGTTTCCTCCCACTGGCCAGCGGGTTAATCTTTTCTTTTAAATTAAGTGCAATCGTGAATAATAGCCAGATCAGAAATGCTGATCAAGTCAACTAGTTCCCAGAGAGAACTCTTTGATAGGGCCAGTCAGGTGGTTCACTGCTGCTCAGTGATAGGACACACAAAAAAAAATCATATGTACAATTAAGACAGGGGGTTAATTGGGCGGCCGGAAGGGCCTGAATAAATGAAAGGTAAGGTGATTTCATCCTGCCGGCTCACAGAACAATCACGTCTCCTTCCCTGCCGCTCTGCATCTTTCGCAGTGGGACAGATTTGAAGGGCGAGGTGGCAGGTCCTGGTGATGAAGCCGCACATTCACTGTCTGGCCACTAGGTGGCAGTGCCGACCGTCGGATCGGATTACAGCAACACACATCAAAGTTGCTGGTGAACGCAGCAGGCCAGGCAGCATCTCTAGGAAGAGGTACAGTCGACGTTTCAGGCCGAGACCCTTCGTCAGGATCGGATTACAACTAGTTTTGACATGGTGTGCAGCTGAGAGACCCTCAGACCCCAATCTCCTGCCCTCTGCCCGGTTCACCCAGTGTACTCTGCTCACTGACGTGACTCCCATAAAAACTCTCCCCGCGGGCAACACCAAGCAAGGATTGTTGTTTAAGTATTATCATAATAATGACATTATGATGCTCTTTTGTGCAGACCAATTCACAGGCTCAAACACATTAAAGGTCCGGCTGCTCTTGTAATCGAGGACAGGCAGGAATTTAGCATAAGCTGTAGGGGCAGAATTAGGCCATTCAGCCCATCGATTCTGCTCTGCCATTCTGATTCATTATCCCTCTCAACCCTGTTCTCCTGCCTTCTCCCGGTAACCTTTGACGCCCTGACTAATCAAAAACCTGTCAACCTCTGCTTTCCATATACCCAATGACAAGGCCTTCACAGCAGTCTGTGTCAGTGGATTCTACAGATTCAGCACCCTCTGGCTGAAGAAATTCCTTCTCATCTCTCTTCTAAAGAGACGTCCTAGTATTCTGAGGCTGTGCCCTCTGGTCCTGGACTCCCCCACTATACGAAACATCCTCTCCACATCCACTCTGTCGGTGCCCTCTGGTCCTAGACTCCCCCACTACAGGAAACATCCTCTCCACATCCACTCTATCTGTGTCCTCTGGTCCTAGACTCCCCCACTATAGGAAACATCCTCTCCACATCCACTCTATCTGTGTCCTCTGGTCCTAGATTCCCCCACTATAGGAAACATGCTCTCCTCATCCACTCTGCGTAGGAACACGAGCTTTAAATTACTTCGGAGTGATAAGATTACTCCCATCTCAGTACTGAAATATCAAACTTATAAATAAAGGCCGAAGTAATTGCACTCAGACGAATTACAAGTGATACCCAAGCTTCTCCTTGATTGTTCTAAAACCACCGCAGGCCTCTCAGTCAGATGATGCTCTGCTTTCTGCTTCCAGATGATGGAGTGGCAAGAGGGAACGATGCGCTGTCCATCCTGGAAAACACGGAAACCAGGAACCAGTTTGTTAATGAGCTCATGGAGGTAACTTCCCATGTTCCGTATTCTACTTCTCCCGAACGTCGCGTGTACCTTCCCCACCGCCGGCTCGACCTGCAAATTAACCGTCAGGCAATCCTGCACCAGGCCTCCCAAATCCCCTTGCACCTCCGGTTTCTGAATTCATGTCCCCTGTTTAGAATATAATGGCAATGAACTCCACAGATTCACCACTCTCTGGCTAAAGAAATTCCCCCTCATCTCTGTTCTAAAGGGAAGCCCTTCCATTCTGAGGCTGTGCCCTCTGGTCCCAGACTCCCCCAATGTAGGAAACATCGTCTCCACATCCACTCTATCTGTGTTATCTGGTCCTAGACTCCCCCCACTATAGGAAACATCCTCTCCACCTGCACTCTATCTGTGTCCTCTGGTCCTAGACTCCCCCACTATAGGACACATCCTCTCCACACCCACTCTATCTGTGCCCTCTGGTCCTAGACTCCCTCCACCATAGGAAACATCCTCTCCACGTCCACTATATCTGTGTCCTCTGGTCCTAGACTCCCCCACTATAGGAAACACCCTCTCCACATCCACCCTATCTGTGTCCTCTGGTCCTAGACTCCCCCACTATAGGAAACACCCTCTCCACATCCACTCTATCTGTGCCCTCTGGTCTTAGACTCCCCCACTATAGGAAACATCCTTTCCACATCCACTCTATCTGTGTCCTCTGGTCCTAGACTCCCCCACTATAGGAATCATCCTCTCCACATCCACTCCATCTGTGTCCTCTGGTCCTCAACTCCCCCCACTATAGGAAACATCCTCTCCACATCCACTCTATCTGTGCCCTCTGGTCCCAGACTCCCCCACTATAGGAAACATCCTCTCCACATCCACTCCATCTGTGTCCTCTGGTCCTCAACTCCCCCCACTATAGGAAACATCCTCTCCACATCCACTGTATCTGTGTCCTCTGGTCCTAGACTCCCCCACTATAGGAAACATCCTCTCCACATCCACTGTATCTGTGTCCTCTGGTCCTAGACTCCCCCACCATAGGAAACATCCTCTCCACATCCACTGTATCTATGTCCTCGGGTCCTAGACTCCCCCCACTATAGGAAACATCCTCTCCACATGCACTCTATCTGTGTCCTCTGGTCCTAGACTCCCCCCACTATAGGAAACATCCTCTCCACACCCACTATATCTGTGTCCTCTGGTCCTAGACTCCCCCACTATAGGAAACATCCTCTCCACATCCACTCTATCTAGGCCTTTCAATATTTAATAGGTTTCAATGAGATCTTCCCCCTTCATTCTTCTAACCTCCAGTGAGTACAGGCCCAGAGCCATCAAATGCTCCTCATATGTTAACCCTTTCATTCCTGGGTTGATTCTCGTGAACCATCTCTGGATGGGTCCTCTCCAACGCCAACATGTCCTCTCTCAGGTAAGGGGCCCAAAACTGCTCACAATACAAGTCAGGCCTGACCAGTGCCTTATGAAGCTTCAGCATTTTATCCTTGATCTTGTATTCTAGTCCTCTCGAAATGAATTTGACTTCCTCCCCATGGACTCAATCTGCAAGTTGACCCTCAGGGAATCCTACACGAGGACTCCCAAGTCCCTTCCCACCTCTGATTTCTGAACTAGAAAATAGTCTACGTCTTTATTCCATCTACAAAAGGTGCATGACCATGCATCTCCCGACAACTGCAGTCCACCTGCCACTTCTTCGCTCATTCCCCTCATTCGGCCGCCCTTCTGCAGACAAGTCTGCTTCCTCAGCACTACCTGCCCCTCCACCCACCTTCGTATCGTCCACAAAGCCGTCCTCCAAGCTCTGACCCCCGGCCGGTGGTGTTGCGTTCTGCTTCCGCGCTGGGGACTTGCATCGTTTTACCGACAGATTCCCCTCGCCTTCCGGTGGGAGGACCTGCAAATTACCTTTGCGTCGCAGCCCAGTCAGTCAGATGTCTCACCAGGGCACTGCGGACCGACGTTCCCTCTGAGGCGCACGCACGCGCACTCCTCTTTTGCCACTAATGCACAAGGAATTTGCGCGGTGAGGATCGGCTTTTGGACCCAGGGGAGCCGGGGAGCTCAGGAACCACTGTTGAGTCAGGAGGGAGCTGGCGTACATATAGATCAGCGGAGAGCGAAATAAACAACGGTTTGGGAATATCGATCCGTTAACGCATTCGTGGCGCCCGTCAACGGAACAGATACGCTGCGGGTGGCGGTTGTTGAGCTCCCCCGGGTCCTAAGGTCCACCCACGTGACGCAGGTTCTCTGTGCGCTGGTGACAAAAGATGTGCGCGGGGCGGGCACCTTGCAGGGGACATGGCTGGTGTTACGCTTGTCCCACTGCTGCTTCAAGGGACTCAGTCTCGGGTTTCCTGAGCAGCATCTTCCAAGTCTGTTACGCCATTGGGAACGGGCCCTTTAACAAGATCACAACCCCGTCAGTAAGATCGCGGCCCCTCATCCACTTTCCCCTCCTACACCCCAAAATTCCAAAAGTTGCTGAACCAGAGAAGAAATCCTTCCTCATCTCAAGTCTTGTGTGGCCCCCTCCCTGTCTGATCCTGAGACACGGCACGTAGCAATGATGTCATATGACATGGCACATAATGATGATTATGTCGCACTACATAGCGATGATGTCATACGACACGGCCCATAGTAATGATGTCATACGACACGGCACATAGCGATGATGGCGTACATTGAAACACAGAGCGGGAAAGTCCCCTAGTTTGCATTTAACAACCAACACAACCTAAAGATGGTGCTGGGAGGCCGGGCCTGCAGCCTCCATAGGACTGGCGACACTTTTGCACTCCAAAGACAATGGGGGTGGATTGGTCACAGAGGTGCAATTGGACAGCGCGGGCTCGTAGGCCGTGCCTGTAAATAAACAGAGCAACCCGAGGTGGTGCCGGGCGGGGTTTAGGCCACACACCCCAGCTCCTCCATCGCAATCCCACAGTGTTCAGCAGAACAAGCTCCTTTCCTCTTTCAGACTCGCCGCACAGATAAAACGGGCCTCTGGGCCCCAGGACAGGCCAGGCCGGGCCAAGCCCCCAGCTCCAGGACGGGCCGGGGTAGGCCGGGCTTCCAGCCCCACAACAGGCCGGGCCGGGCCTCCCCTCCAGCCCCCAGGGCAGGCCGGGCCTCCAACCTCCATTGGACCAACAACCCTTACCACTCCAAAGAGGCCCGGGTTAGTAGGTTAATGGGTCACACGAGTGTAGCTGGGCAGTGTGGCTTGTAGGCCAGAAGGGCCTGTTACCATGCAGTATCACTAAATAATTTTTGTTTGAACTACCCAAGGATGTGTTGGGGAAAGGGCCGCACGTGTGGCCTCACATTCACTCTGGCGCCAACGGGGCAATCCCACACTGCTGAGCACAAACGACACCAGGGGGACAACTAAATAACAGGACACGACAACAACCATAAAACCAAGCCCCTGCCCCGCCCGCCCACCCTACTCACACAGACAGGCCCTCTACTCCAGGCCTCTGGTCCATGACACTGGACTTTCGGATTTGAGCCTGCCAGTTTGGACTTCACTGATCACGAGGCTTGACCTTTGGGCCTAGGCCTCCCCGCCCCCTCCTCAGAAAGAGGGACATGAGGGAACACCACGTCCTCCTAGTTACAAGCCCATCCTGAGTTGGGAAGTATCCTGCTGCTCTTTCTCCCTTCCCGGGTCAGAATCCCGGAGCTAGGCCGTCTACCAGCGCCACAAAGGCGACTTGGTGGAACAGCTCCAGTCACAGAGGTGGCTGGCCACTCTTGTGCTCTGAACGAAGTCACCGGAGAGACACTGAAACTAGTGGACTAGAAGTGTTTTACTCAGCTTAAACGAGCCAGAGGGACCATATTGAGACAGTCTTGGAAGAAGAGGCCTGCTCGGCCTGCTAAAAATTAAAGGTAACAGCAGGAGGATTCTATAGCAAAAAAAACCTACAGTGCTTCCTTTGAATTATACATAGCTGTCACACACCTCCATCCTCACACCCACATTCCAGTCACCCAAAATGAATGTTAATTCCCTCTGACGCTGAGCATCTGCAGACATCTCAGCGCCGGGAAGATCATTGTTCGGAGCTGCATTTTAAATTCGGCCTACAATCCATGTTCAGGTCAGGAGACTGGCTGCTGTTAAAATTAGTATTTGCTATACACCGTAACTCCAGGATGCGCCCTGACAGCCACTGACTTTCAAAAGGCGAGGAGCTTAAATGCTGGTCTTAATGGCAATGCACATACTGGTGTTCGTTTATGGCTGCTACGCGTACCGTGGGACGGTGATAAACTTCATTTTGTACGCCGTCCGTACAACAACAGCACGTCGCGGTTATACAAGGCGGCACAGTAGTGTAGCAGATAGCGTAACGTCCTGACAGCGCCCGCAGCCTGGGTTCAAATCCCGCGACTGGACGTTCCGCCCGTGACCGTGTGGGTTTTAAAGTTCAAAGTAAATTTATGATCAAGGTGTACAAATTTCTTGGCATATGTCGGGAAATTTGTTGACTTTGCAACATCGGTGGATAATAATAGACAGAAAAAATTGTGAATTACTGTTTAAAAAAATATATATATACAGTGGCATGCAAAAGTTTGGGCACCCCTGGTCAAAATTTCTGTAACTGTGAATAGTTAAGTGAGTATAAGATACACTGATCTCCAAAAGTCATAAAGTTAAAGATGAAACATTCTTTTCAACATTTTAAGCAAGATTGGTGTATTTTTTTTTTGTTTTGTGCAATTTTAGTGTGGAAAAAAGGAGAGGAGCACCATGCAAAAGTTTGGGCATCCCAAGAGATTTGAGCTCTCAGATAACTTTTACCAAGGTCTCAGACCTTAAATTAGCTTGTTAGGGCTATGGCTTGTTCACAGTCATCGTTAGGAAAGGCCAGGTGATGCAAATTTCAAAGCTTTATAAATACCCTAACTCCTCAAACCTGGTCCCAACAATCGGTAGCCATGGGCTCCTCTCTAAGCAGCTGCCTAGAACTCTGAAAATTAAAATAAATGATGCCCACAAAAGCAGGAGAAGGCTATAAGAAGATAGCAAAGTGTTTTCAGGTAGCCATTTCCTCAGTTCGTAATGTAATTAAGAAATCGCAGTTAACAGGAACGGTGGAGGTCAGGTTGAGGTCTGGAAGACCAAGGAAACGTTCCGAGAGAACTGCTCGTAGGATTGCTAGAAAGGCAAATCAAAACCCCCGTTTGACTGCAAAAGACCTTCAGGAAGATTTAGCAGACTCTGGAGTGGTGGTGCACTGTTCTGCTGTGCAGTGACACCTGCACAAATATGACCTTCGTGGAAGAGTCACCAGAAGAAAACCTTTCCTGCGTCCTCACCACTAAATTCAGCGTCAGAAGTTTGCAAAGGAACATCTAAACAAGCCTGATGCATTTTGGAAACAAGTCCTGTGGACTGATGAAGTTGAAATAGAACTTTTTGGCCGCAATGAGCAAAGTATGTTTGGAGAAAAAAAAGGCTGCAGAATTTCATGAAAAGAACACCTCTCCAACTGTTAAGCACGGGGGTGGGTCGATCATGCTTTGGGCTTGTGTTGCAGCCAGTGGCACGGGGAACATTTCACTGTTAGAGGGAAGAATGAATTCAATTAAATACTAGCAAATTCTGGAAGCAAACATCACACCGTCTGTAAAAAAGCTGAAGATGAAAAGAGGATGGCTTCTACAACAGGATAATGATCCTAAACACACCTCAAAATCCACAATGGACTACCTCAAGAGGTGCAAGCTGAAGGTTTTGCCATGGCCCTCACAGTCCCCTGACCTAAACATCATCAAAAATCTGTGGATAGACCTCAAAAGAGCAGTGCATGCAAGATGGCCCAAGAAACTCACAGAACTAGAATTCTTTTGCAAGGAAGAATGGGTGAAAATCCCGCAAGCAAGAATTGAAAGACTCTTAGCTGGCTGCAGAAAGCGTTTACAAGCTGTGATACTTGCCAAAGGGGGTGTTACTAAGTACTGACCGTGCAGGGTGCCCAGACTTCTGCTTCAGGCCCTTTTCCTTTTTTGTTATTTTGAAACTGTAAAAGATGGAAATAAAAAAAGTAATCTTGCTGAAAATATTTTCATCTTTAACTTTATGCCTTTTGGAAATCAGGACGTCTTTTACTTGTTTAGCTATTCACAGTAATAGAAATTTTGACCGGGGTGCCCAAACTTTTGCATATGTGTGTGTGTGTGTGCGTGCGTGCGCACGCATATATAAAATAGTTAAATTAAATAGTGCAAATGGTGGTGTGGATCCTGAGGCTCCTGTACCTCCTTCCTGATGGTTGGGGGGTAATAATTGTTCCTGAACCTGGTAGTGTCGGTCCTGAGGCTCCTGTACCTCCTTCCTGATGGTTGAGGGGTAATAACTGTTCCTGAACCTGGTGGTGTGGGTCCTGAGGCTCCTGTACCTCCTTCCTGATGGTTGAGGGGTAATAACTGTTCCTGAACCTGGTGGTGTGGGTCCTGAGGCTCCTGTACCTCCTTCCTGATGGTTGAGGGGTAATAACTGTTCCTGAACCTGGTGATGTGGGACCTGAGGCTCCTGTACCTCCTTCCTGATGGTTGAGGGGTAATAACTGTTCCTGAACCTGGTGGTGTGGGTCCTGAGGCTCCTGTACCTCCTTCCTGATGGTTGAAGGGTAATAACTGTTCCTGAACCTGGTGGTGTGGGTCCTGAGGCTCCTGTACCTCCTTCCTGATGGTTGGGAGGTAATAACTGTTCCTGAACCTGGTGGTGTGGGACCTGAGGCTCCTGTACCTCCTTCCTGATGGTTGGCGGGTAATAACTGTTCCTGAACCTGGTGGTGTGGGTCCTGAGGCTCCTGTATCTCCTTCCTGATGGTTGGGAGGTAATAACTGTTCCTGAACCTGGTGGTGTGGGTCCTGAGGCTCCTGTACCTCCTTCCTGATGGTTGGGAGGTAATAACTGTTCCTGAACCTGGTGGTGTGGGTCCTGAGGCTCCTGTACCTCCTTCCTGATGGTTGAGCGGTAATAACTGTTCCTGAACCTGGTGGTGTGGGACCTGAGGCTCCTGTACCTCCTTCCTGATGGTTGAGGGGTAATAACTGTTCCTGAACGTGGTGGTGTGGGTCCTGAGGTTCCTGTACCTCCTTCCTGATGGTTGAGGGGGTAATAACTGTTCCTGAACCTGGTGGTGTGGGTCCTGAGGCTCCTGTACCTCCTTCCTGATGGTTGAGGGGTAATAGCTATTCCTGAACCTGGTGGTGTGGGTCCTGAGGCTCCTGTTCCTCCTTCCTGACGGTTGAGGGATAATAACTGTTCCTGAACCTGGTGGTGTGGGTCCTGAGGCTCCTGTTCCTCCTTCCTGATGGTTGAGGGGGTAATAACTGTTCCTGAACCTGGTGGTGTGGGTCCTGAGGCTCCTGTACCTCCTTCCTGATGGTTGAGGGGTAATAACTGTTCCTGAACCTGGCGGTGTGGGACCTGAGGCTCCTGTACCTCCTTCCTGACAGCAGCATTGAGACGGGAGCAGGACCTGGGTGGTGGGGGTCCCTGATGACGGATGCTGCTTTCCTGTGACAGCGCACCGTGTAGATGTGCTCAGTGGTGGGGAGGGCTGTACCCGTGATGGACTGAGCTGAATTCAGGACCTTTTGCTTTTTCCCTCCAGTTCCCCCCCCCCCACAATGCAATGACAGATGGGTTAGGGTTAGTGAGTTATGGGGACGCTAAGTTGGCCCCAGAATCACGACGACTCTTGCTGACTGACCCCCCCCCCCCCCCACAGTGCAATCTTCGGACTGTGTCAGTCACAAAACATTTCACCGTACAAATGTTCCATCGCACACGACAAATAAAGTAACCGCCCTCTTTAATTACACCCGTGTGACTAATTAACCTCCCAACCAGTACGCCTTTGGACTGTGAGACGAAACCCACGTGGTTCACGGGGGAGGACGTAGAAACTGCTTACAGGCAGTGGCGGGAATCGAACCCGGGTCGCGGGCGGGTACTGTGAAGCGTCGTGCCACTGTACCACTCAATCCGAGAGCAATGAATACCTGCTAGTTTACTAATCACCTGTTTGCAACGCCCCACCCCATCAGTTACAGGTCTTCCTGACCCAGCGGCTGGCAGAGATGAGGGAGGAGGCGGACATCCTCTCCATAAACCAGTTTCAGACGGCGCCGGCCGCCCTGCAGAGCCAGGACGTCTCCAAGGTCACGAGCATGCTGGCGCTGGTGGTCGACCTTGTCCAGAGGCTGACCGAGGTGAAGATGCGGCACCTGCTCCTGATCCACGCCTCGCCCAGGTAAGTCACTCCTCCTCCTGGATCCGGGCAAGGAAAGGGGCAGCCCCAGTGCGGCTGTTCTGTAAAATAAACCTTAACAATTTGCAAAACTGTCATGGCTTTACCAATGAGTGAATGCACTTAGAATGGTGAAAAGACCTCGATAGAGTGGATGTGGAGAGGATGTTTCCTGTAATGGGAGTCTATGACCAGAGGACACAGATAGAGTGGATGTGGAGAGAATGTTTCCTATAGTGGGGGAGTCTAGGACCAGAGGACACAAATAGAGTGGATGTGGAGAGGTTGTTTCCTATAGTGGGGGAGTCTAGGACCAGAGGACACAGATAGAGTGGATGTGGGGAGGAAGTTTCCTATAGTGGAGGAGCCTAGGACCAGAGGACACAGATAGAGTGGATGTGGAGAGGATGTTTCCTAGCGTGGGGGAGTCTTAAGACCAGAGGACACAGATAGAGTGGATGTGGGGAGGATGTTTCCTATACTGGGGGGAGTCTGGCACCAGAGGGCACAGATAGAGTGGATGTGGAGAGGATGTTTCCTATAGTGTGGGGAGTCTGCCTCAGAATAGAGAGATGTCCTTTTAGAATGGAGATAAATATGAATTTCTTTTGCAAGAGAGTGGTGGATCTGTGGAATTCTTTGCCACAGGCAGCGATGGAAGCCAAGTCTTTACATATATATACTTTATAGTCACCAAACAATTGATACTGGAATGTACAGTCATGACAGCGATATTTGATTCTGCGCTTCTCGCTCCCTGGATTACAAATATAAGCCAGGGGTTGATAATTTTTTGACTGATCAGAGCCTAAAGGGGGTAAGGGGAGAAGGCAGGAGACTGGGGCTGAGAGGAAACGTGGATCAGCCACAATGAAATGGCAGAGGGGACTCGATGGGCCCAGTGGCCTAATTCTGCTGCTAGATCTTATGATCTTATAGTCCCATGGGTTCCACTTGGATCCGTATGACTCTAAATCTTCTTCATCGTCCTCAGTCTTCTCATCAACCATGGATGGTCAACAAAGATACTGCTGGGAGCTGAAACGCTCTCAGTTAGCAGAAAGTCATCCTCGGCAGTTTGAGTTTTCGAAGTTATGGTCAAAGGTTATTCCGAAGGTTCTGCTGCAAGAACTGCGAAGTGTAGCAGAGTGGCCTTATTTCCCCCGGCTAATCCCCCACATGGGTGTCAGAAAGTCCTGTATAGGACCCCCACCCATCAAAACGCCCCCATCATCATTTTTCTTCACAAAAGCAGGATCTCCGCTGCGTTACCCAACTTAACTTAAAAAATTGAAGTTCGGTTCTCCGGCCGGAGCCGTGCTGGGCGCTCCGCGTGGAGCTGGAACCATGCGGAGACGTCACCGGCATATGTCGGGAAATTCGGTAACTTTACGGCAGCAGTGCAATGTATGAGCTCGTGGCCAGCTGGTTAAGGCATTGGACTAGCGAGCTGAAGGTCATGAGTTCGAGTCCCAGCTGAGGCAGCGTGTTGTGTCCTTGAGCAAGGCATTTAACCACACATTGCTCTGCGACGACACCGGTGCCAAGCTGTATGGGTCCTAATGCCCTTCCCTTGGACAACATCGGTGGCGTGGAGAGGGGAGACTTGCAGCATGGGTAACTGCCAGTCTTCCATACAACCTTGCCCAGGCCTGCACCCTGGAGAGTGAAGATTTTCCAGACACAGATCCATGGTCTCACAAGACTAACGGGTGCCTTTACTTACTTTACAATGCAATACGTGGAAACGGAGAGAAAAAAAAATCGAATTGCAGTAAGTATATATATTAAATAGTTAAATTCAATAAATAGTGTTAAAAAAAAAGTAGTCAGTTAGTGTTCCTTGTCCACTGTCCACCATTCAGTACTCTGATATCAGAGGGGAAGAAGCTGTTCCTGAGTCGTTGAGTGTGTGTCTTCAGGCTCCTGTACCTCCTCCCTGATGGCGGAGGGGAAGAAGCTGTTCCTGAATCGCTGAGTGTGTGTCTTCAGGCTCCTGTACCTCCCCCCTGATGGCAGAGGGGAAGAAGCTGTTCCTGAATCGTTGAGTGTGTGTCTTCAGGCTCCTGTACCTCCTCCCTGATGGCAGAGGGGAAGAAGCTGTTCCTGAATCGCTGAGTGTGTGTCTTCAGGCTCCTGTACCTCCTCCCTGATGGCAGAGGGGAAGAAGCTGTTCCTGAATCGCTGAGTGTGTGTCTTCAGGCTCCTGTACCTCCTCCCTGATGGCAGAGGGGAAGAAGCTGTTCCTGAATCGCTGAGTGTGTGTCTTCGAGCTCCTGTACCTCCTCCCTGATGGCAGAGGGGAAGAAGCGGTTCCTGAATCGTTGAGTGTGTGTCTTCGGGCTCCTGTACCTCCTCTCTGATGGCAGAGGGGAAGGAGCTGTTTCTGAATCGTTGAGTGTGTGTCTTCAGGCTCCTGTACCTCCTCCCTGATGGCAGAGGGGAAGAAGCTGTTCCTGAATCGCTGAGTGTGTGTCTTCGGGCTCCTGTACCTCCTCTCTGATGGCAGAGGGGAAGGAGCTGTTTCTGAATCGTTGAGTGTGTGTCTTCAGGCTCCTGTACCTCCTCCCTGATGGTAGCAATGAGAAGAGGGCACGTCCTGGGTGGAAGGGGTCCTTAATGATTTAGGCTGCCTTTTTAAGGCACTGCTCCTTGAAGATGTCCTGGATGCTGGGGAGGCCGGTGCCCATGATGGAACTTGGTTTACATCTGGCCATCCGGCCCGTCAAGCCGGCTCCGCCATTCAATAAGATCATGGCTGATCTGGCCATGGACTCATCTCCACCTACCTGCCTTTTCCCCATAACCCTCAATTCCCCTACGATGTAAAAATCTATCCAACCTTGTCTTAAATATATTTACTGAGGTAGCCTCCACTGCATCGTCGGGCAGAGAATTCCACAGATTCACCACTCTCTGGAAGAAGCAGTTCCTCCTCATCTCTGTACTAAATCTATCCCCCCCCCCGAATTTCGAGGTTATGTCCCCTAGTTACGAAATATCACAACACATCCCAGTCATATTAAACCTGATTCTGATTTCCTCTCCATCGATGCTCCCGGACCTACTGATTTCCTTCAGTATCTTGTGTTTGGGGTTTTCAACATTTGCAGAAACTCTTGTGTTTCTGACCCCCCCCCCCCCAACTTTACTTTCCTCCAATCACCTTAAAATTATGCCCCCCCCCCCCCCCCCCGGCATTAGCCATTTCCACCCTCAGAAAAAGTCTGGCTGTCCACTCGATCTATGCATCTTATCATCTTGTACTCCTCTATGAAGTCACCTCTCATTCTCCTTCACAGTTAAGTACAAAGAAACATGGTAGAAGGAATGCAAGACCGCACATAACAAGACAAACAGCCTGTGTACAAAAGACAACAAACTATTTAATACAGAAATAAATATAATAATAATAAATATCGAAAACATGGGATGAAGAGTCCTTGAAAGTGAGTCCACACAGTACTGTGCCAAAGTCTTCGCCCCGTGTAAAAGAATTCTGTAAAGCGAAGGTGCTTTCAAAAATAATGAAACACGAAGTTTCTAAATAGCAAAAAAAAATTGCTATAAAGCAGTATTAAAAAAAAACAAAATTAATCCAGTCAGTCTTTGGTGTGACCACCTTTGCCTTTAAAACTGCATCAATTCTCGTAGGGTTCACGGCCGGGCTGCTTTATAAGAAAATTGGCTGGTGTGTTGTCCCAAGCATCTTGGAGAACTTGCCACGGTTCTTCTGCGGACTCTGGGTGTCCCGCTTGCTTCTGTCTCTTCAGGGAATCCCAAAGAGCCTCGATAATGTTGAACTTCTTCTCCTCTGCTGGAAGTTGTATGGAAGTTGTCCTGTCCAAGACCGGAGGAAGCTGCAGAAGATCGTTCACATCACACAAACCAATCTTCCGTCCGTGGACTCACTTTACACCGCACGCTGTCGGAGCAGTGCTGCCAGGATAATCAAGGACACGACCCACCCAGCCAACACACTTTTCGTCCCTCTTCCCTCCGGGAGAAGGCTCAGGAGCTTGAAGACTTGTACGGCCAGATTTGGGAACAGCTTCTTTCCAACTGTGATAAGACTGCTGAACGGATCCTGACCCGGATCTGGGCCGTACCCTCCAAATATCCGGACCTGCCTCTCAGTTTTTTTGCACTACCTGACTTCCCATTTTTCTATTTTCTATTTATGGTTTATAATTTAAATTTTTAATATTTACTATCGATCTGTACTCCAGGGAGTGCAAAGCGCAGAGTCAAATATCGCTGTGATGATTGTACGTTCTAGTATCAATTGTTCGGTGACAATAAAGTATAAAAATGGACATTGAACCCAGAAACACTGCCTCACTTTTATTTTTCTGTTTTCCCACTATTTTTACTTTAACTATTTAATATACAGATATATACTTACTGTAATTGATTTACTTTTATTTTCTTTCTATACTATTGTGAATCACATTGAACTGCTGCTGCTAAGTTAACCAATTTCACGACACATGCTGCTGATAATAAACCTGATTCTGATCACTGTTCCTGAACCTAGTGATGTGGGTCCTGAGGCTCCTGTAGCTTCTTCCTGATGGTTGAGGGGGTAATAACTGTTCCTGAACCTGGTGGTGTGGGTCCTGAGGCTCCTGTAGCTTCTTCCTGATGGTTGAGGGGGTAATAACTGTTCCTGAACCTGGTGGTGTGGGTCCTGAGGCTCCTGTAGCTTCTTCCTGATGGTTGAGGGGGTAATAACTGTTCCTGAACCTGGTGGTGTGGGTCCTGAGGCTCCTGTAGCTTCTTCCTGATGGTTGAGGGGGTAATAACTGTTCCTGAACCTGGTGGTGTGGGTCCTGAGGCTCCTGTAGCTTCTTCCTGATGGTTGAGGGGGTAATAACTGTTCCTGAACCTGGTGGTGTGGGACCTGAGGCTCCTGTACCTCCTTCCTGATGGTTGAGGGGTAATGATTGTTCCTGAACCTGGGGTGTGGGACCTGAGGCTCCTGTACCTCCTTCCTGATGGTTGAGGGGTAATGATTGTTCCTGAACCTGGGGTGTGGGACCTGAGGCACTTGTACCTCCTTCCTGATGGTTGAGGGGTAATAACTGTTCCTGAACCTGCTGGTGTGGGTCCTGAAGCTCCTGTACCTCCTTCCTGTTGGTTGAGGGGTAATAACTGTTCCTGAACCTGGTGGTGTGGGTCCTGAGGCTCCTGTACCTCCTTCCTGATGGTTGAGGGGTACTAATTGTTCCTGAACCTGGTGGTGTGGGTCCTGAGGCTCCTGTAGCTTCTTCCTGATGGTTGAGGGGTAATAACTGTTCCTGAACCTGGTGGTGTGGGTCCTGAGGCTCTTATACCTCCTTCCTGATGGTTGAGAGGTAATAACTGTTCCTGAACCTGGTGGTGTGGGTCCTGAGGCTCTTATACCTCCTTCCTGATGGTTGAGAGGTAATAACTGTTCCTGAACCTGGTGGTGTGGGTCCTGAGGCTCCTGTACCTCCTTCCTGATGGTTGAGGGGTAATAACTGTTCCTGAACCTGATGGTGTGGGTCCTGACGTTCTTGTGCCTCCTTCCTGATGGTTGAAGGGTAATAACTGTTCTTGAAGCTGGGGTGTGGGTCCTGAGGCTCCTGTACCTCCTTCCTGATGGTTGAGGGGGTAATAACTGTTCCTGAACCTGGTGGTGTGGGGCCTGAGGCTTCCTGTACCTCCTTCCTGATGTTTGAGGGGTAATAACAGTTCCTGAACCTGGTGGTGTGGGTCCTGAGGCTCCTGTACCTCCTTCCTGATGGTTGAGGGGGTAATAACTGTTCCTGAACCTGGTGGTGTGGGTCCTGAGGCTCCTGTACCTCCAGATGGCAGCAGAGAGAAGAAAGCATGTCCTGGGTGGTGGGAGTCCCTGATGACGGATGCTGCTTTCCTGCGACAGCGTTTCATGTAGACGTGCTCATTGGTGGGAAGGCTTTACCCCAGTGGACTGGGCCATATCCACTACTTTTTGAAGGATTTTCTGTTCAAGGGCATTGGGTGTTTCCGTACCAGGCTGTGATGCAGCCAGCCAGTATAGTCTCCACCACACACTTACAGGAGTTTGTCGAAGTTTTAGATCCTTGCAAACTTCTGAGGAATTAGAGGTACTTTCTTGGTAATTGCACTTGCCTGCTGGGCTTAGGAGATGTTCCCCTCCCCTCACCTTGTTGTGCTCAATGGTGGAGAGAGCTTTGCAGCTTCTCTTGGTGTTTCTGTAGCCCGAGGTGTTCACAGGATGGGGCTGCTAACCCAAGCCCAACCGGCCTCCTTTGACAGCCGAGCGGCAGCTGTGGGAGGGAACGAACCGTCGACGTTTTGAAGCCAAACTCGATCCTAGAGTATGTTTTGCAAAAAAACAAAAGGTTTTGCCTGCCGCTTTTTTTGACGCCGCAGGTACGTCGACCGCGTGACCGAGCTCCTTCAGCAAAAGCTGAAGCAGGCCGAGTCGGTGGGGGCAAAGCAACACCTGATGGTTCGGAAGAGGCAGGAGGCGCTGGAGGAGCAGTCCAACCTCGAGCCCAAGCTGGACCTGCTGATCCAGAGAACAAAAGAGCTGCGGAAACTGGTGAGTGAGACGAGCGATCACTGAGCGTGTGGGCTTGCAGTTCCCTGAGTTTCAAAAGGGAAAATAATATCTCCGCAGTTCCTTCTCTCACCACAGGGTGTCAGCAAACCCCACCTTTCAAGGATCAACTTTGTTGGCCATATACGACAGTGCAAATTCCGGTTAATTGGGACACACCAAAACCAGTATATTTTGGCCTATTTAAGCGGCTGCCCCAATTAGCCAAAATTTCATGGAAATAGTTAAAACAGTATAAAGAAAGACAAACTGAGTAACTACTTGTGTATCTAAGTGAAACATGAACAAATTAGAACACTACTACAGTTCTATAGAACTCTAAAAAGTTTCCATAAAACTTTCTATAAAAGTTCCTAATAGGTAGCGCGAGCGCGTGAAAGTCAGACCGTGAGGCAGCGGGAGAGTTAAAAAGTGAGCAGATTAACGTAGCCGGCAACGTGGTACAGGTAGACAGATTAGGAAGGCTTCGGTGAGCAGAGGCTGAAGGACGAGCTTCACTCCAAGTGAGGTAAGGCTGGGTAAGTTTCTGTAATTAATTTAATTACCTTAGGAGTAGGTAATGGAGGCAGCAGTTAGGGCAGTCGAGTGCTCCGTTTGCAGGATGTGGGAAGTCAGGGTGGGCACAATCGTCCCTGATGACTACACCTGCGAAAGGTGCATCCAGCTGCAGCTCCTGACACACCGAGTTAGGGAACTGGAGCTGGATGAACTTCGGATCATTTGGGAGGCAGAGGCAGAAATAAACAGGAGTTACAGGGAGATAGTCACCCTTAGGAGTCAGGAGACAGGTGACCGTCAGGAGAGGGAAGGGGAATAGACAGAATGAGCAGAGCACCCCTGTGGCCGTTCCCACCAGTAATAAGTACATCGTTTTGGATACTGTTGGTGGGGACGACCGACCAGGGACAAGTTGCAGTGGTTGCGTCTCTGGCACCGAGATGGGACCCTCAGCTCAGAAGGGAAGGAGGGAAAAGAGGAGAGCAGTAGTGATAGGGGATTCGATAGTTAGGGGGACAGGTAAGAGGTTCTGTGGAAGAGATCGAGAATCCCGGATGGTCTGTTGCCTCCCTGGTGCCAGGGGCCGCAATATCTCGGATCGAGTTCTCAGTATTCTCAAGAGGGAGGGTGAGCAGCCAGATGTCGTGGCCCATGTAGGGACCAATGACGTGGGTAGGAAGAGTGAGGGGGTCCTGAAAGGTGAATTTAGGGAGTTAGGCGCCAAGTTCAAGGACAGGACCTCCAGGATAGCAATCTCAGGATAGCTACCAGTGCCACATGCAGGCGGGTTTAGAAATAGTAAGATAGCGCAGATCAACACGTGGCTGAAGACATGGTGCAGGAGGGAGGGCTTCAGATTTATAGATAATTGGGCAGTTTTCCAGGGAAGGTGGGACCTGTTCCAGCGGAACGGTTTACATCTGAACTGGAGGAGGACAAATATTCTTGCAGGTAAGTTTCCTCGAGAGGCACCAGTGGATATAAACTAGATACAAGGGGGGAGGGGAACCAGAGTGTAGGAACAGATGTAGGGGAGAAGGAAGAAAAAGAAAATAGTAAAGTTGTTTGCACCATTAATGATAAACAGAGAGTAGGAGGTGGAAAATTTCTTAAATGCATTTATTTTAACGCTAGGAGCATTATAAGAAAGGTGGATGAGCTTAAAGCATGGATTGATACCTGGAAATATGATGTTGTAGCTATTAGTGAAACATGGTTGCAGGAGGGGTGTGATTGGCAACTAAATATTCCCGGATTTTGTTGCTTCAGGTGTGATCGAATCGGAGGGACAAGAGGGGGAGGTGTTGCATTGCTTGTCAGAGAAAATATTACAGCGGTGCTCTGGCAGGATAGATTAGAGGGCTCATCTAGGGAGGCTATTTGGGTGGAATTGAGGAATGGGAAAGGTGTAGTAACACTTATCGGGGTGTATTATAGACCACCCAATGGGGAGCGAGAATTAGAGGAGCAAATTAGTAAGGAGAGAGCAGATATTTGTAGTAAGCACAAGGTTATGATTGTGGGAGATTTTAATTTTCCACACATAGACCGCGAAGCCCATACTGCAAAAGGGCTGGATGGTTTGGAGTTTGTAAAATGTGTACAGGATAGTTTTTTGCAGCAATACATAGAGGTACCAACTAGAGAAGGGACAGTTTTGGATCTCCTGTTAGGGAATGAGATAGGTCAGGTGACAGAGCTATGTGTTGGGGAGCACTTCGGGTCCAGTGATCGCAATGCCATTAGTTTCAATATAATTATGGAGAAGGATAGGTCTGGACCCAGGGTTGAGATTTTTGATTGGAGAAAGGCTAACTTTAAGGAGATGTGAAAGGATTTAGAAGGAGTGGATTGGGACAGTTTGTTTTATGGGAAGGATGTAATAGAGAAATGGAGGTCATTTAAAGGTGAAATTTTGAGGGTACAGAATATTTATGTTCCTGTTAGGGTTGAAAGGAAAGGTTAAAAGTTTGAGAGAGCCATGCTTTTCAAGGGAAACTTAGTTCGGAAAAAGAGAGATATCTACAATAAATATAGGCAGCATGGAGTAATTGAGGTGCTCGAGGAATATAAAGAATGTAAAAAGAATCTTAAGAAAGAAATTAGAAAAGCTAAAAGAAGATACGAGGCTGCTTTGGCAAGTAAGGTGAAAATAAATCCAAAGGGTTTCTACAGTTATATTAATAGCAAAAGGATAGTGAGGGATAAAATTGGTCCCTTAGAGAATCAGAGTGGACGGCTATGTGTGGAGTCAAATGAGATGGGGGAGATTTTGAATAATTTCTTTTCTTCAGTATTCACTAAGGAGAAGGACATTGAATTGTGTAAGGTAAGGGAAACAGATAGAGGAATTATGGAAACTATGATGATTAAAGAAGAGCAAGTATTGGCGCATTTAAGGAATATGAAAATGGATAAGCTTCCGGGTCGTGACAGGATATTCCCGAGGACTTTGAGGGAAGTTAGCATAGAAATAGCAGGGGCTCTGACATAAATATTTCAAATGTCATTAGAAATGAGGATGGTGCTGGAGGATTGGCGTATTGCTCATGTGGTTCCATTGTTTAAAAAGGGTTCTAAGAGTAAACCTAGCAATTATCGGCCTGTGAGTTTGACGTCAGTGGTGGGTAAATCGATGGAAAGTATTCTTAGAGATGGTATATATAATTATCTGGATAGACAGGGTCTGATCAGGAACAGTCAACATGGATTTGTGCGTGGAAGGTCATGTTTAACAAATCTTATTGAATTTTTTGAAGAGGTTACTCGGGAAGTTGACAAGGGTAAAGCGGTGGATGTTGTCTATATGGACTTCAGTAAGGCCTTTGACAAGGTTCCACATGGAAGCTTCAATCGTTAGGTATTAATATTGAAGTCGTAAAATGGATTCAGCAGTGGCTGGATGGGAGACGCCAGAGAGTAGTGGTGGATAACTGTTTGTCAGATTGGAGGCCGGTGACTAGTGGTGTGCCTCAGGGATCTGTACTGGGTCCAATGTTGTTTGTCATATACATTAATGATCTGGATGATGGGTTGGTAAATTGGATTGGTAAATATGCAGATGATATTAAGATAGTTGGTGTTGTGGATAATGTTTCAAATCTCTTACTAGCCCTTCCTTCAGTTAGTCCTGACGTAGGGTCTCAGCCCGAAACGTCGACTGTACCTCTTCCTAGAGATGCTGCCTGGCCTGCTGCATTCACCAGCAACTTTTATGTGTGTTGCTTGAAATTCCAGCATCTGCAGATTTCCTTATGCTTGTGGATAATGAAGTAGGTTTTCAAAGCTTTCAGAGAGATTTAGGGCAGTTAGAAGAGTTGGCCGAAAGATGGCAGATGGAGTTTAATGCTGATAAATGTGAGGTGCTACATTTTGGTAGGACTAATCAAAATAGGACATACATGGGAAACATGTATACATGATTATGGGGAGCAAGGACATGGCAGACCAATTGAATAATTACTTTGGTTCTGTCTTCACTAAGGAGGACATAAATAATCTTCCAGAAATAGTAGGGGACAGAGGGTCCAGTGAGATGGAGGAACTGAGCGAAATACTTGTTAGTAGGGAAGTGGTGTTAGGTAAATTGAAGGAATTTAAGGCAGATAAATCCCCAAGGCCAGATAGTCTGCATCCTAGAGTGCTTAAGGAAGTAGCCCAAGAAATAGTGGATGCATTAGTGATAATTTTTCAAAACTCGTTAGATTCTGGACTAGTTCCTGAGGATTGGAGGGTGGCTAATGTAACCCCACTTTTTAAAAAAGGAGGGAGAGAGAAACCGGGGAATTATAGACCGGTTAGCCTAACGTCGGTGGTGGGGAAACTGCTGGAGTCAGTTATCAAAGATGTGATAACAGCACATTTGGAAAGCGGTGAAATCATCGGACAAAGTCAGCATGGATTTGTGAAGGGAAAATCATGTCTGACGAACCTCATTGAATTTTTTGAGGATGTAACTAGTAGAGTGGATAGGGGAGAACCAGTGGATGTGGTGTATTTGGATTTTCAAAAGGCTTTTGACAAGGTCCCACACAGGAGATTAGTGTGCAAACTTAAAGCACATGGTATTGGGGGTAAGGTATTGATATGGATGGAGAGTTGGTTAGCAGACAGGAAGCAAAGAGTGGGAATAAACGGGACCTTTTCAGAATGGCAGGCGGTGACTAGTGGGGTACCGCAAGGCTCAGTGCTGGGACCCCAGTTGTTTACAATATATATTAATGACTTGGATGAGGGAATTAAATGCAGCATCTCCAAGTTTGCGGATGACACGAAGCTGGTTGGCAGTGTTAGCTGTGAGGAGGATGCTAAGAGGATGCAGGGTGACTTGGATAGGTTGGGTGAGTGGGCAAATTCATGGCAGATGCAATTTAATGTGGATAAATGTGAAGTTATCCACTTTGGTAGCAAAAATAGGAAAACAGATTATTATCTGAATGGTGGCCGATTAGGAAAAGGAGAGGTGCAACGAGACCTGGGTGTCATTATACACCAGTCATTGAAAGTGGGCATGCAGGTACAGCAGGCGGTGAAAAAGGCGAATGGTATGCTGGCATTTATAGCGAGAGGATTTGAGTACAGGAGCAGGGAGGTACTACTGCAGTTGTACAAGGCCTTGGTGAGACCACACCTGGAGTATTGTGTGCAGTTTTGGTCCCCTAATCTGAGGAAAGACATCCTTGCCATAGAGGGAGTACAAAGAAGGTTCACCAGATTGACTCCTGGGATGGCAGGACTTTCATATGAAGAAAGACTGGATGAACTAGGCTTGTACTCGTTGGAATTTAGAAGATTGAGGGAGGGATCTGATTGAAACGTATAAAATCCTAAAGGGATTAGACAGGCTAGATGCAGGAAGATTGTTCCCGATGTTGGGAAGTCCAGAACAAGGGGTCACAGTTTGAGGATAAAGGGGAAGCCTTTTAGGACCAAGATTAGGAAAAACTTCTTCACTCAGAGAGTGGTGAATCTGTGGAATTCTCTGCCACAGGAAGCAGTTGAGGCCAGTACATTGGATATATTTAAGAGGGAGTTAGATATGGCCCTTGTGGCTACGGGGGTCAGGGGGTATGGAGGGAAGGCTGGGGCGGGGTTCTGAGTTGGATGATCAGCCATGATCATAATAAATGGCGGTGCAGGCTCAAAGGGCCGAATGGCCTACTCCTGCACCTATTTTCTATGTTTCTATGAAATGGTAGGGCATTGAAGAATGCAGTAGAACAGAGAGATCTAGGAATAATGGTGCATGGTTCCCTGAAGGTGGAATCTCATGTGGATAGGGTGGTGAAGAAAGCTTTTGGTATGCTGGCCTTTATTAATCAGAGCATTGAGTATAGGAGTTGGGATGTAATGTTGAAATTGTATAAGGCATTGGTGAGGCCAAATTTGGAGTATTGTGTGCAGTTCTGGTCACCGAATTATAGGAATGATGTCAACAAAATAGATAGAGTACAGAGAAGATTTACTGGAATGTTACCTGGGTTTCATCTCCTAAGCTACAGAGAAAGGTTGAACAAGTTGGGTCTTTATTCTTTGGAGCTTAGAAGGTTGAGGGGGGCCTTGATAGAGGTATTTAAAATTATGAGGGGGATAGATAGAGTTGATGTGGATAGGCTTTTTCCATTGAGAGAGGACATGAGTTGAGAGTTAAAGGGCAAAAGTTTAGGGGTAACATGAGGGGGAACTTCTTCACTCAGAGAGTGGTAGCTGTGTGGAACGAGCTTCCAGCAGAAGTGGTTGAGGCAGGTTCGATGTTGTCGTTTAAAGTTAAATTGGATAGATATATGGACAGGAAAGGTATGGAGGGTTATGGGCTGAGTGCAGGTCGGTGGGACTAGGTGAGAGTAAGTGTTTGGCACGGACTAGAAGGGCCGAGGTGGCCTGTTTCCGTGCTGTAATTGTTATATGGTTATTGACAAAGGAACTCATCCAGTTTACGCTTCTGTGTTCTTTTGATTGACTGTCAATGAACATAATCAGCGCAGGCACCTAGTGCAGATGATGGACTGTCTTCATGCAATATTTTCAACGATTGCATCCTCCAAATCTTCATTCTCATTGTAACATTCAAGGTGATTGTCGATACCTTCAATTTTTTTTTGTACTTCATAACTCGTTGAAGTAGTCGATTCCGGTTAATTGGGCCACGGGTTAATCGGGGCAGCCACTTATGTGGAATAACTCTCAAAGAACAAAAACTAATTGAGAAATTAGTAATTTGCTGTGGTGTGCTGGCACAACCCATACCAATAAACAATATTGAACAGTCTTAAAGGACTACATAACGTATGAAGTTAGAAGTGCAGAATTGGAATAAAATGATCAGTAATACCAGCAGATCATAAACACAAGAGATTCTTCAGATGCTGGAAATATATACACATGCATACACACACACACACACACACACACACACCAGCATCTGTGGAGATGGATGAAGAGTCAGTGTTTCAGGCCGAGAACCTTCATCAGGACTGTACCATCGTGTAGTTAAAGGTTAATTGATCATTGTAAGTTACCTCGTGATTTGGCTAGGATCAGAGGACTGCTGGGTGCCGTGCCTACTCCAATAAATAACCAATAGTTTGAATCAGGGTCCTTGGCTTGGGATCCCCGTTCCAGGGGGTCCGTGAACGTGGGTGGGGGAAAAAATTCATCTTTATTTTCATCCTTAAACTAGCAGTCCCTACAATTGTAAATGTAGGCAAAAAAACAAGATTTCTTTGCCAATTAGGATTTTCAACTCTTGTTACCATTAAGATAAAACGTTGTAATCGATTGGCTGTCCGACATGACGTGTGTGTGGCTTTGTCAAAGACCACACGAGAGTTTAATGCTCTTATCCAAGTTGAGCAGCAACAGCTTCCACGTTGATACGTCTTTGAAAAGTGTAATTTAATTTTAACTGGCCGATGTCTGAAATATATAGTCTTGTTATTTAGATTAGATTCGATTATGAGGACACACAGTCCTCGTTTATTGTCATTTAGTAATACATGCATTAAGAAATGATACAATGTTCCTCCAGTGTGATATCACAGAAACACAAGACAGACCGAATCACAGAAACACAAGACAGACCGAAAAACTGACAAAAACCACATAATTATAACATATAGTTACAACAGTGCAAAGCAATACCATAATTTGATAAAGAACAGACCATGGGCACAGTAATGTGGGGTATTTAATCTGTTAATGAAGAAACATCAACATTACTACATCACAAATTTGCTTATTTTTTAATGTTTTGACAACTATATTTCAATAAAACTGCTCTCTTCTGTAATCCTAGGTTATTGCATGTTATATATTTTTAAAATATTATTCTGAGAAGGGGTCTACAGACTTCAAAGGGGTCCATGGCATAAAAAGGGTCACGAACCCCTGGTTTAAAGTGTTTACGGTGCAGTGACGACTATTGGATGGGGGTGTGGAGGTTGAACGAGAACGGTTGATCAGATTAACTGCCTGGGGGAAGAAACTTGTAAGAGGGCATGAAGTTTTTTTGGCCCTGTAGAGCTTTGCGGAAGGGAGATTTTGGGAAAGGCAGTTCGCTGGACGGTTAAGGAAATGAGTCAGTAAATTTATTTTCAGATTACGTGTATGTCACTGTGTACTATTGCCAAAGCCAGCGCCGCCTTTGGGAGACACCGTGAGAACGTCTGGGAGCGGAGAGGACTCAGCCTTACCACCAAGCTGAAGGTCTACTGTGCAGTGGTCCTTACCACCCTCCTTTACGCCAGCGAGACCTGGACTGTCTACAGCAGACACGCCAAACAGCTCAACCACTCTCACCTGAGCTGTCTCCGCAGACTCCTCCACATCAGGTGGCAGGACAAAGTCCCCGACACGGAAATCCTGGAACGAGCTGGGCTCTGCAGCGTCTACACCTTCCTGCTGAAAGCCCAAGCCAGGTGGGCTGGACATGTGGTCAGAATGCCAGACAGCCGATTGCCTGAGCAGCTGCTGTACGGAGAACTGTGTCAGGGCAAGCGCTCAGTCAGGGGGCAGAAGAAACGTTACAAAGACTGCCTCAAAGCGTCCCTCAAAGGCCTGGGTGTCGACATCAACACGTGGGAGACGCTTGCCCTCGACCGTCCAGCTTGGCGCAGCAAGATCACCACAGGAGCCAGTGCAGCTGAAGTCAGGCGCAACGAAAGCGTGCTGTGCACAAGGCCCGAGCAGCATCCACTGCCACGACAGCACCCACCCACTTGTGTCCCACATGTGGGCGAGCCTTCGGGGCCTGGATTGGCCTCACCAGTCACCTCCGGACCCACAGCCACCAATCTCCCATTTGACTTTGAAGCCATGGTCATCTTCCACTACGAAGGACGAAGAACAACAACCCTGAGGTTCGTCCTCCTCTGGGCTTCCAAAGTAATTGCAAAGAAACACACTAGAATCAATGAAAAGCCAGACTTGACAGAGATGGACACACAACCAGTGTGCAAAAGACAACAAACTCTGCCAATGCAAAAGGAAAAAATAATTATAATAGTAAATTAAAAATATATATCAAGAGCACAAGAGTTCTTAAGAGTCTGTAGGTTGTGGAATAAGTTCAGAGATGAGGTCCATGAATTTATCCACACTGGCTCAGGTGCCTGATGTTTGAGGGGTAATAACTGTTCCTGAACCTGGTGGTGTGGGACCTGGGGCTTCTGTACCTCCTTCCTGATGGTTGAGGGGTAATAACTGTTCCTGAACCTGGTGGTGTGGGTCCTGAGGCTCCTGTACCTCCTTCCTGATGATTGAGGGGTAATAACTGTTCCTGAACCTGGTGGTGTGGGTCTTGAGGCTCCTGTACCTCCTTCCTGATGGTTGAGGGGTAATAACTGTTCCCGAACCTGGTGGTGTGGATCCTGAGGTTCCTGTACATCCTTCCTGATGGTTGAGGGGTAATAACTGTTCCCGAACCTGGTGGTGTGGGTCCTGAGGCTCCTGTACCTCCTTCCTGATGGTTGAGGGGTATTAACTGTTCCCGAACCTGGTGGTGTGGGACCTGAGGCTCCTGGTCCTCCTTCCTGATGGTTGAGGGGTAATAACTGTTCCCGAACCTGGTGGTGTGGGACCTGAGACTCCTGTAGCTTCTTCAGGTGCTACAGTGATGGTAGACTACACCTTCCAGAATCTTGGGACAGCCCGAAGGCTTCAGACATTTTGTGATGTTCTAGTTCAGCACGTGGCTCTGTTTAGAGCCTGACTCGGCGTCAAGACGATGTGCTAAGTCCCTGTCTCCATTGTCTGTGCTTTCAGATCGAGACCGATATCTCCAAGCGCTACCAGAACCGGAGGGTGAACCTGATGGGCGTCGTCGTCTGACCTGTCCACACGGCCGAGTCTTCGCACCATTATTTATTTGCTACCCGCCTGAGGAGAGGACGGCCCGCGCCGAAACGGGGGGAGGGGGGAAGATCGGACCAGGTGTTCAACAGGCAAAGGACATTTTAGAATGGTCACCTTGACCCCAGCGACAATAAAGTAACTGAACCCAGAGCCCACTCGCACTTGTGGCTGAGCCGCACTTTATTTTGCTCGTGCACAAGAAGAACTGCGTGGCCCCTGTCACCGTTCTGCCCAGAGTAACGCTGCTTCTTTTGCAAAATCAGCTTATCATTTGCGGATATTGGCCGTTTGGGGAATGTAAGTTTTGAATTCCTTCCTTGCGAAGCCGTTCGCAGCAGAGGCGTCAAAGGTCACCGGAAAGCAACCGGCGGTGACTTTGAAGTGAGTAAACGATTGCTTGTCAGTTGGCGTGTGTGCCTTGTATCGCTTGTGTTGTCTCCCGAGCCCTGGTGTGCAGAGGGAAGCTGTTACGGACGTGAGGAAGTCTGCAGACGCTGGAAATCCGAGCAACACACACGCGCGCACACATATGCACACCTGCCAACCCACCCACTCACCTACCCACCTACCCACCCACCCACTCACCCACCAACCCACCCACCCACTCACCTACCTACCCACTCACCCACCAACCCACCCACTTATCTACCTACCAACCAACCCACCCACCCATTAACCACCTACCCACTCACCCACCAACCCACCCACCCACCTTACACACCCACCAATCCACTTACGCACCTACCCACCCAACCACCTACTTAGCTAGCTACCTACCTACCCAACCAACCCATCAACTAACTAACCAACCAACCCACCCTCAGCAGGATGGGCAGACTGCTTTTGGGACTCCAGTCCCGGCCCGAAACGCCGGCTGTTTACTCTCCTCCATAGATGCTGCCTGGCCTGCTGGGTTCCTCCAGCATTTTTTTTTGTGTGTGTGTGTGTGTTGAATGAGAAGCTATGCCTTCATTATTTCCCATGGTAGGGGGAAGTCTAGGACAAGAGGACACGACTTCAGGATTGAAGGACGCCCATTTAGAACTGAGATGCTGAGAGATTACTTTAGTCGGAGGGTGGTAAATCTGTGGAATTTGTTGTCACGAGCGGCCGTGAAGGCCAAGTCATCGGGTGCATCTGAGACAGAGGTAGGTAGGTTGTTGATTAACGAGGGCATCAAACAGTATGGGGTGAAGGCAGGGGAGTGGGGATGACTGGAAGAATTGGATCAGCCAATAGCCTACTTCTGCTCCTGTATCTTTTGGCATTTCGTGCCTAGCTGGCTCCACGGTATCTTTGCCGGGACATAATGTTAACCCTTCCCTAGTCGCAGCTCTGACATTTTACTGAGTCGTGAATCCATTCCGAGTGGATGGTAGAAATGGCAGGGGGGAGGGGGAGTATTTAGGAGCTTTCTTTCGATGTGCGAAGTGTAAAGAATTTTAAAGTTTAGCTGCACTCGTCACACTTCTGTCGGAATACACACGGGCTGCGTCGCCCATTGTGCTTGCTGTACAGGAGGTGGGCATGGGAGAGGAACGGCTTCTGAAACGCAGAGGCAACCTGGCCCTCCAAAGAGGCGAGCAACCCACCCACATTTCCCTGGCAGCTGCCACAGTCTCGGGATCTCTCAAAGCACCGCACGCTCAGTGGAAATGTTTAAAGGCAAAAGGTGATCTTTACTTTGACACATTTACATCGAAACATTGAGACATCAAGTTGAAGTTTGTTGTTACTCAGTTGTACGCATGTATACGGCCAAATGAAACAATGCTCCTTCAGACCACCACGCAAACAGCACACTACATATAACTCACACACAGCACACTACATACAACTCGCGCACAGCACACTACATATAACACAGCACACTACATATAACTCACACACAGCACACTACATACAACTCGCGCACAGCACACTACATATAACACACACAGAGCACACTACATATAACACACAGCACACTACATAGAACTCATGCACATCACACTACATATCACTCATGCACATCACACTACATATCACTCACGCTCAGCACACTACATATAACTTGCACACAGCACTGCATATAACTCACAACACACTACGCATAACTCACAGCACGCTACATATGTGTGTTCGTCCATCGTCGACATCGATGAGGACCTCGACACCATTATGATGGTGTTGAGACTAGTGCGTGATTTGGATTTAAGTGAGGGGGAGTTGTGCAGCATCAGCCTCACTCTCTCTTCCCAATTCCCATCTGGATCCAGTGGCAAGACAGAGTCGAGACGGCTGGAGATGGGACTAGGCACAGGGGATGACCAGGACGTCTCCTGTGTCTTGTCCTGCTCTACACGTTCCACGACACTTGCAGAGACCGCCTTCCTGACCACTGGACCTTCCATTAGTCTCGTCCGCTCAATCCGCCGGAGTCTGTCTTCACATGCTGGGATAGACAACTCCCTATCTCACCGAGGGTTTGAGACCCGTCGGCTACCTTCACCTGATTTAGCCGGCTTGTCGAAGCCGTTGCCCGGGGTGTGGCCGCTATCGCATGCAAACAGCTACGGGGAGCCACAGGTGAGAGCTGAGTGCCAGGTGGGGACCAAAGGTGGACTAACTGCCTTGACAAGGACGCAAACAAGAGGAAATCTGCAGATGCTGGAATTTCAAGCAACACACATAAAAGTTGCTGGTGAACGTAGCAGGCCAGGCAGCATCTCTAGGAAAAGGTACAGTCGACGTTTCGGGCCAAGACCCTTCATCAGGACTAATTGGAGGAAGAGCTAGTAAGAGATTGGAAAGTGGGAAGGGGAGGAGGAGATCCAAGATAAGAGAAGACAGGAGGGGGAGGGATGGAGCCAAGAGCTGGACAGGTGATTGGCAAAAGGGATATGAGAGGATCATGGGACAGGAGGCCCAGGGAGAAAGAAAAGGGGTGGGGGGGGGAAGTCCAGAGGATGGGCAAGGGGTATAGTGAAAGGGGCAGAGGGAGAAAAAGGAAAGAGAGAAAAAGAATGTGTGTATATAAATAAATTACGGTTGGGGGAGGTGGGGCATTAGCGAAAGTTGAAAAGGACGCAACATGTTCCGCCACCAGAGGTGCGACCCCTCCGTGACACCCCATACACCCCACTCTACATATTACACGCAGCACAACACACATGTAATGCACGCACAGCACACTACATATAACTCGCACATAGCACACTGCGGGTATAACTTGTACAGTACACTACATATAACTCGCACGACACTACATATGACTCACGTATGCACGCATTACATATAACTCGCGCACAGCACTGCATACAATTCACATGTAACACACTGTAATATACAGTTCTCTGCGGGAATGGGAACCACTTTCGGGGTTTCACGATGGGCCGTTATCCGACATGTCAAAGGGTTCGGCTCGCCTTTGGAGGCCTAGGATCTCGGGGCTCTGGAGACGGGTGGATCGAAGGTTGGTGTCCCGACAGACCGCTGTGACATGGGAGACGGCTGTGTGCCCAGAGACCCGAGATCTTTGGGCACAGATCTCGGGGGGGGGGGGGGGGACAAAACGACAGAAAGGACTTTTAACATCGTAAACCAGCGAGTTGTTTGTCATGTCTCCCCTCTCGCTAAGTTCGCGGCCTAAGGTAGAAGGAGATGAGTTATTAACTTCAAACTTTCTGCATAATCACTCAGAGTTGAACTGCACGTGAATGTAACGAGAGCTGTATAGAGGACATTTCCGTCTACCTTGGGCCACGAACTTATCAATCACCCCTGCTGTCGACCACTGTCTGGAGGTCCAAGGCGTCAGCTTCTACAAAGAAGGGATCCGTATGCTGCACGACCGCTGGACTAAGTGTGTAACTGTAGGAAAATAAAATGGATGCCTTCTACCTCGGGCGACGAACTTATCAATCACCCCTCGTAAACGTCTAACGCGACCTGCGCTTCGTCCGTGATGAGACCGGGGTGGTGGCGGGGAGTTCAGTCGTCTCACGGCCTTGGGGGAAGAAGCTGCTTCCCATCCGAACGGTTCCTGCCCAAATGCTACGCCGCCTCCTGCCTGATGGTCGGGAGTCCAAAGGGATTGTTGGATAGATGGGAGGGGTTTTGACAATACTCAGGGCCCTGCATACACAGCGCTCCTGCTAAATACCTCTGACGGGTGGAAGGGAGGCCGGCGGTGACGTGCCCACCGCTTCCCAGCCCTAACTTGTACGCCTTTAGAACGTGGGGTGGTGGGGAGGGATCCGGGGCACCCGGAGCAAACCCACGTGTGGTCACGGGAAAAACGTACAGACAGTGAACCCCGACTCCCCGTTGTAGAGGCTTCCTGTCCGCCGCGAATCTGCCCAACGCCTCAGCGGCTACAGCCTACCCGCAGCCAGGGGCAGATATACAAAAAGGTGCCGGGATCTTTGCAGGAGTTTCCACAGAATCTATCCTTAATATCTCTACTTTTCCCCTTCAGGGTTCTTTTGAAGACCCTGACCTGGAGTTTACACGCTGATTTCGGGTTCTTTGCGGGAACGGGACCCGCTCTCGCTGTCTCACGCCGGGCCATTGTCCGACATGCCGAGGGCGCGGCCTATAAGAGTTCGGCTCACCTTTGGGGGCCTAGGATCTCGGGACTCTGGAGAGGGGCGGATCGAAGGTCGGTGTCCCGACAGACCGGAGTGTCGTGCGAGCCGGAACATCTTTAGCCGTGTCCTCAGAAACCCGAGAACTTTGGGCACAGAGCTCGGAAAAAGCGATGCAACAGATTTTTAACATCGTAAACCAGGGAGTTGCTTGATAAGTTTCCCCTTTCGCTGTGAAATGGGGACACCACTTTCTCCCTTATTAGAGAGAGAGAGAGCCTGTGGTATGTCGAGTACCGGGTGAACAATGTAGTTTTGGGAGTACTGCAAGTCTGTATCTTTGCTGTTGCTTTGCTGCATGCTTGAGTGCTCAGTTGGGGGGGAGGGGACCAATGTTTTTTTAACCGGTGCGGGGAGGAGGATTGTTGCTTGTAGCCGCTTATGCGTGGGTGGGGGAAGCTGGGGGGACTTTGGGGTTCTAACATTTAGCTGTTGTTCATTCTTTGGGGGGACTCCTCTGTTTCTGTGGATGCTTGCAAAGAAAAAGCATTTCAGGATGTATATTGTATACATTTCTCTGGCATTAACTGTACCTTGAAACCTTTGAAAGGGGCTTGTTAACATCATGAAGGATCCCACCCACCCTGCTCACGGATTGTTCATGGCTACATAGCATCCTGGCCAGTACCACCATCATCATCATTATGTGCTGTGTAGTATGACATCATCATTATGTGCTGTGTCATATCATATCGTGACCATGATTGTTCTTGGCAAATTTTCTGACAGAAGTACTTTGCCATCGCCTTCTTCTGAGCAGTGACTTTACAAGACCGGTGACCCTCCCCGGCCATTATCAATACTCTTCAGAGATTGTCTGCCTGGCATCAGTGGTTGCATCACCAGGACTTGTGATCTGCACCACCGACTGCTCGTACGACCGTCCACCACCTGCTCCCACGGTTTCACCCGACCCTGATCGGGGGATGGGGGGTTCTAAGCAGGTGCTACAACTTGCCCAAGGGTGACCTGCAGGCTAGCAGAGGGAGCCTCCTTTGGTAGAGGCCAATCTCCATCCCGCCACCCTAACTGACCACAACCTACCTCTTGTGTCCAACAACCACTTGGCCAACATAACTAAGCACGCTTCCGGTCTGTGGGACCTAAGTGTGTGTAATTGAGGAGGGGAGTGGGTCTCATTGAAACCTATTGAATATTGAAAGGCCTGGCTGTGGAGAAGATGGCTCTGGGCCTGTATTTACTGGAGTTTAGAAGAATGAAGAGGGATCTCATTGAAACCTATTGAATATGGATGGGTCAAAATAGAGCAGATGTAAAGTTATGTTTCCTATAGTGGGGGGGGTCTAGGACCAGAGGACACAGATAGAGTGGATGTGGAGAGGATGTTTCCTATAGTGGGGGAGTCTAGGACCAGAGGACACAGATAGAGTGGATGTGGAGAGGATGTTTCTTATAGTGGGGGAGTCTAGGACCTGAGGACACAGATAGAGTGGATGTGGAGAGGATGTTTCCTATGGTTGGGGAGTCTAGGGCCAGAGGACACAGATAGAGTGGATGTGGAGAGGATGTTTCCTATAGTGGGGGAGTCTAGGACCAGGGGACACAGATAGAGTGGATGTGGAGAGGATGTTTCCTATAGTGGGGGAGTCTAGGACCAGAGGGCACAGATAGAGTGGATGTGGAGAGGATGTTTCCTATAGTGGGGGAGTCTAGGACCAGAGGACACAGATAGAGTGGACGTACAGAGTCATTAACACAAATTAATCTGCAGATGCTGGGGTCAAAGCAACACTCACAACACGCTGGAAGAACTCAGCAGGTCAGGCAGCATCCGTGGAAAAGATCGGTCGACGACAACACGCTGGAGTAACTCAGCAGGTCGGGCAACATCCGTGGAAAAGATCGGTCGACGACAACACGCTGGAGGAACTCAGCAGGTCGGGCAACATCCGTGGAAAAGATCAGTCGATGGTCGATCGGTCCACGGATCTCCCACCCGGCACTTATTCCTGTAAGCGTAATTGTTACACTTGTCCCTACACCTCCTCTCTTGCCACCATTCAGGGCCCCAAACAGTCCTTCCAGGTGAGGCAACACTTCACTTGTGAGTCTGTTGGAGTCATCTATTGCATCCGGTGCTCCTGGTGCGGCCTCCTCTACATCGGTGAAACCCGACGCAGATTGGGGGACCGCTTGTCGAGCACCTCCGCTCCGTCCACCACAACAGACAGGATCTCCCAGTAGCCACCCACTTCAACTCTGCTTCACATTCCCATTCAGATATGTCCACACATGGCCTCCTCTACTGCCATGATGAGGCTAAACTCAGGTTGGAGGAGCAACACCTCATATACCATCTAGGTAGTCTCCAGCCCCTTGGTATGAACATAGAATTCTCCAGCTTCCGGTAATTCCCTCCCCCTCCCTTCCTCTATCCCTATTTCACTCTGCCCCCTCCCCCAGCTGCCTATCACCTCCCTCATGGTTCTGCCTCCTTCTACTACCCATTGTGTTTTCCCCTATTCCTTCTTCACCTTTCCTGCCTATCACCTCCCTGCTTCCCCTCCCCCACCCCTTTATCTTTCCCCTTACTGGTTTTTCACCTGGAACCTACCAGCTTTCTCCTTCACACCCCCCCCCACCTTCTTTATAGGGCCTCTGCCCCTTCCCCCTACAGTCCTGACGAAGAGTTCAGGCCCGAAACGTCCACTGATCTTTTCCACGGATGCTGCCCGACCTGCTGAGTTCATCCAACGTGTTGTGAGTGGATGTAGAGAGGGTGTTTCCTATAGTGGGGGAGTCTAAGACCAGAGGCCACAGATAGAGTGGATGTGGAGAGGATGTTTCCTATAGTGGGGGAGTCTAGGACCAGAGGACACAGATAGAGTGGATGTGGAGAGGACGTTTCCTATAGTGGGGGAGTCTAGGACCAGAGGACACAGATAGAGTGGATGTGGAGAGGATGTTTCCTATAGTGGGTGAGTCTAGGACCAGAGGACACAGATAGGGTGGATGTGGAGAGGATGTTTCCTATAGTGGGGAGTCTAGGACCAGAGGGCACAGATAGAGTGGATGTGGAGAGGATGTTTCCTATAGTGGGGGAGTCTAGGACCAGAGGGCACAGATAGAGTGGATGTGGAGAGGATGTTTCCTATGGTGGGGGAGACTGGGTCCAGAGGACACAGATAGAGTGGATGTGGAGAGGATGTTTCCTATGGGGGGGGAGACTGGGTCCAGAGGACACAGTCTCCCGACCCTTTTGAACGGAGGTGAAGATGATTTTCTTTAGGCAGAGGGCGGTGAATCTGTGGAACACGGACAGATGTGGAGGCCAAGTCTTTGGGGATATTTAAAGCAGAGGTTCATAGGTGCTTGACTAGGTTACGAGGAGAAGGCAGGAGAATGGGGTTGAGAGAGATAATAAATCAGCCATGATGGAATAGTAGAGCAGACTCGATGGGCCGAATGGCTGAGTTCTGCCACTGTGTCTCACGGTAAATTCCCGCACGCTCTACATTACAGCGGTAGCCGGACCTTTAATGTGGTCTGGGGATTGCTTGAGCCTATGAATCGTTCTGTGCATAGGAGCATCGTAATGTCATTGTTATGATAATATTTAAACAACAACCCTTGCTCGCTGTTGCCTTCAGGGGAAGAGTTTTTTTTAAAAAAACTTGAGTCAGGCCAGTGACCGGAGTACGTCGGGCGAGGCGGGGAGAAGTCAGTTGGATAATGGACGGTCTGCTCCCTATTCACGGCTGATTGACCGGTGGGGGGGCGACCCTCTCTCGGGTCGGAGCTGCTTTGACCTTTCCGGTTCACCGGCCCGCTCGCGGATTAAGCACGCAGCAACCAGGGTGACAATCTGAACCCCTGCCGCCCGGGAACTGTGGCCGCCGCCGCATTGTCGAACGAGGTCTCCCGGAGGAGAGCGTCAGACTGCTAAGTCCTGGGCTGTGACTGTCAAAGGCCGCGGTGGTGCATTCACATGGGCGCGCATAAAAGGTCTCACCCAGCGTGTCCACTGGTCAATTCGGTCCGCCCCTGACAAGCCGACCTGTGGTCCTTCGTCTCTCTCCCCAGTTCATCCCCCCACGTCTGCTCAAAGCCGCGTTCCTCCACCCTTGTTTCCCGGAGACCGAGTCGCTGCTGTGTTGGGGAAAATCATGCCCGCGAAGGAACTGAAACATTGACTGCCCGCAGAGGGTCAAGCTGTCTTTGTGCCGACCCCTCTAAGTTCAGACCAAGTGCCTCTGCTTGGAATAACTTCTCACAACCCGCCAAGAGAGTTGCCCAACTAGGAATCATAATTAATTATTGATATATACATTTATATATATGGCAGGTTACTTGGTAGTGTGGAGAAGCGGAGGGATCTGGGGGTACCTGTCCACAGATCCCTGAAAGTTGCCTCAGAGGTGGATAGGGTAGTTAAGAAAGCTTATGGGGTGTTAGCTTTCATAAGTCGAGGGATAGAGTTTAAGAGTTGCGATGTAATGATGCAGCTCTATAAAACTCTGGTTAGGCCACACTTGGAGTACTGTGTCCAGTTCTGGTCACCTCACTATAGGAAGGATGTGGAAGCATTGGAAAGGGTACAGAGGAGATTTACCAGGATGCTGCCTGGTTTAGAGAGTATGCATTATGATCAGAGATTAAGGGAGCTAGCGCTTTACTCTTTGGAGAGAAGGAGGATGAGAGGAGACATGATAGAGGTGTACAAGATAATAAGAGGAATAGATAGAGTGGATAGCCAGCGCCTCTTCCCCAGGGCACCACTGCTCAATACAAGAGGACATGGCTTTAAGGTGAGGGGTGGGAAGTTCAAGGGGGATATTGGAGGAAGATTTTTTACTCAGAGAGTGGTTGGTGTGTGGAATGCACTGCCTGAGTCAGTGGTGGAGGCGGATACACTAGTGAAGTTTAATAGACAGGTATATGGAGGAATTTAAGGTGGGGGCTTATAAGGGAGGCAGGGTTTGAGGGTCGGCACAACATTGTGGGCCGAAGGGCCTGTACTGTGCTGTTCTGTGTATGTCCAGGCTCACGATTTCGGTAAAGCTGGTGAGACGGTGGTCTCTGAAGATGGTAGCGTGCTGTTGAAAGGATAAGGTGACAAGGCTGAAATTGAAAAAGCGCAATAACAAACATTAGATGTTGCACAAGTGGTATACATATAGATATATATATATTCACAGCCGCCTGAGTTCAAAGGACCCCGAGAAGCGCAACAGTTAGCGTTGCTCCGTTCTGTGGTCTCCATGCAGCCTTAAATTTAGAAAAGTTTCCTGGGTAATGGGGTTCTACCGACTGCCGGCCGCTTGGGACACTGTACCGTACCCGGAGAATGCGCGGATTTGCATAAATCCAATCGCCGCGTTCTCCAGACGGTAATCGCCCTCCCCGACAATCAATTTTCAATTAAAGTTAAAGAACTCGCTTCCCAGAATATAAAGCAATCGCGGTCTCTTGACCTTTCCAACAGTCTATTAAGCGGACAGATGTGGAGGATTGTATTGGCGGTGGGGAAAAGGCTATTTACGACAAGGTCAAACGCGGGAGTGGGTGTTTAGACGTACTTTCGAGGGCTGTCCATTGATTGAACTGATTTTTTTTAGATTATGAGGACACGCAGTCCTCTTTTATTATCATTTAGTAATGCATGCATTAAGAAATGATACAATATGATGATTAAGGCTAATTCCGAGGGTGGGGGGGCTCATAATTTGAAGGTGATTGCAAGAAGGTATGGGGGGGTGATGTCAGAGGTAGTTTTTTTTACACTGAGGGTGGTGGGTGTGTGGAACGCCCTGCCAGGGGTGGAGGTACAGGCAGGTACATAAGGGACTTTGGAGACAGGCACATGGATGATAGGAAGATGGCGGAGGGGAGGAGGTCGGGGTTATGTAGGAGGGAAGGGTTAGATTGATCTTAGAGTAGGTTACACAATATTGTAGGTCAGCACAATATTGTGGGCCGAATGGCCTGTATTTTCCCTAACGTTCTGTGTTCTATTAACACAGCCCCCTCTTTCCTCTGTCCCCAGAGCTAACGAAGGACCGGTCTGGTGTGCTGTGATTTTTAAAATTCACTTTATTTTTCTTTTCCCCCCCCTGCTCTGCGCTTCCCCACGCCCACCCGGCCTCTGTTCATCTCCTCAGTTCTGAGGGGTAAGTGCAAGCAGAAGCTTCTCACCCACCACCCCCCACCCCCCGTCCTCCCCACTGAGGTCGGGTGGGGTGACAACCAGAGGTCATGGGTTAAGGGCGAAAGGTGAGAAGTTTAAGGGGAACACGAGGGGAAACTTCTTCACTCAGATTACAGCCCTCCATGCCTCTCCCATCCATGTACCGATCCAAATTAATCTTAAGCGTTGAAATTGGGCTAGCATGCGCCGCATACACTGGCAGCTCGTTCCACACTCTCACCACTCTCTGAGTGAAGAAGCTCCCCGCTCACATTCCCCCTAAACATTTCATCTTTCACCCTTAACTTCTTTGTCATATACATTAATGATCTGGATGATGGGGTGGTAAATTGGATGAGTGAGTATGCTGATGATACTAAGATAGGTGGCGTTGTGGATAATGAAGTAGGATTTCAAAGCTTGCAGAGAGATTTAGGCCAGTTGGAAGAGCGGGCTGAAAGATGGCAGATGGAGTTTAATGCTGATAAATGTGAGGTGCTACATTTTGGTAGAACTAAACAAAATAAGACACACATGGTAAATGATAGGGCATTGAAGAATGCAGTAGAACAGAGGGATCTAGGAATAATGGTGCATAGTTCCCTGAAGGTGGAATCTCATGTGGATAGGGTGGTGAAGAAAGCTTTTGGTATGCTGGCCTTTATAAATCAGAGCATTGAGTATAGGAGTTGGGATGTAATGTTGAAATTGTACAAGGCATTGGTAAGGCCAAATTTGGAGTATTGTGTACAGTTTTGGTCACTGAATTATAGGAAAGATATCAACAAAATAGAGAGAGTACAGAGAAGATTTACTAGAATATTACCTGGGTTTCATCTCCTAAGTTACAGAGAAAGGTTGAACAAGTTGGGTCTTTATTCTTTGGAGCGTAGAAGGTTGAGTGGGGACTTGATAGAGGTATTTAAAATTATGAGGGGGATTGATATAGTTGACGTGGATAGGCTTTTTCCATTGAGAGTGGGGGAGATTCAAACAAGAGGACATGAGTTGAGAGTTAAAGGGCAAAAGTTTAGGGGTAACCTGAGGGGAACTTCTTTACTCAGAGAGTGGTAGCTGTGTGGAGCGAGCTTCCAGCAGAAGTGGTTGAGGCAGGTTCGATGTTGTCGTTTAAAGTTAAATTGGATAGATATATGGACAGGAAAGGAATGGAGGGTTATGGGCTGAGTGCAGGTCGGTGGGACTAGGTGAGAGTAAGAGTTCGGCACGGACTAGAAGGGCTGAGATGGCCTGTTTCCGTGCTGTAATTGTTATATGGTTATATATCAGATGGAATTGCCAGCACCCGCAGAGTTTCTCTTCTTTGATGTCAGAGGAAGGTATTTTACAGAGAGTGGTGGGTGTGTTGAATATGCTGCCAGGGGCCATGGTGGATACGTTCCTTTCACTTAGACACACTGCCCAGCAATCCCCCGATTTAATCTGAGGCTAATCACAGGAAAATTTACAATGCCCAATGAATTTGCTGAAGTGGTACTTTTTTCGAGCTGTGGGAGGAAACTGTATCACCCAGAGGAAACCCACATGGTCACGGGGAGAATGTACAAACTCCTTGCAGGCATGGCAGGAATCGAACCCAGAGTCACCAGTATGGTAAAGTGTTGCGCTAACCGCTAGGCTACCATGCTGCCCCAGTCCTAAGCAATTTGTTTGGTCATATCCAGTAAACTCTTTCAGTGGCTTGATGTCAAATCATGCTTGAAAACGCTCCAATGGGAGCTCCTTGGGATTTATTTTATTGTCGCCAAACAATTGGTACTAGAGCATACAATCATCACGGCGATATTTGATTCTGCTCTTCATGCTCCCTGGAGTACAAATCAATAGTAAATATTAAAAATTTAAATTATAAATCATAAATAGAAAATGGAAAAGGGAAAGTAAGGTAGTGCAAAAAAACCGAGAGGCAGGTCCGGATATTTGGAGGGTATGGCCCAGATCCGGGTCAGGATCCGTTCAGCAGTCTTATCACAGTTGGAAAGAAGCTGTTCCCAAATCTGGCCGTACGAGTCTTCAAGCTCCTGAGCCTTCTCCCAGAGGGAAGAGGGACGAAAAGTGTGTTGGCTGGGTGGGTCGTGTCCTTGATTATCCTGGCAGCACTGCTCCGACAGCGTGCGGTGTAAAGTGAGTCTAAGGATGGAAGATTGGTTAGTGTGATGTGTTGGGCTGTGTTCACGATCTTCTGCAGCTTCTTCCGGTCTCGGACAGGACAACTCCCATA
Source organism: Mobula birostris (assembly GCF_030028105.1). Taxonomy (NCBI): domain Eukaryota; kingdom Metazoa; phylum Chordata; class Chondrichthyes; order Myliobatiformes; family Myliobatidae; genus Mobula; species Mobula birostris. Next base: position 6,877,404 of record NC_092402.1, read on the forward strand.
CCAGGTTGTGATGCACCCTAGAAGAATGTTTTCTACGGTGCATCTATAAAAATTAGTGAGAGTTTTAGGGGACAGGCCAAATTTCCTTAGCTTCCTCAGGAAGTAAAGGCGCTGGTGGGCCTTCTTGGCAGTGAACTCTGCTTGGTTGGACCAAGTCAGGTCATTTGTGATATTGACCCCGAGGAACTTAAAGCTTTTGACCTGTTCCACTTGCGCACCACCGATGTAAATTGGGTCGTGCGGTCCGCTAATCCTTCTGAAGTCAACAACCAATTCCTTCGTCTTGCTGACATTGAAGGATAGGTTATTGTCTTCACACCATGTCACCAGGTTCTTAATTTCCTCTCTGTACTCAAACTCATCATTACTCGAGATACGGCCTACAATTGTTGTGTCATCAGCAAACTTATATATTGAGTTTGATGGAAACTTGGCTACACAATCATGGGTGTACAGTGAGTACAGCAGGGGGCTGAGTACACAGCCTTGTGGGGCACCGGTGCTCAGAGTGTTTGTAGAGGAGAGCTTGTCCCCTATTTTTACAGTCTGGGTCCTGTCTATGAGGAAGTTGAAGATCCAGCTGCAGATCTGAGTATTCTGCAATTCTAAGGATCTTACTTTAAAAAAAATTGTTGATGATTTTACATATTTATTCATTGATTTATTTATTGAGATATAGTGCGAGGCAAGCCTTTTGAGCCGGTCTGCCCAGCAGTTCCCCGATTCAACCATTGCCCAATCATGGGACAATTTACAACGACCAATTAACCTATCAACCGGTACATCTTTGGACCGTGGGAGGAAACTGGAGCATCCGGGGAAAACCCCAGCAGTCGGGGGAAGAACGTACAGACCTCCTTATGGACCGCGGCAGCAATTGAACCCAGTATTAGTAAAGGATGGTGCTAACAACTGATCTACACTGCTGCCCCGATACGCTGATGAGTATATTTGGACTTGTCGCAGACCCTGTCTGGGACCGAGATAATTTAGTGATGAAGGAAGATTAATGAGAGATCATGTTGGTTAAGTGTGGCACATGGCCAAGTGGTTAGGGCATTGGACTAGCGTTCTGAAGGTCGTGGGTTCGAGCCTCGGCCAGAGTAGTGTGTTGTGTGTCCTTGAGCAAGGCACTTAACCACACACTGCTCCAGTCCACCCAACTGAAAATGGGTACCGGCAAAAATGTTGGGCCAGGATCGAAAGAGACTGCAGTGGGTCCAACACAGGCTCAACCTTCCACCATCCAGAACATCTTCAACAGGTGGTGCCTCGAGAAGGCATGTCATTCAGGACCCTCGCCAACCGAGACATGCACTCTTAAAGATTAAAGAAGTCAAAATCATAATCAAAGTACATACATGTCACCATATACAACCCCGAGTTTTATTTTCCTTCGGGCAATCACAGGAGAAGTAACGAAATACAGTAGAGTTTATGAGAAGCTATACATAAACAAAGATTGACAAGCTATCAATGTGCAAAGGAAGACAAACAGTGCAAGTAAGTTTTAAAATAATAAATAAATAATATTGAGAGCATCAGTTGTAGATTCCTTGGAAGTGAATGCATAGGTTGTGGGATCAGTTCAGAGTTGAGGTGGGTGAAATTATCTACACCAGCACAGGAGGCCCGGTGGTTGAGGGGTAATATCTGTTCCTGAACCTGGTGGTGTGGGTCCTGAGGCTCCTGTACCTCCTTCCTGATGGTTGAGGGGTAATAACTGTTCCTCAACCTTGTGGTGTGGGCCCTGAGGCTCCTGTACCTCCTTCCTGATGGTTGAGGGGTAATATCTGTTCCTGAACCTGGTGGTGTGGGTCCTGAGGCTCCTGTACCTCCTTCCTGATGGTTGAGGGGTAATAACTGTTCCTGAACCTGGTGATGTGGGACCTGAGGCTCCTGTACCTCCTTCCTGATGGTTGAGGGGTAATAACTGTTCCTGAACCTGGTGGTGTGGGTCCTGAGGCTCCTGTATCTCCTTCCTGATGGTTGAGGGGTAATAACTGTTCCTGAACCTGGTGGTGTGGGTCCTGAGGCTCCTGTACCTCCTTCCTGATGGTTGAGGGGTAATAACTGTTCCTGAACCTGGTGGTGTGGGACCTGAAGCTCCTGTACCTCCTTGGTGATGGCAGTAGTGAGAAGAGAGCATGTCCTGGATGGTGGGGGTCCCCGATGATGGACTTTAAGACCATACGACATACGAGCAGAATTCAACCATTCAATCCATCACTGAAGCTGCTTTCTTGTGGCAGGGTTGCCTTGAAATGTGCTCAGTGTTGGGGAGGACTGTACCAGGATGTACGTTATACTTCAGTCAAATTACCGCTTGCAATTTACATTGTTTGAAACATTGGTTCTTATTTGAAAAAATAACTGCTGTAGTCACTTAATGGGTGGTGGGGTGGGGATACATCTCTGCCAAAGGAGGTGTGAGGCACCCCTTCCCTCAGCTAGCCTGCAGGTCACCCTTGGGCAAGGTGTAGCACCTGCTCAGCCCCCCGATCTGGGTCAGGTGAAACCATGGGAGCAGGTGGTGGACGGTCGTACGAGCAGCCGGTGCAGATCACAAGTCCTGGTGATGTGACCACTGACGCCAGGCAGGCAATCTCTGAAGAGTATTGATAATGGCTGGGGGGGGGGGGGGGGGTCACCCATCTTGTAAAGTCACTGCCCAGAAGAACACGATGGCAAACCACTTCTGTTAGAAAAATTTGCCAAGAACAATCATGGTCATGGAAAGACCGTGATCACCCACGTCATACAACACGGCACATAAAGATGATGTCATACGACACAGCACATACTGATGATGTCATACAACACAGCACATAATCATGACGTCATACAGCACCGCACATAATGGTGATGATGACTGTTCATATAATTCTATAATTCCGGATAATCCACAACAGAGAAACACAAATAAATAGGTAGAGAACATGAAAATATCAAAAGGAAGAGGTAGAGGAGCCTGAAGTCTCACTCACACACACACACACACACACACACACACAATGTTTTAAGAACAACCTTCTCCTCTCTACCATCAGTTTTCTGACTGGACAATGAACCCAAGAACACTACCTCACTAGCTTGGTTTTCTCGCCCTCTTTTTTTCACTCTTTACTTAATTTATTTTATATATTTTTTCTTGCCCCTTTGTGGGTGGTGTGTATGCATATATTAAATAAGTCGTAGACGTATATGCACACAGTGGGTTGTGGTTAGTCAGGACACATCAGGGACTATAGGGACATGTCAACACTCTCGGAGTCCGTGATCTGCAGTTCCAACCACGGTTCTTCGCAAGCCGTGGGTTCTCGGACCAGCTGTGTGGCCTGGCGCGTCACCGTCTCCAGGAACGGCCTGGGAGACGTGCGCCCTCAGAAGGTGGGGAGTGGCCCCCGTGGACGATCCGGTTGCTCGCCGATCTCTCTGCCTGAATCATCGCGGGAGATTGAGACATGGAGACTGGAGCACCGAGACAGCGGGCGGTGTGTCTTCTGGCGGAGGTGGGCCCCTCCACTCGGGCGAACCCTCTCTGCACCTCTCTCTCCCTCCTTTGATGGAGGACAAGAGCCTGGAGGTCCTCGGATGGGATGATGGGGGTAGGGAGCTTGGAGGAGCAACGTGGAAGGTTGTAACATCGGAACAGGGAGATGCTGGTCTTCGCTCTCGTCATCACGGGAGCGATCTCCCTCCCTTGCTGGAGAGGGAGTGGGAGTGACTGTAGTTTTGGTGCAATCTGGATCAAGGACTCTTCGGGGGGGGAGAGCTTCTGCTGTTGTTTGCATGGTGGGGGGTGTTGCTGCCTCTTCGGACCCGAGTGTTGGGGGGGGGAGGGTCAATGCTTTTCCTACTGCTTGTGCGAAGGGTGGTGGGAGGGTTGGCTTCGGGTTTCAGTGTGTCCATCATTCATTCTATGGGATTTCTTGTTGCTGGCTGTCTGTGAAGAGTACGAATTTCACGTTGCATGCTGTATACATTCTCCGATGTTAAATGAACTTTTGAATTAAGCGGCTGCCCCAATTAGCCGAAGTTTCATGAAAATAGTTTAACATAGTTTAATTTGTTCTGTGTTTCATTTAAATACATAATTTGTCACTCAGACAAACTGAGGAACAAATTATGTATTTAAATGAAATTAGATTAGATTATGAGGACACGGGGTCCTCTTTTATTGTTATTTAGTAATGCATGCATTAAGAAATGATACAAAGTTTTTTCAGAATGACATCACAGAAACATATGACAAACCAAGACTGAAAAACTGACAAAAACCACATAATTATAACATATACTTACAACAGTGCAAAGCAATACCGTAATTTGATAAGAACAGACCATGGCACAGTAAAAGTCTCAAAGTCTTTCGAAAGTCCCATCGTTTCACGCAGACGGTGAACCTCCAGCACCGCAAACTTGCCGATGCAGCATCCCAGAAGCATCCGACCACAGTCCGACTGCGAGTCTGTCCGAAAACTCCGAGCCTCCGTCCAGCTCTCCAACACCAAGCACCGAGCACCGTCTCTGCCGAGCGCTTCGACCCCGGCCCCGGCAACAGGCAACAGGCAAAGCCGAGGATTTGGGGCCTTCCCCCCCGGAGATTCTGGATCGTACAGTAGCAGCGGCAGCGAAGCGGGCATTTCAGAAGTTTCTCCAGATGTTCCTCCGTACTTCTCACGTCCGTCTCCATCAAATCAGGATTGTGCGCGGAATCCTATTTCACAGAGACGATATCATTTTGGAACGGCTGCGCACTGCATCGCACCACCATCTTCTCCTCCCTCCCGTGTGGGGAAATACAGAACAAATTAGAATACTAACAATACTACTGCAGGACTATAAAACTGTGTATTAGTTCCTAATAGTTATCGATGGGGGTATTCATCTGCTTCACATTCTTTTGACTGTAAATGAACAAAATCAGTGCAGACAGGGAAATCCTAAGCAGCCTCGAGAGTTGGTTACATGGTTAGCACAACATTGTGGGCCGAAGGGCCTGTAATATGCTATCAATAGATCCCTAATTACTGATGTAGATAACAGACTGCCCTCATACGATAATGACTGCATCCTCCAAATCTTCATTGTCATTGTAACATTCAAGATGGTTGTCGATACCTTCCAATCCTTTGTTCTTCCTGACTTGTTGAAGAACCGAAATCGTTTTGTTTCATTTCTGGCAACTCTAAACCAGAGTGATTGAAACTGCCGTGAGCAAAATCAGCTCTGTGTTGTGACTTACTGCTTATTTCTCGCCAACTATCAGTGACAAAAATCGCTGTTTTTTGAACAGAAACACACACAACAGACGCTGTTTAACAGCTGCTCATTTGAAGCGCGGTGTTGTGTCGAACAGCCACTCCAGTGCCAGCGCCCAATGCTGGTTAGAAACTGTTCAGCAACAGCCTCCTGTCCCAATTAAGTGGCAGAGCGTCCCAAATAAACAAAGCGAATCTAGCAACACACATCAAAGTTGCTGGTGAACGCAGCAGGCCAAGCAGCATCTGTAGGAAGAGGTGCAGTCGACGTTTCAGGCCGAGACACTTTGTCAGGACTAACTGAAGGAAGAGCTAGTAAGAGATTTGAAAGTGGGAGGGGGAGGGGGAGATCCAAAATGATAGGAGAAGACAGGAGGGGGAGGGATGGAGCCAAGAGCTGGACAGGTGATTGGCAAAAGGGGATACGAGAGGATCATGGGACAGGAGGTTCGAGAAGAAAGACAAGGGGGGGGTGGGACCCAGAGGATGGGCAAGAGGTATATTCAGAGGGACAGAGGGAGAAAAAGGAGAGTGAGAGAAAGAATGTGTGCATAAAAATAAGTAACAGATGGGGTACGAGGGGGAGGTGGGGCATTAGCGGAAGTTAGAGAAGTCGATGTTCATGCCATCAGGTTGGAGGCTACCCAGACGGAATATAAGGTGCTGTTCCTCCAACCTGAGTGTGGCTTCATCTTTACAGTAGAGGAGGCCGTGGATAGACATGTCAGAATGGGAATGGGATGTGGAATTAAAATGTGTGGCCACTGGGGGATCCTGCTTTCTCTGGCAGACAGAGCGTAGATGTTCAGCAAAGCGGTCTCCCAGTCTGCGTCGGGTCTCGCCAATATATAAAAGGCCACATTGGGAGCACCGGACGCAGTATATCACCCCAGTCGACTCACAGGTGAAGTGTTGCCTCACCTGGAAGGACTGTTTGGGGCCCTGGATGGTGGTGAGGGAGGAAGTGTAAGGGCATGTGTAGCACTTGTTCCGCTTCCACGGATAAATGCCAGGAGGGAGATCAGTGGGGAGGGATGGGGGGAACGAATGGACAAGGGAGTTGTGTAGGGAGCGATCCCTGCGGAAAGCAGAGAGAGAGGGGGAGGGAAAGATGTGCTTAGTGGTGGGATCCCGTTGGAGGTGGCGGAAGTTACGGAGAATAATATGTTGGACCCGGAGGCTGGTGAGGTGGTAGGTGAGGACCAGGGGAACCCTATTCCTAGTGGGGTGGCAGGAGGATGGAGTGAGAGCAGATGTACGTGAAATGGGGGAGATGCGTTTAAAAGCAGAGTTGATAGTGGAGGAAAGGAAACCCCTTTCTTTAAAAAAGGAAGACATCTCCCTCGTCCAGAGCCTAAAGCGAATCTAGCTATTTTTTCTATCAGTTTCTTCAAGAGTCATCCCTAATAAACAGCTGCCTTAATTAACCAATGGCCCAATTAACTAGAATCCACAGTGACTACATTTCTTATGGTTCTTTTATTAGATATTGCAATGTACTGCTGTTGTAAAACAACGTATTTCAAAAGATATGCCAATGATTCTGATTCTGGATATTGGTGCAGAAATTTTTACAGAGAACGAAAAACAGACAACCAGCCACAGAAGCTCAAAGACCCTGCTAAGAATGGGAATCTAGCGTGTTATTACCAGATACATGGGAACAACCAGAGCGAGTCAACGGATTCTGCAGGGGCTGGAAAAAAGCAGAATATGGTGGAAGAACCTGGCTAGGCAGGCAGCATCTGTGGAGGGAGATGACAAAGATTTAAAATACATTTAATATTGAACTGAATAGTGTTGGTGCATGGCCAAGTGGTTAGGGCGTTTGTCTAGCGATCTGATGGTCGCTAGTTCGAGCCTCGGCTGAGGCAGCGTGTTGTGTCCTTGAACAAGGCACTTAACCACACATTGCTCTGCGACGACACCAGTGCCAAGCTGTATGGGTCCTAATGCCCTTCCCTTGGACAACATCGGTGTCGTGGAGAGGGGAGACTTGCAGCATGGGCAACTGCTGGTCTTCCATACAACCAGGCCTGCACCCTGGAAACCTTCCAAAGCGCAAATCCATGGTCTCACGAGACTACCTAATATTGAACTATGCATACGGAAAACAACTCTGAAATTCTTCTTCCTGCAGGCAGCCACAAAGGAAAGAAACACTGTGGAACCAGTTCAAGAAAACATCAAAAAACCCAACGGTCGGAGAAAAAAGAAGACAAATTGTGTGAGTAGCAAAATGCTAGCAAACAACACATAGGTCAAACGTCAAAACAGGAGTCCAGTCGTATTCAGGACCATGCCACTAGCCAATGCAGGCTGCTTGCAGAGCCACTCTGCGCTGAAGCTCCCAGTCGGCATCGATCAAACTGCTCAAAAAGAGTAATCAGAATCCCAAAAATGGACGTCCATGAACCTCGAAGTCCCCAAAACGCGTCCACCGCCTCGCAGATCAATCTTTGCAGCCTGGGGCCGAGAACGGCCTCGGCCTGAAACGTCAGCTGCTCCTTTCCCTTCCGCAGATGCTGCCTGACCTGTTCAGTTCCTCTGGTGTTTTGTGGGTGGCGGCTAAATCTTGGCGGCTGATTCTATGCCAACGTGCTGGTCAAGTCAGAGTCTTAAATGCGTTCTGTAGCAGCCCTGTCTCAGATCTCCCCACTCCTGCGGAGCGATTCCTTTGATTGTAATGTGGCTGGGGAATGTCGTGGAGGAACCTCTGCATCTCCTTTACATAATGCCAAGCAGGGTCCCACCAATCCCTCACCTTGAGCCCTTGTCTCCCTCTCACTGCGCAAACAAAAGTAAACCTTCCTTTACCTCTCACCCAGTGTTCTACTGCCAGGCAGACATGCAGGAGGAGAAGGAAGGCAAGGAACTGTAGGCTGAAGAGCTTAACAGCTGTTGTCAGCAAGATCAAAGTTCGAAGTTCATTTATTATCAAAGTATGTATTTGGCAGGTGTTCCCAAACTTTTCTTCCATGCCATGGACCAATACCATTAAGCAAGGGGGTCCGTGGAGCTCAGGTTTGGAACCTCTTGTAACCAGAATACAACTCTAAGGTTCGTCCTTCCGCGGTCAGTTAGGAAGGCAGAAAATAATCGAGAACCTGGTCAACCCTGTGTTGGTTCCAACTGTTTAATTGATACTTTCTTCGCAGTTTAACAATCTGCTGGTGCTTAACGTGGTTACTTGTATACGAGCAACCACCTAGTATGCTTTCCAGTAGTCACAGTATGTAACTACAGTCGTCCACTCTACCCCCTCGTAGTTGTATGGGTAAAATTCTGGAAAGTTCCAGGACAGGGACTCCCAACTTTTTTATGCTGTGAACCCCTACCATTAGCCAAGGGGTCCGTGGACCCTAGGTTGGGATCCCCTGTTCTAGAGGCTTCTCTTGGCACTGCATTATTTGAATGGGAGCTTTCTCATTGGTGAGCTCTTATCTATAAATTTGAATGGAAACCTCCTTGCCTATGTCTACCTCCCTCCAGCCTGTAAACAAGATAGTATTGCAATCTTGTTCTCCAAGTGATTGTGTGTTTTTAATTCATACTAACGCTAATACGGGCCCTTTTGGTAGTAAATGATGTTATTGTTCTGTCATTCAATCACCTGCAGTCACCTTCGATCTTAAGTCTGAAGAGAGCTGGTCTTTGTAGGTCCACACTCCCGTCATTCTACAGATGACGAGTAGGGGGCGCCTTGACAAGCTGCATCACTACCCGGTTCGGAAACTGCGCTGCGGAGGGCAGGAAGGCTGGACAATGGGGTGTCAAAACTGCCCAACACATCACCAGCACCAGCCTACCCACCGTCAGGAGAAAGCTGTTGGAAAAGGGCCAGTAACATCATGAAGGATCCTACCCACTCTGCTCACGGACTGTTTATCCCACTCCCATCACGGAAGAGGCTACAGAGCATCCACACCAGGGACCACAATACTCAAAAACACTGAGGCTGATCAACACCTCCACCCACTGACCAACCCCTCCACACCCACATTCACCCACTGACCCACCCCTCCACACACCTCCAATCACCCACTGAGCCAACCCTCCACACCCCCAATCACCCACTGACACACCCCTCCACACCCCCAATCACCCACTGACCCACCCCTCCACACCCCAAATCACCCACTGACCCACCCCTCCACACCCCCAATCACCCAGTGACCCACCGTTCCACACCCACAATCACCCACTGACCCACCCCTCCACACCCCCAATCACACATAGACCCACCCCTCCACAGTCCCAATCACCCACTGACCCACCCCTCCACACACACCCCCGATCACCACTGACCCTCCCGTCCACAGCCCCAATCACCCACTGACCCACCCCTCCACACACACCCCCAATCACCCACTGACCCACCCCTCCACAACCCCGAATCTCCACTGACCCATCACTCCACACCCCCAATCACCCACCGACCCATCCCTCCACACACGCAATCACCCACCGACCCACCCATCCACACCCCAATCACCCACTGACCCACCCCTCCACACCCCCAATCACCCACTGACTCACGCCTCCACACCCCCACTCACCCACTGACCCACCCTTCCACACACACCCCCAATCACCCACTGACACACCCCTCCACACCCCCAATCACACACTGACCCACCCCTCCACACCCCAATCACCCACTGACACACCCCTCCACAGCCCTCCAAACACCCACTGACCCACCCCTCCACACACCCAATAACCCACCGACCCACCCCTCTACATCCCCGATCACCCACTGACCCACCCCTCCATACCCCCAATCACCCACTGACCCACCCCTCCACACCCCCAATCACCCACCGACCCACCCCTCCACACCCCCAATCACCCACTGACCCACCCCTCTACATCCCCGATCACCCACTGACCAACCCCTCCACACCCCCAATCACCCACTGACCCACCCCTCCACACCCCCAATCACCCACTGACCCACCCCTCCACACCCCCAATCACCCACTAACCCACCCCTCTACATCCCCGATCACCCACTGACCCACCCTTCCATACCCCCAATCACCCACCGACCCAACCCTCCACACCCCCAATCACCCACTGACCCACCCCTCCACACCCCCAATCATCCACTGACCCACCCCTCCACATCCCCGATCACCCACTGACCCAACCTTCCATACCCCCAATCACCCACTGCCCCACCCCTCCACACCCCCAATCACCCACCAACCCACCCTTCCACACCCCCAATCAACCACTGACCCACCCCTCTTCATCCCCGATCACCCACTGACCCAACCCTCCATACCCCCAATCAACCACTGACCCACCCCTCTACATCCCCAATCACCCACTGACCCACCCCTCCATACCCCCAATCACCCACTGACCCACCCCTCCACAGCCCTCCAAACACCCACTGACCCACCCCTCCACACCCCCAATCACCCACTGACCCACCCCTCTACATCCCCGATCACCCACTGACCCACCCCTCCATACCTCCAAACACCCACTGACCCACCCCTCCACACCCCCAATCACCCAACGATCCACCCCTCCACACCCCCAATCACTCACTGACCCACCCATCCACACCTCCAAACACCCACTGACCCACCCCTCCACACCCACAATCACCCACTGACCCACCCCTCCACACCCCCAATCATCCACGAACCCACCCCTCAACACCCCCAATCACCCACTGACCCACCCCTCAACATCCCCGATCACCCACTGACCCACCCCTCCACAGCCCCAATCTCCCACCCACCCACCCACCAACACCCACAATCACCCACTGACACACCCCTCCACAGAACCAATCACCCACTGACCCACCCCTCCACACCCCCAATCACCCACTGACCCACCCCTCCACACCCCCAATCACCCAGTGACACACCCCTCCTAACCCCCAATCACCCACTGACCCACCCCTCCATACCCCCAATCACCCACTGACCCACCCCTCCACATCCCCGGTCACCGACTGACCCACCCTTCCATACCCCCAATCACCCACTGGCCCACCCCTCCACACCCCCAATCACCCACTGACCCACCCCTCCACATCCCCGATCACCGACTGACCCACCCTTCCATACCCCCAATCACCCACTGGCCCACCCCTCCACACCCCCAATCACCCACTGACCCACCCCTCCAACATCCAGTCATCCACTGACCCACCCCTCCACACCCCCAAACACCCACTGACCCACCCCTCCACACCCCCAATCACCCACCGACCCACCCATCCATAACCCAAAACACCCACTGTCCCACCCCTCCACACCACCAACCACCCATCCACAGCCCCAAACACCCACCGACCCACCCCTACACAGTCCCAATCACCCACTGACCCACCCCTCCACATCCCCGATCACCCACTGACCCACCCCTCCACACATCCAATCACCCACTGACCCACCCCTCCACACTGCCAATCACCCACTGACCCACCACTCAACATCCCCGATCACCCACTGACCCACCCTTCCATACCCCCAATCACCTACTGACCCACCCCTCCACAGCCTCAATCACCAACCCACCCACCCACCCACACCCCCAATCACCCACTGACACACCCCTCCACAGAATCAATCACCCACTGACCCACCCCTCTACACCCCCAGTCACCCACTGACCCACCCCTCCACACCCCCAATCACGCACTGACCCACCCCTCCACACCCCCAATCACCCACTGACACACCCCTCCTAACCCCCAGTCACCCACTGACCCACCCCTGCACACGCACAAACACCCACTGACCCACCCCTCCACACCCCCAATCACCCACTGACCCACCCCTCCACATCCCCGATCACCCACCGACCCACCCCTCCACAACCCCAAACACCCACTGACCCACCCCTCCACACCACCAACCACCCCTCCACAGTCCCAAACACCCACCGACCCACCCCTCCACAGTCCCAATCACCCACTGACCCACCCGTCCACATCCCCGATCACCCACTGACCCACCCCTCCACACCTCCAATCACCCACTGACCCAACCCTCCACATCCCCGATCACACATTGACCCACCCGTCCACACCCCCATTCACCCACTGACCTACCCCTCCACACCCCCAATCACCCACTGACCCACCCCTCCACACCCCCAATCACCCACTGACCCACCCCTCCACACCTCCAATCACCCACTGGCCCACCCCTCCACACCCCGAATCACCCACTGACCCACCCTTCCACAGTCCCAATCACCCAACGACCCACCCCTCCACACACCCAATCACCCACTGACCCACTCCTCCACACCCTCCAATCACCCACCGACCTACCCTTCCACACCCCCAATCACCCACTGACCCACCCCTCCACACCGCCAATCACCCACTGACCCACCCCTCCACAGTCCCAATCACTCACTGACCCACCCCTCCATACACCCCCAATCACCCACTGACCCACCCCTTCACACCCCCAATCACCCACCGACCCACCCCTCCACACCCCCAATCACCCACTGACCCGCCCCTCCACACCCACAATCACCCACTGACCCACCCCTCCACACTCCCAATCACCCACCGACCCAACCCTCCACACCCCCAATCACCCACTGACCCACTCCTCCAACCTCCAGTCACCCAATGACCCACCGCTCCACACTCCCAATCACCCACGGACCCACCCCTCCACATCCCCAATCACCCACTGACCCACCCCTCCAACCTCCAGTCACCCAATGACCCACCCCTCCACACCCCCAATCACCCACTGACCCACCCCTCCACACCCCCAATCACCCACCAACCCATCCTTCCACACCCCCAATCACCCACCGACCCACCCACTCACACCCCCAATCACCCACTGACCCACCCCTCCACACGCCCAATCACCCACTGACCCACCCTTCCACACCCCCAATCACCCACTGACCCACCCCTCCACACCGCCAATCACCCACTGACCAACCCCTCCACACCTCCAATCACCCACTGGCCCACCCCTCCACACCCCAAATCACCCACTGACCCCCCCCTCCACAGTCCCAATCACCCAACGACCCACCCCTCCATACCCCCAATCACCCACTGACCCACCCCTCCACACCCACAATCACCCAACGACCCACCCCTCCACAGCCCCCCAAACACCCATCGACCCTCCCCTCCACACCCCGAATCAGCCACTGACCCACCCCTCCACACCCCCAATCACCCACTGACCCACCCCTCCACACCTCCAATCACCCACTGACACACCCCTCCACACCCCCAATCACCCACTGACCCACCCCTCCACACCCCCAATCACCCACTGACCCACCCCTCCACAGCCCACCAAACACCCATCGACCCTCCCCTCCCCACCCCGAATCAGCCACTGACCCGCCCCTCCATACCCCCAATCACCCACTCACCCACCCCTCCACACCCCCAATCACCCATCGACCCTCCCCTCCGCACCCCGAATCAGCCACTGACCCACCCCTCCACACCTCCGATCACCCACTGACCCACCCCTCCACACCCCCAATCACCCACTGACCCAGCCCTCCACACTCCCAATCACCCACTGACCCACCCCTCCAGACCCCCAATCACCCACTGACCCACCCCTCCACACCCCCAATCACCCACCGACCCACCCCTCCACACCCCCAATCACCCACTGACCCACCCCTGCACACCCCGAATCACCCACTGACCCACCCCTCCACACCCCGAATCACCCACTGACCCAACCCTCCACAGTCCCAATCACCCAACGACCCACCCCTCCATACCCCCAATCACCCACTGACCCACCCCTCCACACCCATAATCACCCACTGACCCACCCCTCCGCACCCCCAATCACCCACTGACCCACCCCTCCGCACCCCCAATCACCCATTGACCCACCCCTCCACACTTCCAATCACCCACTGACCCACCCTTCCACACCCCCAATCACCCACTCACCCACCCCTCCACACCCTCAGTCACCCACCGACCCACCATTCCACACCCCCAATCACCCACTGACCCACCCGTCCACAGTCCCAATCGCCCAACGACCCACCCCTCCACACCCACAATTACCCACTGACCCAACCCTCCACACCCACAATCACCCACTGAACCACCCCTCCACAGCCCCCCAAACACCCATCGACCCTCCCCTCCGCACCCCGAATCAGCCACTGACCCACCCCTCCATACCCCCAATCACCCACTCACCCACCCCTCCACACCCCCAATCACCCACTGACCCACCCTTCCACACCCCCAATCACCCACTCACCCACCCCTCCACACCCCCAATCACCCACTGACCCACCCCTCCACACCCCAATCACCCACTCACCCACCCCTCCACACCCCCAATCACCCACTGACCCACCTCTCCACACCCCCAATCACCCACTGACCCACCCCTCCACACCTCCGATCACCCACTGACCCACCCCTCCACACCCCCGATCACCCACTGACCCACACCTCCACACCCCCAATCACCCACTGACCCACCCTTCCACACCCCCAATCACCCACTGACCCACCCCTCCACACCCCCAATCACCCATCGACCCACCCTTCCACACCCCCAATCACCCACTGAGCCACCCCTCCAACCTCCAGTCACCCAATGACCCACCGCTCCACCAATCACCCACCGACCCACCCCTCCACATCCCCAATCACCCACTGACCCACCCCTCCAACCTCCAGTCACCCAATGACCCACCCCTCCACACCCCCAATCACCCACTGACCCACCCCTCCACACCCCCAATCACCCACCAACCCATCCCTCCACACCCCCAATCACCCACCGACCCACCCACTCACACCCCCAATCACCCACTGACCCACCCCTCCACACGCCCAATCACCCACTGACCCACCCTTCCACACCCCCAATCACCCACTGACCCACCCCTCCATACCCCCAATCACCCACTGACCCAGCCCTCCACACCGCCAATCACCCACTGGCCCACCCCTCCACACCACAAATCACCCACTGACCCACCCCTCCACAGTCCCAATCACCCAACGACCCACCCCTCCATACCCCCAATCACCCATTGACCCACCCCTCCACACTTCCAATCACCCACTGACCCACCCTTCCACACCCCCAATCACCCACTCACCCACCCCTCCACACCCCCAGTCACCCACCGACCCACCCTTCCACACCCCCAATCACCCACTGACCCACCCCTCCACACCCCGAATCACCCACTGACCCACCCGTCCACAGTCCCAATCGCCCAACGACCCACCCCTCCATACCCCCAATCACCCACTGACCCACCCCTCCACACCCACAATCACCCACTGACCCAACCCTTCACACCCACAGTCACCCACTGAACCACCCCTCCAGAACCCCCCAAACACCCATCGACCCTCCCCTCCGCACCCCGAATCAGCCACTGACCCACCCCTCCATACCCCCAATCACCCACTCACCCACCCCTCCACACCCCCAATCACCCACTGACCCACCCTTCCACACCCCCAATCACCCACTCACCCACCCCTCCACACCCCCAATCACCCACTGACCCACCCCTCCACACCCCAATCACCCACTCACCCACCCCTCCACACCCCCAATCACCCACTGACCCACCCCTCCACACCTCCGATCACACACTGACCCACCCCTCCACACCCCCGATCACCCACTGACCCACACTTCCACACCCCCAATCACCCACTGACCCACCCTTCCACACCCCCAATCACCCATTGACCCACCCCTCCACACCCCCAATCACCCACCGACCCACCCCTCCACATCCCCAATCACCCACTGACCCACCCCTCCAACCTCCAGTCACCCAATGACCCACCCCTCCACACCCCCAATCACCCACTGACCCACCCCTCCACACCCCCAATCACCCACCAACCCATCCCTCCACACCCCCAATCACCCACCGACCCACCCACTCACACCCCCAATCACCCACTGACCCACCCCTCCACACGCCCAATCACCCACTGACCCACCCCTCCAACCTCCAGTCACCCAATGACCCACCGCTCCACACTCCCAATCACCCACCGACCCACCCCTGCACATCCCCAATCACCCACTGACCCACCCCTCCAACCTCCAGTCACCCAATGACCCACCCCTCCACACCCCCAATCACCCACTGACCCACCCCTCCACACCCCCAATCACCCACCAACCCATCCCTCCACACCCACAATCACCCAACGACCCACCCCTCCACAGCCCCCCAAACACCCATCGACCCTCCCCTCCACACCCCGAATCAGCCACTGACCCACCCCTCCACACCCCCAATCACCCACTGACCCACCCCTCCACACCTCCAATCACCCACTGACACACCCCTCCACACCCCCAATCACCCACTGACCCACCCCTCCACACCCCCAATCACCCACTGACCCACCCCTCCACAGCCCACCAAACACCCATCGACCCTCCCCTCCCCACCCCGAATCAGCCACTGACCCGCCCCTCCATACCCCCAATCACCCACTCACCCACCCCTCCACACCCCCAATCACCCATCGACCCTCCCCTCCGCACCCCGAATCAGCCACTGACCCACCCCTCCACACCTCCGATCACCCACTGACCCACCCCTCCACACCCCCAATCACCCACTGACCCAGCCCTCCACACTCCCAATCACCCACTGACCCACCCCTCCACACCCCCAATCACCCACTGACCCACCCCTCCACACCCCCAATCACCCACCGACCCACCCCTCCACACCCCCAATCACCCACTGACCCACCCCTGCACACCCCGAATCACCCACTGACCCACCCCTCCACACCCCGAATCACCCACTGACCCAACCCTCCACAGTCCCAATCACCCAACGACCCACCCCTCCATACCCCCAATCACCCACTGACCCACCCCTCCACACCCATAATCACCCACTGACCCACCCCTCCGCACCCCCAATCACCCACTGACCCACCCCTCCGCACCCCCAATCACCCATTGACCCACCCCTCCACACTTCCAATCACCCACTGACCCACCCTTCCACACCCCCAATCACCCACTCACCCACCCCTCCACACCCTCAGTCACCCACCGACCCACCATTCCACACCCCCAATCACCCACTGACCCACCCGTCCACAGTCCCAATCGCCCAACGACCCACCCCTCCACACCCACAATTACCCACTGACCCAACCCTCCACACCCACAATCACCCACTGAACCACCCCTCCACAGCCCCCCAAACACCCATCGACCCTCCCCTCCGCACCCCGAATCAGCCACTGACCCACCCCTCCATACCCCCAATCACCCACTCACCCACCCCTCCACACCCCCAATCACCCACTGACCCACCCTTCCACACCCCCAATCACCCACTCACCCACCCCTCCACACCCCCAATCACCCACTGACCCACCCCTCCACACCCCAATCACCCACTCACCCACCCCTCCACACCCCCAATCACCCACTGACCCACCTCTCCACACCCCCAATCACCCACTGACCCACCCCTCCACACCTCCGATCACCCACTGACCCACCCCTCCACACCCCCGATCACCCACTGACCCACACCTCCACACCCCCAATCACCCACTGACCCACCCTTCCACACCCCCAATCACCCACTGACCCACCCCTCCACACCCCCAATCACCCATCGACCCACCCTTCCACACCCCCAATCACCCACTGAGCCACCCCTCCAACCTCCAGTCACCCAATGACCCACCGCTCCACCAATCACCCACCGACCCACCCCTCCACATCCCCAATCACCCACTGACCCACCCCTCCAACCTCCAGTCACCCAATGACCCACCCCTCCACACCCCCAATCACCCACTGACCCACCCCTCCACACCCCCAATCACCCACCAACCCATCCCTCCACACCCCCAATCACCCACCGACCCACCCACTCACACCCCCAATCACCCACTGACCCACCCCTCCACACGCCCAATCACCCACTGACCCACCCTTCCACACCCCCAATCACCCACTGACCCACCCCTCCATACCCCCAATCACCCACTGACCCAGCCCTCCACACCGCCAATCACCCACTGGCCCACCCCTCCACACCACAAATCACCCACTGACCCACCCCTCCACAGTCCCAATCACCCAACGACCCACCCCTCCATACCCCCAATCACCCATTGACCCACCCCTCCACACTTCCAATCACCCACTGACCCACCCTTCCACACCCCCAATCACCCACTCACCCACCCCTCCACACCCCCAGTCACCCACCGACCCACCCTTCCACACCCCCAATCACCCACTGACCCACCCCTCCACACCCCGAATCACCCACTGACCCACCCGTCCACAGTCCCAATCGCCCAACGACCCACCCCTCCATACCCCCAATCACCCACTGACCCACCCCTCCACACCCACAATCACCCACTGACCCAACCCTTCACACCCACAGTCACCCACTGAACCACCCCTCCAGAACCCCCCAAACACCCATCGACCCTCCCCTCCGCACCCCGAATCAGCCACTGACCCACCCCTCCATACCCCCAATCACCCACTCACCCACCCCTCCACACCCCCAATCACCCACTGACCCACCCTTCCACACCCCCAATCACCCACTCACCCACCCCTCCACACCCCCAATCACCCACTGACCCACCCCTCCACACCCCAATCACCCACTCACCCACCCCTCCACACCCCCAATCACCCACTGACCCACCCCTCCACACCTCCGATCACACACTGACCCACCCCTCCACACCCCCGATCACCCACTGACCCACACTTCCACACCCCCAATCACCCACTGACCCACCCTTCCACACCCCCAATCACCCATTGACCCACCCCTCCACACCCCCAATCACCCACCGACCCACCCCTCCACATCCCCAATCACCCACTGACCCACCCCTCCAACCTCCAGTCACCCAATGACCCACCCCTCCACACCCCCAATCACCCACTGACCCACCCCTCCACACCCCCAATCACCCACCAACCCATCCCTCCACACCCCCAATCACCCACCGACCCACCCACTCACACCCCCAATCACCCACTGACCCACCCCTCCACACGCCCAATCACCCACTGACCCACCCCTCCAACCTCCAGTCACCCAATGACCCACCGCTCCACACTCCCAATCACCCACCGACCCACCCCTGCACATCCCCAATCACCCACTGACCCACCCCTCCAACCTCCAGTCACCCAATGACCCACCCCTCCACACCCCCAATCACCCACTGACCCACCCCTCCACACCCCCAATCACCCACCAACCCATCCCTCCACACCCCCAATCACCCACCGACCCACCCACTCACACCCCCAATCACCCACTGACCCACCCCTCCACACGCCCAATCACCCACTGACCCACCCTTCCACACCCCCAATCACCCACTGACCCACCCCTCCACACCGCCAATCGCCCACTGACCCACCCCTCCACACCTCCAATCACCCACTGGCCCACCCCTCCACACCCCAAATCACCCACTGACCCACCCCTCCACAGTCCCAATCACCCAACGACCCACCCCTCCATACCCCCAATCACCCACTGACCCACCCCTCCACAGTCCCAATCACCCAACGACCCAGCCCTCTATACCCCCAATCACCCACTGACCCACCCCTCCACACTCACAATCACCCACTGACCCAGCCCTCCACAGCCCCCCAAACACCCATCGACCCTCCGCTCCACACCCCGAATCAGCCACTGACCCACCCCTCCACACCCCCAATCACCCACTGACCCACCCCTCCACACCCCCAATCACCCACTGACCCACCCCTCCACACCCCCAATCACCCACTGACCCACCCCTCCACACCCCCAATCACCCACTGACCCACCCCTCCACACCCCCAATCACCCACTGTCCCACCCCTCCACACCCCCAATCACCCACTGACCCACCCCTCCACACCCCCAACCACCACTACTTTATCATTTCCTGTCAGAGTCACCTCATGTACAGACACTCCTGTGCCCAGCGTCACTTTATGGACACACAATCAATCTGTGGATATAATCAATCTCATGAATTTATATTTATTGTACTTTTATTATTGTGTTCTTCATCTTATTGTGTTTTTTTTTGTGCTGCATTGCATCTGGAGTAAGAATTAATTTGTTCTCCTTTACACTTGTGTACTGGAAGTGAGATTAAACAATCTTGACTGTGACGTTCGCTGAGTTTGGGAGGCTCGACCTAAAGGGTCTCCAGGAGAATGCCTACCTGTTGTGATGAATAAAGAACTTCATATCAGCAGTTTCAGGTAACACGCAAAAAAATTCAAACTGTGTAAATGTGAAAAAGACAATTATAAGAAGAATCAATAAATCACCAAAACTTTGCTTTAAAATTTAAAAAAAACATAAAAGAAAGCACACCTTACTATGAGCACAAGCAGACCCAGTTTTAAAGTTAGAGTCCCAAAAACTATATCATGACTGATCCATTATTACAGATAGGATGATTCAATAATAACCGCCTGGATATAATATTACAGGATAAACAAGCAAAAACGACTTACTTCATAGATATAACATACAGAAATCAATAGGGTAAAACCACCAGGAATATGCCGAATTGAAAGAGGAAATTGAAAGACTATGGAATATGAGCAGGGTATACATTGTCCCAGTAATAATATCTACAACTGGTGTCATCCCAAAGTCACTATACAATAGCATTAAACAATTAGAGCAAACAGAAACATAGAAAACCTACAGCACAATACAGGCCCTTCGGCCCACAATGCTGTGCTGAACATGTACTTACTTTAGAAATTACCTAGGCTTTACCCATAGCCCTCTATTTTTCTAAGCTCCATGTACCTGTCCAGGAGTCTCTTAAAATATCCTATCGTATCCACCTCCCCCACCGTCGCCGGCAGCCCATTCCATTTACTCACCACTCTCTGCGTAAAAAACTTAGCCCTGACATCTCCTCTGTACCTACTTCCAAGCACATTAAAACTGTGCCCTCTCGTGTTAGCCATTTCAGCCCTGGGAAAAAGCCTCTGACTGTCCACATGATCAATGCCTCTCATCATCTTATACACCTCTATCAGGTCACCTCTCATCCGCCGTCGCTCCAAGGAGAAAAGGCCGAGTTCGCTCAACCTATTTTCATGAAGCATGCTCCCCAATCCAGGCAACGTCCTTGTAAATCTCCTCTGCGCCCTTTCTTGGGTTTCCAAATCCTTCCTATAGTGAGGAGATGAGAACTGAGCACAGTACTCCAAGTGGGGTCTGAGCAGTGTCCTATATAGCTGTAAAATTACCGCTTAGCTATTGAAATCAATCCCATGGTTGATGAAGGCCAATGCACCGTATCCCTTCTTAACCACAGAGTCAACCTGCGCAGCAACTTTGAGTGTCCTGTGGAGTCAGACCCCAAGATCCCCCTGATCCTCCACACTACCAAGAATCTTACCTTTAATACTATATTCTGCCATCGTATCTGACTTACCAAAATGAACCACCTCACACTTATCTGGGTTGAACTCCATCTGCCACTTCTCAGCCCAGTTTTGCATCCTATAATTGTCCCGCTGTAACCTCTATCAGCCCTCCACACTATCCACAACACCCCCAACCTTTGTGTCATTAGATATTTACTAACCCATCCCTCTGTTCCCTCATCCAGGTCATTTATAAAAATCACAAAGAGAAGGGGTCCCAGAACAGATCCCTGAGGCACACCACTGGTCACCAACCTCCATGCAGAATATGATCTGTCTACTACCACTCTTTGCCTTCTCTGGCAAACCAATTCTGGATCCACAAAGTAAAGTCCCCTTGGATCCCATGCCTCCTTACTTTCTCAATAAGCCTGGCATGGGGTACCTTATCAAATGCCTTGCTGAAATCCATATACACTACATCTACTGCTCTATCTTCATCAACGTGTTTAGTCACATCCTCAAAAAATTCAATCAGGCTGGTAAGACATGACCTGCTTTTGACAAAGCCATGCTGACTATTCCTAATCATATTATGCTTCTCCAAATATTCATGAATCCTGCCTCTCAGGATCTTTTCCATCAACTTACCAACCACTGAAGTAAACTCACTGTTCTATAATTTCCTGGGCTATCTCTACTCCCTTTCTTGAATAAGGGAAAACATTTGCAAACCTCCAATCCTCCGGAACCTCTCCCGTCCTCATTGATGATACGAAGATCATCGCCAGAGGCTCAGCATTCTCCTCCCTCTCCTCCCACAGTAGCCTGGGGTACATCCCGTCCGGTCCCGGTGACTTATCCAACTTGATGCTTTCCTAAAGCTCCAGCACATCCTCTTTCTTAACGTCTTTATGCTCAAGCTTTTCAGTCCACTGTATATCTTCCCTACAATCACCAAGATCCTTTTCCATAGTGAATACTGAAGCAAAGTATTCATTAAGTACCTCTGCTATCTCCTCCTGTTCCATACACACTTTTCCACTGTCACACTTGATTGGTCCTATTCTTTCACATCTTATCCTCTTGCTCTTCACATACTTGTAGAATGCCTTGGGATTTTCTTTAATCCTGCTTGCCAAGGCCTTCTCATGGCCCCCTCTGGCTCTCCTAATTTCTTTCTTAAGCTCCTTCCTGCTAGCCTTATAATCTTCTAGATCTCTATCATTACCTAGTTTTTTGAACCTTTCGTAAGCTTTTCTTTTCTTCTTGACTAGATTTTCAACAGCGTTTATACACCACGGTTCCTGTACCCTACCATCCTTTCCCTATCTCATTGGAACATACCTATGCAGAACGCCACACAAATATCCCCTGAACATTTGCCACATTTTGCCATACATTTCCCTGGGAACATCTGTTTCCAATTTATGCTTCCAAGTTCCTGCCTGATAGCCTCATATTTCCCCTTACTCCAATTAAACGCTTTCCTAACTTGTCTGTTCCTATCCCTCTCCAATGCTCTGGTAAAGGAGATAGAATTGTGATCACTATCTCCAAAATGCTCTCCCATTGAGAGATCTGACACCTGACCAGGTTCATTTCCCAATACCAGATCAAGTACAGCCTCTCCTCTTGTAGGCTTATCTACATATTGTGTCAGAAAACCTTCCTGAACACACCTAACAAACTCTACTCCATCTAAACCCCTCACTCTAGGGACATGCCAATCAGTATTTGGGAAATTAACATCCCCCAACACGACGACCCTGTTATTATTACACCTTTCCAGAATATGTCTCCCAATCTGCTCCTCTATGTCCTTGTTACTATTGGGTGCTCTATAAAACACACCCAGTAGAGTTATTGACCCCTTCTTGTTCCTAACTTCCACCCACAGAGACTCAGTAGACAACCCCTCCATGACTTCCTCCTTTTCTGCAGCCATGACACTATCTCTGATCAACAGTGCCATACCCCCACCTCTTTTGCCTCCCTCCCTGTCCTTCTGAAACATCTAAAGCCTGGCACTCTAAGTAACCATTCCCATCCCTGAGCCATCCAAGTCTCTGTAATGGCCACAACATCATAGCTCCAAGTACTGATCTACACTCTTAAGCTCATCTGCTCTGTTCATGATGTTCTACATCCCCTGATTCTATGTCCCCCCTCACAAGGGACTGAATATCATTCCTCACCAACAGAGCCACCCCACCCCCTCTGCCCATCAGTCTGTCCTTTCGATAGGATGTATACCCTTGAATATTCATTTTCCAGGCCCTGTCCACTTGAAGCCATGTCTGTTATTCCCACAACATCATACTTACCAATTTCCAACTGTGTCTCAAGCTCATCTACTTTATTTCTTAGACTTGGTGCATTCATATATGATACTTTTAATTCATTACTCCCCTCACCTTTCATATCAATTCCTATTTCACTTGGTCATACTGTACGATCCCCTCTTGAGCTTTCTGCTCTGTTGATTCTGTTGTCTTTCTTAACTTTTCTTATTCTCACTTTCCCTTTAATTCCATCCTTATATGTCCGGTTTGTCCCCTTCCCGCCCCCCCCCCTCCACTACTTAGTTTAAACACACCCGTGTTGCCGTGGCAAACCTGCCTGCCAGAATGCTGGTGCCCCGCTTATTAAGGTGCAACCCGTCCCTTTTGTACAATTCATCCTTACCCCGAAACATACCCCAGTGGTCCAAGAATGTAAATCCTTGCTTCCTGCACCAGTTCCTCAGCCACACATTCAGATCCATTATCTCCCTGTTCCTGTCCTCTCCAGCACGAGTAACTGGAAGCAAACCGGAGGTAACCACCCTGGAATTCCTGCTTTTCAGCCTTCTTCCGAGTTCTCTGAAGTCACGCTGTAGAATGTCTTTCCTCATCCTCCCGACGTCATTTGTTTCGACATGCACCACCACTTCCGGATGTTCACCTTCACTCTTGAGGATTTCCTGCACCCGGTCCGTGACGTCCTGGATCCTGGCACCAGGGATGCAACACACCATCCTTAAATCTCGCCTGTTGCCACAGAAACCCCTTTCTGTACCTCTCACTATGGACTCCCCTACTACCACGGCTCTGCCTGACGTCTGTCTCCTCGGCTTTGCTTCAGAGTCAATTTTCCACTCGCAGACCTGACCGCCTCTCAGACTGGCACTGTCTTCTGTCCCAACAGCTTCCAAGAGGGTGAACCTGTTTACGAGGGGTCCATCCCCCGGGGTCTCCGGTACTTCAAGCATCCTTTCCTTCCTCATCGTCGCTCCCCTTCTCTCTTCCAGTATCCTCGGTGTAACAACCTCCCTGTAGGTCCTGTCCAGAAAACTCTCATTTTCCGGGATGAACCTGAGGTCATCCAGTTGCCTCTCCAGTGCTGCAACATGTCCTTCAGAAGCTGGATCTGGACACATTTTCCACAGGTGTAGGAGTCAGAGGCACCATCAGTGTCCCTGACCTCCCACGTCATGCACGCAGCACACTGAATCAGCCTAGCGGTCATTTCTTCACCACTTCTCACCCTCTCTCCAACTGTAGCGTAGTCTCCTCTCTCAGCCACCTCGCTGAAGACTCTCGAGACCTGATGGTTGTAGGTTGTGAACCTGATGGTTGTACGTTTGGAATCTGATGGTGGTAGGTTGGGAACATGATGATTGTAGGTTGGGATCCAGTTAGTTGTAGGTTGGGAATCTGATGGCTGTAGATTGGGATCCTCATGGTTGTAGGTTGGGAATCTAATGTTTGTAGTTTGAGATCCTGATGTTTGTAGCTTAGGTTTCTGATGGTTGTAGGTTGCGAACATGATGGTTGTAGGTTGTTAACCTAATGTTATAGGTTGGAAATCTGATGGTTGTATGTTGGGATCCTGATGGTTGTAGGCTGGGAGCCAGACGGCTTAGGTTGTGATAATGATGGTTGTAGGTTGTATTGCAGATGGTTGTAAGTTGGGATCCGGATAGATGCAGGTTGTGAACCTAATGGTTGTAGATTGTGACTTGGTGGTTGTAGATTGTTAACTTGATGTTGTAGGTTGGGATATTGATGGTTGTAGGTTTGGTACTGATGGTTCTAGGTTGGGAATCTGATGGTTGTACGTTGTGATCATGATGGTTTTATGTTGTGAACCTGATAGTTGTAGGTTTGGATCTGATGATTGTGGGTTGCAAATCTGGTGGTTGTAGGTTGACATCCTAATGGTTGTAGGTTGGGATTCTGATGGTTGTAGGTTGTGATCCTGATGGTTGTAGGCTGTGAATCTGCTGGTTGTAGGTTGGAATCCGATGGTTGTAGGTTGGGATCCTGGTGGTGGTAGGTTGTAGTCCTAACGGTTGTAGTTTGGGATCCTGATTGTTGTAGAGTGGGATCCTGTTGGTTGTCGATTGTGATCCTGATGATTGAAGGTTGTGAATCTGATGGTTGTAGTGTGGGTTCCTGATGTTTGTTGGACGTTAATCTTATGTTGTAGGTTGGGAATCTGATGGTTGAAGACTAGGTTCCAGATGGCGGTTGTTGAAAATCTGATGGTGTAGGTTGAGTTTCTGATGGTTGTATGTTGGGATCCTGATGGTTGTAGGTTGGGGATATCATCGTTGTAGGTTGTGAATCTGATAGTTGTAGTTTGGGATCATGATGGTTGTATGTTGTGAGCCTGATGGTTGTAGGTTTGGATTTGATGGTTGGTTGTACGTTGGTAATCTGATGGCTGTAGGTTGAGATTCTGATGGTTGTAGATTGGGAGCCCTATAGTTTAGGTTGTGTACCCGATGGGTGTAATTTGGGATCCTGATGGTTGTAGGTTTGGATCTGATGGTTGCAATTTTTGGTTCCTGATGGTTGTAGGTTGGAATCCTAGTGGTTGTAGGTTGTGATAGTGATGGCTGTAGGTTTGGATCTGATGTTTGTAGTTTGGGTTCCTGATGGTAGTAGTTTGGGAACCTGATTGTTCTAGGTTGGGAATCTGATGGTTGTAGGTTCGGAATTTGGTGGTTGTAGGTTAGGATGCTGATGGTTGTAGGTTGGATCCTGATGTTTGTAAGTTCCTGATGGTTGTAGATTGCTAATCTTATGTTGTAGGTTGGGAATCTGATGGTTGAAGACTAGGTTCCAGATGGCTGTTGTTGGAAATCTGATGGTGGAGGTTGAGTTCCTGATGGTTATATGTTGGGATCCTGATGGTTCTAGGTTGGGAATCTGATGGTTGTAGGTTGGATCCTCATTTTTGTAAGAGGTCAGCAGGAAGTTAACAGTCAAGTTAGTGTTTAGGGAGAGGAATGAGGCTGAGTTAGCTGTCAGGCCAGATTCCAGGTCAGATTGCTCCAGGAGCAAACGCCAGTGATACCTATGGCTGGATGTCACCTTAGACCAGCGATACTCCTGGTTAATGACCAAGGTTAGCTGGCCCTGTGGACAAATCCTTGTGACCTCTCCATGAGGGCAAGTACCAGTATCGGAGATCGGTGAACTTTCATTGGAGAATGGAGGGATTTTTTGTACAGTGGGGGGGAGCGTGGTCAGGTACACCCTGAGACTACAGACAGTTTCAGTGGTAACTTACAAACAGGAATGAGAGAAACATCTTGAAAGGGGAAAGTTGCAGGGATTCAAGGAAAATTCAGAGAATGAGGTGGGACAAAGGGCTCGTTCCTAGAGCTGGCACACGCAGGTTGGGCTGGGTGCCCTCAGCAGGAAGGTTCCCGTGGCGATATTGCTCTGTCTGGTAGACAACTAACTGAGATTCTTGCTCTAATACCTCGGGAGAGAAAATGATTGACAGGTGTCAGTCAAGGTTCTCTGAACTTCCATTTGGGATTGGGAGGCTGGGAAACTGAAAAACTGGTGTAGTAGTTTGGGAACCTGATGGTTGTAGGTTGGGAACCTGTCAGTGAAAATATTTCTTTCTTTCCCTCTCTACCTATCTATCCCTCTTTTTCTCTCTCCCCCTCTCTCGCCCCTTTCCCTCTCTCACTCTGCCCTCTCCTTCTCTTTTTTTCTCCCTCCCTGCCTATTACTTTCTCCCCTCTCTTCCCTCTACCTCTCTCTCCCTCTTTCTTTCTCTCCCATTATCCTATTCTTTTCTCTCTCACTCGCTCTCTCTCTTTCTCTCTCTCTATTTCCTATTCTTTCCTTCCTCCTTCCCTCTCATTTTTCTCTCCCTCTCTCTCTTCTCTAGTTCTCTGATCTTCCTTTCTGTCCCCATCTCTCCTGCTCTCTCTTTCTCTCTCTCTCTTTATTCTTCTCTCCCTTTTGTCTATTCTCTTCTCATTATTTTCTCTTTCTCTCTCTCCCTCTTTTCTCTATTATTTTCTCCTCCTTTCTCTCCCCTTCTTGCACTCCCTCTCTTCCCTCTTCTTTTATCTCTTTTCTCTCCCTCTCTTTTCTATTCTTTCCTCTCTCCTTCCCTCTCTTTTTTAACTCCCCCCTCTTTAATTTTTTCTCTCTTCCTTTCTATCACAGTGTCTCTGGCTATTTCTCTCTCTCTCTCCCTACTCTCCCCTTCTCTCCTTCTTCTCTTTCTTCTCTCTTCCCCCTCCCCATTTCTTCTTCCCTTCCACTCTTCTTCTTTCCTAATCTTCCTTTCATCTTTTCGTCTGCTTTTCTGTTCCCTTTATCTCTCTTCTCCCATTGTTTTCTCATCTTCCCCCTCTCTTTCCAATTCTTCCATCCCTTCCCCCTTCTCTCTCATCCCCTCTTCTCTTCCATTTCTTCCTCATTCTCCTCCCTTCTTCCCTCCTTCTCTCCCTTTCTTTCCTATTCGTCCCTCCTTTTTTCCTCCTTTCTTCTGTCACCCTCTCTCTTCTCTTTTTCATGTCCCTCCCTCGCACCCTCTCTCTTTCTCTCCTCCCTTCTCCCTCTCTCTTTCTCACTCTTCCCTATTCTTTACTCTGTCATCCACTCTCTCTTTCTCCCTCTCCCTCTCATTCCTATTCTTTCCTCCATCCTTCCCTCCCATTTTTCTCTCCCTCTCTCTTCTCTAACTCTCCTCTCTTCCTTTGACTCTATCTCTCCTGCTCTCTCTCTATTCTTCCCTCCCTTTTCCCTTCTTCACTCATTCTTCTCTCTCCCCCTCTCTTTTTCTCTTCCCCCTTTCCTATTATTATCTCCTCCCTCTCTTTCTTTCTCCCTTTCTTGCACCCCCCCTCTTATTTTTCTCACTCCCTCGCTCTCTCTTTCTCTTTCTACTCTTTCGATTTCTTTCCTCCCTCCTTCCCTTGCTTCTCTAACTCTCTCTTCCATTCTGTCTTCATTTCTCTGGCTGTCTCTCTCTTTACTCTTCCCTCCCTCTTCTCATTCTTCTCTGTTCCCCTCTCTGTTTCTTTCCCTCTCTCCCCATTTCTTCCTCCCTTCCACTCTTCTTCTATCCCAATCCTTTCATCTTTTCAACCCCTTTTCTCTCTCCTTTATTGCTCTTCTCTCATTCTTTTCTCATCCTCCTTCCCAATTCTTCCATTCTTTCCCCTCTTCTCTCTCATCATCCCTTCTCTTCCATTTCTTCCTCATTCTCCTCCCTTCTTCCCTCCTTCTCTCCCTTTCTTTCCTATTCTTCCCTCCTTTTTTCCTCATTTCTTCTGTCCCCCTTTCTCTTCTCTCATTCATCTCTCTTCCTCTTTTCCTGTCCCTCCCCCTCTCTCCCCCTCGCTCACTCTTCCCTATTCATTTCTCTCATTTTCTTTCTCTTTCTCTCTCTCTTCCCCATTCTTTCTTTTCTCCTTCCTTCTCTTTCTTCTCTCCCTCTCTCTCTTCTCTAGTTCTCTGATCTTCCTTTCTGTCTCTATCCCTCCTGCTCTATCTTTCTCTCTCTCTTTATTCTTCCCTCCCTTTTCCCTTCTCTCCTCATTATTCTTTCTTTCCCTCTCCCTGTTTCTCTCCCTCTTTTCCTCATTATTTTCTCCCCCTTTCTCTCCCCGTTCTTGCACTCCCTCTCTTCCCTCTTCTTTTCTCTCTTTTCTCTCCCTCCTTTTCTATTCTTTCCTCCCTCCTTCCCTGCCTTTCTTAACTCCCCCTCTGTTCTCTAATTCTTCTCTCTTCCTTTCTGTCTCCATTTCTCTGGCTATTTCTCTCTCTCTTTCACTCTCTTCTTCTCTTCTCTCCCTCTTCTCATTCTTCTCTCATCCCCTTCTTCTCTTCCATTTTTGCCTCATTCTCCTCTCTTCTTCCCTCCTGCTCTCCCTTTCTTTCCTATTCTTCCCTCGCTTTCCTTCTTTCTTCTGCCCCTCCATCTCTCTTCTCATTCATCTCTCTTTCTCTCTCTCTCCCTAATTCTCCCCCTTTCCTCCCTCGTTCATCTTATTCATTACTTATACACAAAGATTGCACGAAATATTTTCTCTCTCTGTCTTTCTCTTCCCTATTCATCTCTCCCTCTCTTCTTCCCCCTCTCTTTCTTCTCACATTCTTCTATCTTCCTTTCTTTCCACCTTTCTGCCTGTCTTGGTCTTTCACTATCTCTCTCACCCACTGCCTCTCTCTTGCCTCCCTCTCTCCCCCACTCTCAATCTCCTTTCTCTCTCTCTTTCGGTCGCCCCCTCTCTTTCCTATTCGTCCCTCCCTCCCTCCTTCCTTTCTTCTCTCTCTTCTCTCAGTCCTATCTCTTCCCCTCTCTCTTTCTCCGCAATTCTTCCCTCTCTCCCTCCTCAGCTCCCTCCCTCTCTCTGCCTTACCAGACTCCCTGTCTCCAGCCTTGCCCCTACCTGCTGCGGTACAGGTAGCCCCTGAACACCGCTGATAATTTGGTTTTAATTTCAGAGTAGACCGCCTGGTTCATGACTCGTCAGACCGCCGCTCGACTGGTGTAGCGGGATATTGTTCAGACTGAGAAGCGGAGTGACATCTCTCATCATCCCCCGTCCCGCCGCTTGTGATCGGCGCAGGGCCGGGGACGAGCTGGGACACGGCCCTGGCTCCTGAGGGATGGGTCAGATTAGCCGCCGGAGCTGGGACTGAGAATAGGAGGGGTGAGAATGGGAGGGGTGAGAATGGGAGGGGTGAGCGGGGAGGGGTGAGAATGGGAGGGGTAAGAATGAGAGGGGTGAGTGGGGAGGGGTGAGAATGGGAGAGGTGAGTGGGGAGGGGTGAGTGGGGAGGGGTGAGAATGGGAGGGGTGAGAATGGGAGGTGTGAGAATGGGAGGGGTGAGTGGGGAGGGGTGAGAATGGGAGGGGTAAGAATGAGAGGGGTGAGCGGGGAGGGGTGAGTGGGGAGGGATGAGAATGGGAGGGGTGAGAATGGGAGGGGTGAGTGGGGAGGGGTGAGAATGGGAGGGGTGAGAATGGGAGGGGTGAGTGGGGAGGGGTGAGTGGGGAGGGGTGAGAATGGGAGGGGTGAGAATGGGAGGGGTGAGTAGGGAGGGGTGAGAATGGGAGGGGTGAGAATGGGAAGGGTGAGTGGGGAGAGGTGAGAATGGGGAGGGGTGAGAATGGAGGGGAGAGAATGGGAGGTGTGAGAATGGGAGGGGTGAGTGGGGAGGGGTGAGAATGGGAGGGGTGAGAATGGGAGGGGTGAGTGGGGAGGGGTGAGTGGGGAGGGGTGAGAATGGGAGGGGTGAGTGGGGAGTGGTGAGTAGGGAGGGGTGAGAATGGGAGGGGTGAGAATGGGAGGGGTGAGAATGGGAGGGGTGAGTGGGGAGGGGTGAGAATGGGAGGGGTGAGTGGGGAGGGGTGAGAATGGGAGGTGTGAGAATGGGAAGGATGAGTAGGGAGGGGTGAGAATGGGAGGTGTGAGAATGGGAAGGATGAGTAGGGAAGGGTGAGAATGGGAGGGGTGAGAATGGGAAGGGTGAGTGGGGAGAGGTGAGAATGGGGAGGGGTGAGAATAGGAGGGGTGAGCATGGGAGGGGTGAGAATGGGAAGGGTGAGTGGGGAGAGGTGAGAATGGGGAGGGGTGAGAATAGGAGGGGTGAGCATGGGAGGGGTGAGTGGGGAGGGGTGAGAATAGGAAGGGTGAGAATGGGAGGGGTGAGAATGGGAGGGGTGAGTGGGGAGAGGTGAGAATGGGGAGGGGTGAGAATGGGAGGGGTGAGAATGGGAGGGGTGAGTGGGGAGGGGTGCTCTCAGTGCCTGTTGCCTCTGGAGATTTGATGGGTTTGGGGGGGGGCGGGGGGCGCGTTACCACGGCAGGCAGGGGCAAGGCTGGGAGACCGGGTGGCTGGGAAGGCGAGGAGAGGGGAGAAGATGGAAGAATTAAGGAGAAAGTGCGAAAAGGAGAGAGAGACAGAGGAAGAGAGTTGAATATTAGAGGGAAGGAGAGAAGAGAGGGAGAAGGGAAGGAGAGAAGGGGAGAGCGAGAGAGTGAAAGAGAGAAGGAGACAGAGGGGAGATAGAGGGAGAAAGAGGGAGAGGGGAGAGACAGAGAGAGAGAAAGAGGTGTAGAGGAAGAAATAGGGAAGCCAGATGGAGAGAGAAAGAGAGGGGGGGGGAGCGAAAAGGAGAGAGAGCAGGACAGAGAGAAAGAGGGAAAGAGAGAGTAAATGAGGGAGAGAGGGGGAGAGAGAAAGAGAGACAGAGACAGGGGGAGGGAGAGAGAGTCAATGAGAGGGAGAGAGGGAGAGAGAAACAGAGAGAGAGGGAGAGAGTGAATGGGGGAGAGAGAGTGAATGAGAGGGAGAAAGAGGGAGAGAGGGATAGAGAGGGAGACAGAGAGACGGAGGGAGGGGCGAGAAAGAGAAAGACAGAGAGAGAGAGGGAGGGAGCGAGAGGGGGAGAGAGAGAGAGAGTGAATGAGAGGGAGAGAGGGATAGAGAGAGAGGGAGAGAGTGAATGGGGGAGAGAGAGACAGACAGACAGAGTGAATGAGAGAGAGAGAGAGAGAGAGAGAGAGAGAAAAACAGGAAAAACAGTGTACCCTTTTTGGAATCAGTTAATGTCAAATCTTTCATTTGAGCCCTGTCCCCACTCGGAATATCTCAGAATAACCTCCCCTTTGTCAGACCGTCGTCTCTCCACATCTGAAGAGGACCATCGCCAGTGGGCAGCGGGACAGAGACCGGAGGTTTTAAGCAAATTGGAATTTAATCTACATCAGAACAGCTGCGAGGCAGGGCCAATGTCTCTGCTCCTCCTGCTTGTCACAGCGTTTGGAGTTTTGCAGAAAGAAAACAGGGCCAATGTCTCTGCTCCTCCTGCTTGTCACAGCGTTTGGAGTTTTGCAGAAAGAAAACAATCCACTCTGACAAAATAAATTGTGAGTGGCATCTCGCGGGATGAGGTGCAATGGGGAAGGGGGGAGATGGAAGCCAACCGTTTAAAGATGAGAGACCCTTTTTTTTAATCTTGCCCTTTTTCACAGGAGTGGGGCACAGGAAAGGATCGGATCCCAAGACCCCATAAGACATAGGAGCAGAATTAGGCCAGTCAGCCCATCGAGTCGGCTCCGCCATTCCAACATGGCTGATCCCGGATCCCACTCAACCCCATACACCTCCCTTCTCACCATATCTTTTGATGCCCTGACCGATCAGGAAACGATCAACTTCCGCCTTAAGTATACCCACGGACTTGGCCTCCACCGCAGTCTGCTCCACAGACTTACTACTCTCTGGCTAAAAAAAATTCCTCCCTACCTCTGTTCTAAAGGGTCGCTCCTCAATTTTGAGACTGTGCCCTCTAGTTCTGGAAACCCTCACCACAGGAAACATCCTCTCCATATCCACCCTATCTAGTCATTTCAACATTCGGTAGGTTTCAATGAGATCCCCTTGCGTTCTTCTAAATTCCAGTGAGTACAGGCCCAAAGCTGCCAAACACTCCTCATACATTAACCCCTTCAATCCCAGTATCATTCTTGTGAACCTCCTCTGGACTCTCTCCAATGGCAACACATCCTTTCTGAGATATGGGGCCCAAAACTGTTGACAATACTCCTAGTCTGGCCTGACTAGTGTCTTATAAAGGCTCAGCATTATCTCCTTGCTCTTATATTCTACTCTCCTTGAAATGAATGCCAACACTGCAGTTGCCTTCTTTACCACAGACTCAACCTGTAGATTAACCTCCTGGGAGTCTTGCATGAGGATTCCTAAATCCTTCTGTATCTCTAAAGTTTGAACCTTCTCCCCATTTAGATAATAGTCCGCATTATTGTTCCTTTTACCAAAATGCATTATCGTACATTTCCCAAAACGGTATTCTATCTGTCACTGTTTTGCAATTTCTCTAAGTCCTGCTGCAATCACATTGCTTCCTCAGCACTGCCTACCCCTCCACCTATCTTCGTATCATCCGTAAACTTTGCCACAAAGCCATCAATTCCACTATCTAATTCATTGACAAACAATGTGAAAAGTTGCTGTCCCAATATTGGCCAGCAACAGGCCTACTGTCAGTCTTTGACATGAAGATTCACTAACTTAACCACTTCATCTTCTACACACTCTTATGCAAGACCATCAGACATAGCAGCAGAATAAGTCCATTTGGCCCATCTCACTGCTGCCATCAGGAAGGAGGTACAGGAGGCTCAGGACTCACACCACCAGGTTCAGGAACAGTTATTAACCCTCAACCATCAGGAAGGAGGTACAAGAGCCTCAGGACACACACCACCAGGTTCAGGAACAGTTATCACCCCTCAACCATCAGGAAGGAGGTACAGGAGCCTCAGGAGCCTCAGGACCCACACCACCAGGTTCAGGAAGAGTTATTACCCCTCAACCATCAGGAAGGAGGTACAGGAGCCTCAGGACCCACACCACCAGGTTCAGGAACAGTTATTACCCCCTCAACCATCAGGCTGTTGAATGAGAGGGGATAACTTCACTCGCCCCATCATTAAAATGTTCCTACAACCAATGGACTCCCTTTCAAGGACTCTTCATCTCATATTCTCAATATTTATTTATTTATTATTATTATTTTCTTTTTGTATTTGCATGGTTTGTTGTCTTCTGCACATTGGCTGAATGCCCAGATTGGGCGGTCTTTCACTAATTCTGTTGTGCATTTATCGAGTATGCCCGCAAGAAAACAAATCTCAGGGTTGTATATGGTGACATATATGTACTTGGCTAATAAGTTTGCTTTGAACTTTGAACTTCAAGTCTGCTCCGCTGTTCCATCGTAGCTGATTTATTATCCCCCCATTCTCCTGCCTTCTCCCCATAACCTTTGACACCCTGACTTATCAAGAACCTATCACCTCTTCTTTCAATATACCCAATCACCTGGTCCCCACAGCCGTCTGTGGCAACAGATTCCACAGATGCATTACCCTCTGGCTGAAGAAATTCCTCCTCACCTCTGTTCTAAATGGACGTCTTTCTTTTCTGAAGCTGTGCCGTCTGGTCCTAGACTCCCCCACTATAGGAAACATCCTCTCCACATCCACTCTATCTGTGTCCTCTGGTCCTAGACTCCCCCCACTATAGGAAACATCCTCTCCACATCCACTCTATCTGTGCCCTCTGGTCCCAGACTCCCCCACCATAGGAAACATCCTCTCCACATCCACTCTATCTGTGTCTTCTGATCCTAGACTCTCCCACTATAGGAAACATCCTCTCCACATCCACTCTATCTGTGTCCTCTGGTCCTAGACTCCCCCACTATAGGAAACATCCTCTCCACATCCACTCTATCTGTACCCTCTGGTCCTAGACTCCCCCACTGTAGCAAACATCCTCTCCACATCCACTCTATCTGTGTCCTCTGGTCCTAGACTCCCCCACTATAGGAAATATCCTCTCCACATCCACTCTACCTGTGTCCTCTGGTCCTAGACTCTCCCACTATAGGAAACATCCTCTCCACATCCACTCTATCTGTGTCCTCTGGTCCTAGACTCCCCCACTGTAGCAAACATCCTCTCCACATCCACTCTATCTGTGTCTTCTGGTCCTAGACTCCCCCACTATGGGAAACATCCTCTCCACATCCACTCTAACTGTGTCCTCTGGTCCTAGACTCCCCAACTATAGGAAACATCCTCTCCACATCCACTATATCTGTGCCCTCTGGTCCTAGACTCCCCCACTATAGGAAACATCCTCTCCACATCCACTATATCTGTGCCCTCTGGTCCTAGAGTCCCCCACTATAGGAAATATCCTCTCCACATCCATTCTGTCTAGGCCTTTCAATATTCAATCAGATCTGCCCCCTCATTCTTCTAAACTCCAGTAGTTACAGGCCCAGAGCCATCAAACGCTCCTCATTGTTAACAATTTCATTCCCGAATCATTCTCGTGAACCTCCCCTGGACCCTCTCTGATGCCAGCACATCTTCTTTTAGATAAGGGGCCCAAAGGTGCTCGCAATGCTCCCCAAGTGTGATAAGCAGTCCTTGGACTTGGCACCCTCCAGGTGTAATCTAGCTGCATTTCAGTGGATTTCCTGGTGCTACTGTCAGGTGTGAAGGGATTCAATTGTTGTTAGCAAGGTCCCAGCAGGACTGTCGTCCGAGCCCAGGACATTCATTGGTAGATCACTCATCTGCCTGGACCAGGTGTTCCTGAACGACAGGCTTTCAAACCCCTGACAGGGCCAACCACGTCTGTGTGCTTTCAGGCCCCTCTGTCGGTCAGGGTCGACCATGGATGTCGCATTCTAGCTGTCTAGATACACAAGCCTAGTCAGTATGATATGGAGAGCGAGCTGTTGTCTGTGTAGCAGGCTCCCTCTCCCCACGCATCTGATGAACCCAAAGGAACGGCAGAGATTGATACAGTTTGGTACCAGCAGTTGCCGGTCAGCGTTGAACTCAACGTAGGGACTCCAGCTCTGGATTTTTCCCTCGGGGTTCACTCCCGAAGCCTTCCCTATGAGTGGGTCTAGCTGCAAGGCAGTAGAGGTTTGAGATCAGAGTTTTCCTTCTCCCAGATGAGCTGCCAATCACAGCTGATGAGCCCCATCTGCCCAAAGCGACTGGTTTTAAGGGACCAAGAACCCACCTTTGCCCCTTTCCCTGTCAGTAGAAACGGTTCTGCTGGGCTCAGTAGCTAAACCACTCATGAAGGCCAGGAGCTGGACTTGGTTGTCAGAGGCTGTTTGAGGAGCACGCCATTGGGAGCATTTAACAGGTCATCATCATCATCATTATGATCCATGTTGTATGACATCATCATCGTGTGCAGTGTCATATGATGTGGTCTATCTATGGCCATGATTGTTCTTGGCAGATTTTTCTACCGAAGTGGTTTGCCATCACCTTCTTCTAGGCAGTGTGTTTACACGGGTGACCCCCAACCATTATAAACACTCTTCAGAGATCGTCTACCTGGCGTCAGTGGTCACATCACCAGGACTTGTGATCTGCACCGGCTGCTCGTACGACCGTCCACCACCTGCTCCCATGGTTTCCCGTGACCCTGATCGGGGGGCTAAGCAGGTGCAACACCTTCTCCAAGGGTGACCTGCAGGCTAGCGGAGGGAAGGAGTGCCTTACACCCCCTTTGGTGGGGACTAATCTCCACCCCACCACTCGATTTAATAGGTAGTGGGAGCTTATTCCCAGTCCACCATCTCCCACACACACCCCCCCCCCCACAAAACGCTCCAGCTATGACGACCGTAAGGAACAATAGTGTCCTTCAGAAGGTGAGTTTCTGGAACAGAAGGAAAAAGGAGCAGGAATGGGTCACTTGGCTCCTCAAACCTATTCCATCGTTCATTGGGGCAGCACGTAGCATAGCCCAACTCTTTACAGCGCCCAGCGATCAGAAGACCGGGGTTCAATTCCCACTGTTGTCTGTAAGGTTTATAGATTCTCCTCTGGGTGTTCCAGTCTCCTCCCACATTCCAAAGACGTATGGGTTAGCGTTATTTTTTTTTAATTGAGATACAGTGCGGAATAGGACCTTCGAGCCGCGACACCCAGCAATCCCCCCACGATTTAACCCTGGCCTAATCGCGGGGCTACTTACAATGTCTGACTAACCTCACAACCGGGTTCATCTTTGAAACGTGGGGGGAAAAACCGGGGCATCCGGAATAAACCCACCTGGTCACAAGGAGAACCAACAAACTCCGTACAGGCAGCAGCGGGAATTGAAGCCAGGTCGCCATTACTGTAAAGCGTCGCGCTAACCACTATGCCACCATGCCGAAAGAGTTGTTTTGCAAACTCCAAAACATTAAACTAATTGAAAGGAAAAGGCGGGAATCCGAAATGTGAGTCTATTTTACTTTTAAGCACGCATGATGTGATAGCGTGATAACGTATGTCATTTACGTACTTTTGTATATAACCTGAATTGCATTGTGTAAACAACAGAGAATGCTTAATCAAACAATATTCCTCAAATATTATGGAAATATTAACTACTCAACAGTAAATATGTTATGTCACCATGGGAACCGACCGTGGGCCGAAATGTGGGGGGGAAACTGACTCCCCAGCTGACCGTGAGCTGACTACGTGTTGGTGATTGACTGATGACTTCACTGTAAGTGTTATTGATGTGGGTTATGCCCAAAGAAAGAATAACTGGAATTGCTTAGCGCTTTAGTATGATCGTACTGATCAGGTGCATCAAAAGTCAAGTTTGCAATAATTAGCAAGAAGAAAACTGTCAATATGTACAAAAGGATATCGACCAGAAAACACAAAAACAGCTCCATCCTTATTGAAACGGTTCAAATGGCTCCATTTTAATATCCGAGAACGTGTGCAGAATACAACCTGAAGTTCTTACTCTTCACAGACATCCACGGAAACAGAAGAGAACCCCGAAGAATGAACGATGGAAAAATTATTAGAACCCCAAAGCCCCCCCTTCCCCCTCTCCCATGCAAAGTGTCAACCTTCCCCCTTCCACCTCCCCCCACCCAGTGTGGTCTCCTGGCATCTCCAGTCTCTCTCTCTCTCTCTTGTGGAGAGCGAGAGCCCTGTGTATTCGGCACCAAGACGTACCATCTTTAATTACCAACAAAGTTAACTTAAGACTACAATATGAATTAGAACATGATACCACACACACACACACACACACACACAATGTAGTTGCAATCATGTTGCAAAATAAACAGAAATCTCTACTGTCACGTACCCTGTGATGGGTTAAAGAACCAGCAGAAATGGAAAACACTTTGCAGTCCAGTATTGCTATTAACTAATGGTATTTATTGGTAACTATGCAATACAGTAATATAAAATCAGATAAATCCAACAGGCTAGCAACGATTATATATATTTGTAAGTGTGAAAATATAGAAGCCAAGCTTCTTCAAGTCTAAGGGTAAAGCGATGAGTAAAGTTCAGTTCAGTTCGTGGTATTGAGCTGAGTAGTGATGGAGAGAGAGGTGTTTGGTTCTTCAGGTGAGCTGATGCCATTGATCTTCCCGTTGTCCTCCGAAACTTCCAAGTTAGCCAAACTTGACCAACTTAAGAGCACCATCTTCAAGTGCTAGTCTACCAACCCAGGCGAGGGTTAGACACACTGGTAGACTCCACAGGGTCGCTCTTTCACGCACTAACAATCACAGATCGATACCTTGTAATCGATCCTCAGTCCCACACTTGTGGTCACCTAGACAGGATAGTGGTAACTTCACCACACCCTCGTGGGTCTGCGTGTCCTGTGAAACAAGCAACTACGCTGGTTTAAATACTGTTGTGCTGAACACCAGCCTTCCATCAAGTTGCTCCTCCCTTCTCTCTCTGTAGGAACTCAGAAGCTGCCAGTGTCCTTGCAGAAATGTAAACATGCTGCAGAGAAACCATAACGCCATCTCCAAGCAGTCTTCACCTCTCTCACCCTCTCTCTCTCTTTTATAAGCACAGTTCATAAAAAATATGACCCCTAGGGGTACATAAAACTACATTAAAGACATTATACAAACAACATTTGTGTATTGGAATACTCACCACTTGCCTGGATGAGCGCAGCTCCATCAACACTCAGGAACCTCGACACCATCCAGTACAAGGCAGCCCACTTGATCGGTACCCGTTCCACAAGCATCCAATCCCCCCACCATCGACGGACACTTGCAGCAGTGTGTACTATCGACAAGATGCACTGCAACAACACAGCAAAGTTCCTATGGAAACACCTTCCAGACCCACGACCACTACCATCTAAGAGGACAAGAACAGCAGATACCTGGGAACACCACCACTTGGAAATCCCCCTCCAAGTCACTCACCATCCTGACTTGGAAGCATATCACCATTCCTTCATTGTCACTGGATCAAAACCATGAAATCCCTTCCCTAACAGCACTGTGCAGGGATTGCAGCAGTTCAAGAAGGCAGCTCTTCACCACCTTCTCAAGGGCAACTAAGGATGGGCAATAAATGCTAGCTTAGCTGGTGACCCCCACATCACGTAAATGAATATTTCTTTTTAAAAGATACACATTTACACATCCCCTTTACTAAAGGAATGGAATATTCCGCCGCGTATGACGGGAAAGGCACCACAAAGCCAACCTGAGCACATCAGCTCGTTATAGGACCCGTGGGGAGAATATTCTGGGGGGGGAATCGCTGAAGTGCGCGCACGCAGCACGGCAGCAACAGCAGAATGCCAAGGCAACGTTGGCGTGTGAGTGTGTGGGTGCGTGTGTGCAAGCAGTACCAGGTGTTCTCCATCACCGAAGGCATTGAGACTTCGATGCGCGTGAGACAAATAAAGCTAATCTCAATATAATCAGGGTTCATCTATTCCAGCCACAACCCTTCTTCTTTTTTAATATATTTTATTCGGAGTGAGAGCTCATTACAAAGCAGTGTGAAATGTGAGGAGGATGTTATGAGAATGCAGGGTGACTTGGACAGGTTGTGTGAGTGGGCAGATAGAAACATAGAAACATAGAAAATAGGTGCAGGAGTAGGCCATTCGGCCCTTTGAGCCTGCACCGCCATTTATTATGATCATGGCTGATCATCCAACTCAGAACCCCGCCCCAGCCTTCCCTCCATACCCCCTGACCCTCGTAGCCACAAGGGCCATATCTAACTCCCTCTTAAATATAGCCAATGAACTGGCCTCAACTGTTTCCTGTGGCAGAGAATTCCACAGATTCACCACTCTCTGTATAAAGAAGTTTTTTCCTAATCTCAGTCCTAAAAGGCTTCCCATTTATCCTCAAACTGTGACCCCTCGTTCTGGACCTCCCCAACATCGGGAGCAATCTTCCTGCATCTAGCCTGTCCAATCCCTTTAGGATTTTATACGTTTCAATCAGATCCCCCCTCAATTTTCTAAATTCCAACGAGTACAAGCCTAGTTCATCCAGTCTTTCTTCATATGAAAGTCCTGCCATCCCAAGAATCAATCTGGTGAACCTTCTTTGTACTCCCTCTATGGCAAGGATGTCTTTCCTCAGATTAGGGGACCAAAACTGCACACAATACTCCAGGTGTGGTCTCACCAAGGCCCTGTACAACTGCAGTAGTACCTCCCTGCTCCTGTACTCAAATCCTCTCGCTATAAATGCCAGCATACCATTCGCCTTTTTCACCGTCTGCTGTACCTGCATGCCCACTTTCAATGACTGGTGTATAATGACACCCAGGTCTCGTTGCACCTCCCCTTTTCCTAATCGGCCACCATTCAGATAATAATCTGTTTTCCTGTTTTTGCCACCAAAGTGGATAACCTCACATTTATCCACATTAAATTGCATCTGCCATGAATTTGCCCACTCACCTAACCTATCCAAGTCACCCTGCATCCTCTTAGCATCCTCCTCACAGCTAACACTGCCGCCCAGCTTCGTGTCATCCGCAAACTTGGAGATGCTGCATTTAATTCCCTCATCCAAGTCATTAATATATATTGTAAACAACTGGGGTCCCAGCACTGAGCCTTGCGGTACCCCACTAGTCACAGTTTAATGTGGATAAATGTGAGGTTATCCACTTTGGTGGCAAGAACAGGAAGGCAGATTACTATCTGAATGGTGTCAAGTTAGAAAAAGGGGAAGTACAATGAGATCTCGGTGTCCTTGTTCATCAGTCACTGAGAGTAAGCATGCAGGTACAGCAGAAAGTGAAGAAAGCTAATGGCATGTTGGCCTTCATAACAAGAGGAGTTGAGTATAGGAGCAAAGAGATCCTTCTGCAGTTGTACAGGGCCCTGTACCTCCTCCCTGATGGCAGAGGGGAAGAAGCTGTTCCTGAATCGTTGAGTGTGTGTCTTCAGGCTCCTGTACCTCCTCCCTGATGGCAGAGGAGAAGAAGCTGTTCCTGAATCGTTGAGTGTGTGTCTTCAGGCTCCTGTACCTCCTCCCTGATGGCAGAGGAGAAGAAGCTGTTCCTGAATCGCTGAGTGTGTGTCCTCAGGCTCCTGTACCTCCTCCCTGATGGCAGAGGGGAAGAAGCTGTTCCTGAATCGTTGAGTGTGTGTCTTCAGGCTCCTGTACCTCCTCCCTGATGGCAGAGGAGAAGAAGCTGTTCCTGAATCGTTGAGTGTGTGCCTTCAGACTCCTGTATCTCCTCCCTGATGGCAGAGGGGAAGAAGCTGTTCCTGAATCGCTGAGTGTGTGTCTTCAGGCTCCTGTACCTCCTCCCTGATGGCAGAGGGGAAGGAGCTGTTCCTGAATCGTTGAGTGTGTGTCTTCAGGCTCCTGTACCTCCTCCCTGATGGCAGAGGGGAAGGAGCTGTTCCTGAATCGTTGAGAGTGTGTCTTCAGCCTCAGTTACGGCTTGGTCTGCAGAAGG
Organism: Mobula birostris; assembly: GCF_030028105.1. Lineage (NCBI taxonomy): Eukaryota > Metazoa > Chordata > Chondrichthyes > Myliobatiformes > Myliobatidae > Mobula > Mobula birostris. Next base: position 6,919,679 of record NC_092402.1, read on the forward strand.
CAGCAGTGACTCTGCACACACCAGGGAGAGGCAGAGTAGTCCGTGTTCCCTCAGGCAGACCACACTCACCTGCCTTGCAGCGGGAGCATAGGTTTGACACACGCACACGCAAATGTACACCATCACTTACACCCGTGCGCGCAGTCCCACACTAAGTACACACCCGCCGGCTCATCACGAGATGCTTCTCACGTGCCCATACAATCCTGGTGAGACGAAAGCAGGAGACATTCTGCAGAGCAACACAGACACAGACACACACACACACACACACACACACAATGCTGGAGGAACTCAGCAGGTCAGGCAGATTCTCTGGAAGAGAGAAGACAGTCGACGTTTCGGGACGAAACCCAAGGGGGAAGACACCAAAGCGAAATGGTGGGGGGAGGGGAAGGAGGAAGGCTGGAAGGTGACAGGTGAAGCCAGGTGGGTGGGAAAGGTAGAGGGCTGGAGAGGGAGGAATCTGATGGAGAGGAGATTGGACCGTGGGAGAAAGGGAAGGAGGAGAGGACCCAGGGGGAAGCAATAGGCAGGTGAGAAGTAAAAAGTCAGGGTGAGGATTAGAGGAGGGGTGGGGTGAAATTTATTCACCAGAAGGAGAAATTGATGTTCATGTCATCAGCTTGGAGGCCACCCAAACGGAATATAATGTGTAGTTCCTCCACCCTGAGGGTGGCCTCGTGACACAAGAGGAGGCTGTCAGAGCGAGAATGACAAATGGAATTAAAATATTTGGTCATCGGGAAGTCCCGAATTTGATGGAAGGAGCAGAGGTGCACAACAAAGCGATCGCACCAATTTCTGATTGGGATGCACACAGACACACACACACACTCAGACACACACACACACTCAGACACACACACACTCAGACACAAACACACACTCAGACACACGCTCAGACACACACACACACACACACACACACTCACACACACTCACACAGACACACGCTCAGACAGACACATGCTCAGACATAGACACAGACACACACTTACAAACACACTAACACACACTTACATGGATATACATACACACACACACTCAGCCACAGAAACACACTCACTCACACAGACACACACTCAGACACAGATGCACACACAGACACTCACACACAGACACACACACACTCACACACACTCACTCACACAGACACACACTCAGACATAGACACAGACACGCACTTACAAACACACACTCAGACACAGACACACACACACACAGACACACACTCAGACACAGACACACACTCAGACACAGATACACACACACACACACACACACACTCACTCACACAGACACACACTCAGACATAGACACAGACACGCACTTACAAACACACTAACACACACATACATGGATATACATACACACACACACTCAGCCACAGAAACACACTCACTCACACAGACACACACTCAGGCATAGACACAGACACACACTTACAAACACACTAACCAACACAGACAGACAGACAGAGACACACACACACACACACACACACAAACACAGACAGACAGACATAGACACAAATATAGATACACACTGAAACACACACACACACACACACACACACACACACACACACACACACACACACACAAACACACACACACAAACACACACACAGACACACACTCAGACACACACACAGACACACAGAGTGCTCACAATCCCCTCAGTACTAATCAATGGCCTCCAGAACCTGGGCCTCGGCAACTGGAGCCTCGCCCTCCTCATCAGGAGATCACAGTCAGTGTGGATCGGGAATAACGTCTCTTTGCTCACGGTTAACTCCGGCGCACCTCTGGCATGTGTGCGTAGCCCACTGCTCTACTCCCTCTACACTCACGACTGTGTGGCCAGGGGTAGTTCAAACGGCATCTATAAAGATGCCAGCACCACGACTGTTGTTGGCAGAATCTCAGATGGTGACGAGGGGGCGTACAGGGGTGAGGTAGATCAGCTGGTTGAGTGGTGTCGTAACAACAACTCTTGCGCTCAATGTCAGTAAGATTAAAGAGTTGATTGTGGCCCTCAGGAGGGGAAAGGCGATGAAACTCACACCAGTCCCCATTGAGGGATCGGTGATGGAAAGCCCGATTAGTGTCAATGCCTCTGAGGGTCTCTCCTGGACCCGACATATCGATGTAGTTACGAAGGGAGAACACGAGCAGCTATACTTGATTAGGAGTTTGGGGAGAGTTGGTGTGTCACCAAAAGCTCCAGCAAATTTCTCCAGGTGTACTGCGGAGAGTGTTCTGACTGGCTGCATCTCCATCTTGCGTCAGGGGAGGGGGGCACAACACAGGAATGGAAAAATCCTGCAGTAAGTTGTAAACTCAGTCAGCTCCATCATGGGCACCGGCCTCCCCAGCATCCAGGACATCTTCGAGGAGCGATGCCTCAGAAAGGTGGCGTCCATCATTAAGGACCCCCACCACCCAGGACATGCCCTCTTCTCATTGCTGCCATCAAGGAGGAGGTACAGGAGCCTGAAGACACACACTCAATGATTCAGGAACAGCTTCTTCCCCTCTGCCATCAGGGAGGAGGTACAGGAGCCTGAAGACACACACTCAGCGATTCAGGAACAGCTTCTTCCCCTCCACCATCCGATTTCTGAATGGACATTGAATCCGTGAACACTACCTCACTACATTTGCTCTCTTTTTTCCACTAACTATGTCCTCTACATATTTCTCTTCATAATTTCCAGTATATTTGCTCTGTAACTGCTGCCACAAAACAACAAATTTCCTGACACATTTCCGTGATAATAAAGTTATAATCCATAAGACATAGGGGCAGAATGAGGCCACTCGACCCATCGAGTCTGCTCCACCATTCCATCATGGCTGATTCATTGTCCCTCTCAACTTCATTCTCCTGCCTTCTCCCCATAGCCTTTGATGCTCTGACTAATCAAGAAGCTATCAACCACCCCTTCAAACATACCCAACGACTTGGCCTCCAGAGCTGTCTCTGGTTTGGATACTGGCCACAGGCAAAGAAAGTTTGGATATTGGCCATGAGGAGAGAAGTTTTGATATTGGCTGTGGGGAGAGAAGGTTTGATATTGGCCGAGGGGGAGATAAGATTTGGATATTGGCTGATGGAAGGAAAGGTTTGGATATTGACCGAGTGGAAAGTATGTTTGGAAATTGGCTGAGGGGAGAGAATGTTTGATATTGGCCGAGGAGAGATAAGATTTGGGTATTGGCTGAGGAAAGAGAAGGTTTGATACTGGCCGAGGGGAGAGAATGTTTGGATATTGGCTGAGGAGAAAGATGGTTTGGATATTGGCCACGGGAAGAGAATATTTGGATATTGGCTGTGGGGAGAGAAGGTTTGGATACTGGCCATGGAAGAGAAGGCTTGGATATTGGCCAACGGGGAAAAGCTTTGGATACTGGCCTTGGGAAGAGAAGGTTTGGATATTGGCCAACGGGGAAAAGCTTTGGATACTGGCCTTGGGAAGAGAAGGTTTGGATATTGGCCATCGGGAGAGAAGGTTTGGATATTGGCCATGGGGAGAGAAGATTTGGATATTGGCCGTTGGGAGAGAAGGTTTGGATATTGGCTGATGGAAAGAAGGTTTGGATATTGGCCATGGGAAGAGGTTTGGATATTGGCCATGAGGATTGAAGGTTTGGATATTGGCTGTGAGAAGAGAATGTTTGGATACTGGCCTTGGGAAGAGAATGTTTGGATATTGGGCATGGGGAGAGAAGGTTTGGATATTGGCCGTGGGGAGAGAAGGTTTGGATATTGGCCGTTGGGAGAGAAGGTTTGGATATTGCATGTGGGGAGAGAAGGCTTGGATATTGGATGTGGGGAGAGAAGGTTTGGATATTGGCCATGGGGAGAGAAGGATTCCATTGCGAACAACCATTGGAAGTGTCCTTTCTGATTAATGATCAACCTTAGCTTTACTTGTCACAGTTACATCAAAACAGAGAAACATACTACACAGTATGGAGGCCGACGACTGACACCTCTGAGCATGTACTTACGTACTTCCACTGCCAGTATGTCCACAGGATACATAAGCCACAAAACAACATCCCTTCCATCACACACACACACACACACACACACAGAGCACACACACATATACACACTACAAACAGCCTGCTAAGCCCAGGACAAGCTGCCTCCAGCCTCCAGTGGTCTTACAGAGAACGGTTCTTCACCTATCAGCTATCAGGGCTTCACCCCTCAACTACCAGGCGTCGGGGTTCACTTGCGGATGAACAGGCATCGCGCCTTCTCTCGTAGACTAGTCGACATCGGGCTTCATTCGTGGACCAGCAGACATCAGGCCTTCTCCTACAGACTAGCCGATGTTGGGCTTCAGTAACGGAGTACGAAACATGTGGACAAACAGACTTCGGGCCTTCTTTTGTGGAGGAGCAGACTTCGGAGCATCACGTGTGGGAGAGCAGACACTGGGCCTTCTCTCGTGGTCTAAGAGACATCAGGCCTTCATGCATGGGCTAGCAGACTTTGGGCCTTCACTGGTGGAATAGCAGACATTGCCCCTTCCCTCGAGGTCCTGCTAGTCTGGCCTTGACTCCGGGAGTCACAGAAGTCTGGCCTTCACCCACAGACTTGCAGACATCGGGCACTCACTCATGGACTAGCAGATACTGGGCTTTCACTTGTGGAAGAGAAGACATTGGGCCTTTACTTGTGGATAGCATGACATTCGACCTTCACTCAAGGACTTGCATACATCCGGGCTTCACTCCTAGAATGCAGATAGTCAACCTACACTTGTGGAGTAGGGAACATAAGGTCTTCAATCATTGACTAGCAAAGATGGACATTAACTCATGGACTAGGAAACATCGGGCCTAGACTCGTGGACTAGGAGACATCAGGCCTTCAATCATAAATGAGCTGACATGGGGCCTTCACTTATGGAAGAGCATGTACCCGGCCTTCACTCATGGACTGGCAGACTTTGAGCCTTCAGGTGTGGACTGGCAGGCTTTGGGCCTTCAGGTGTGGACTGGCAGACTTTGAACCTTCAGGTGTGGACTGGCAGGCTTTGGGCCTTCAGGTGTGGACTGGCAGACTTTGAACCTTCAGGTGTGGACTGGCAGGCTTTGGGCCTTCAGGTGTGGACTGGCAGACTTTGAACCTTCAGGTGTGGACTGGCAGACTTTGGGCCTTCAGGTGTGGACTAGCAAGCTTTGGGCCTTCAGGTGTGAACAGGCAGGCTTTGGGCCTTCATTCGTGGACTGGCAAACTTTGGGCCTTCACTCGTGGACTGGCAGACTTTGGGCCCTTCAGGTGTGGACAGGCAGGCCTTGGGCCTTCAGGTGTGGACGAGCAGGCTTTGGGCCTTCATTCATGGACTGGCAGACTTTGAACCTTCAGGTGTGGACTGGCAGACTTTGGGCCTTCAGGTGTGGACTAGCAAGCTTTGGGCCTTCAGGTGTGAACAGGCAGGCTTTGGGCCTTCATTCGTGGACTGGCAAACTTTGGGCCTTCACTCGTGGACTGGCAGACTTTGGGCCCTTCAGGTGTGGACAGGCAGGCCTTGGGCCTTCAGGTGTGGACGAGCAGGCTTTGGGCCTTCATTCATGGACTGGCAGGCTTTGGGCCTTCACTTGTGGGCCTTCAGGTGTGGACTGGCAGGCTTTGAGCCTTCAGGTGTGGACTAGCAGGCTTTGGGCCTTCACTCATTGATGAGAAGACATCAGCCCTTCAACTCGCAGCGCCATGGCTTTGGTCATCTGGCTTCTGCTTCAAGATTTCAAACAACCTTCAGGGCTTCGATCTTTGCTGTCGACCCCACCCCCCACACCCAAGACTTGGTAATATTTGAAGTCCCTGAAAGAAGGAACTGTTTTCCCTCCTTAATCTTCCACGCACTTCAAGTCTCACCAAGTGGTTGGACGATGTTCTGACACTGACTAATCAGTGTCAAAATACTGGCACCAGACAAAGGTGCAAAGAGACTTGGGAGCCCTCGTGTAGGATTCCCTCAACGTGAACTTGCAGTTTGAGCCAGTGGTAAAGAAGTACAAATTCAACGTTAGCATCCATTTTGAGACTATTAGATTATAAAAGCAAGGGTGCAATGCTGAGGCCTTATTAGGTCAGACCACACCTGGAGTATTGTGAGTAGTTTTGGGCCCCTTATCGAAGACAGAATATGCTGGCATTGGGGAGGGTCCAGAGGAGGTTCACAAGAATGATGCTGGGAACGAAAGGGTTAACATGAGGAGCATTTGCTGGCTCTGGGCCTGTACTCACTGGAATTTCAAAGAATGAGGTGGGGGATCTCATTGAAACCAACGGAATATGAAAAGGCTGAGATAGAGGGGATGTGGAGAGGATGTTTCCTATAGTGGGGGAGTCTAGGACCAGAGGACACAGATAGAGTGGATGTGGAGAGGATGTTTCCCATAGTGGGGGAGTCTAGGACCAGAGGACACAGATAGAGTGGATGTGGAGAGGATGTTTCCTATAGTGGGGGAATCTAGGACCAGAGGACACAGACAGAGTCAATGTGGAGAGAGGAAACATCCTCTCCCCATCCGCTGTTTCAGTTTGACAGGTTTTAATGAGATCCTCCGCCCCCCCGACCCCGTCATTCTTCTAAACTCCAGAGAGGTCAGGCCCAGAGCCATCAAAGGCTCCTAATACATTAACCCTTTCATTCTCTTGACCCGCCATCACCCCCCGCCTGTACAACACATCATTATCCCTCAGCCCTGTTGTTTTGCCAGTGAGATAAGCTATTGATTCGAAAAACTGTAATTACTGAATCGTTACAAGCATTCCATTGTACATCCAGCTTCCTTCCGAATGTCAAGGTTAGGCAGGAAAAGCCCCGGGAGATCAGAATGACAAGCAAGTGATTGTTGAGTGTAAATGATGACTTGGAGGTTCCTTAAGGCTGTAATATCTGAGGGGGGTGGGAGTAGGGACAAGCTCCCATTATCGATTAAATGCTCCCAACAGTGTGTGCCTCATACAGCCTCTGACGACCAAGACCAGCTCCCGCCCTACACGTGTGGTTTAGCTACTAAGCCCGGCTGAACCGTGTCTACCGACAGGAGAAAGGGGCAAAGGTGGGTTACTGGCGCCTTAAAACCAGTCGCTCTGGGCAGATGGGGCTCGTCAGCCGCGGTTGGCAGCTCGTCTGGGAGAAGGAAAACTCTGATCTCAAACCTCCCGCTGCCTTGCGGCTACACCCACTCACGGGGAAGGCTCCGGGAGTAAACCCCGAGGGGAAAATCCGGAGCGGGAGACCCTACATTGAGGTCAACGCTGACCGGCTACTCCTGGTGCCAAACTGTATCGGTCTCCGCCGTTCCTTTGGGTTCATCAGTTGCGTGGAGAGGGGGAGCCTGCTACACGGACAACAGCTCGCTCTCCATAGTCGATCCCGACCGACAGAGGCCTCAACTATGGCTCCTTGAAGTCTGAGATTGACGCAACCCCTTCCAGGTACTCGTAGTATGAAAGGAACAGGGAGTGCCTTTCTGCTTGAGATAAAAGAATGTTTACTGTAATTGATTTTCTTATTTAATTCTTTCTACATTTATCGTGTATTGCATTGTACTGCTGCCACAAAGTTAACAACTTTGCGACACACGTCGATGATGTTAAACATGATTCTGATTTTTCTGCCTTCTGGTCTCCTTTTCAGATCAGGAGAGGCTCCAGCACGACATCTTGGTGGTCAGCTAATGGATGTGGCATTAAGGTGACTTTCTGGCCATCGACGCAGGGATTGAAAGGATCCCAGATCGGTATCTGCGGGAGAGCACGGTTCAGATACCTGGGATGGCAATATTGAAACCTACCGAATGCACCGGCCTCCGTCGTGTCTGGGACGTCTTCGAGGAGCGATGCCTCAGAAAGGCGGCGTCCACATTAAGGACACCCAACACCCACGACATGAGGAGGAGGAGGAGATGGCGGTGCAACGCAGCTCGCAGCGGCCACCCCGGTGAATGTTATCTGTAATCTGCCAAGTAGGGTGCCGTGCACAATCCTAATTTGATGGAGATGGACGTGAGAGTACAGAGGAACATCTGGTGAAACTTCTGTAATGCCTGCCTCGCTGCCACTGCTACTGTGCGATCCAGAATCTCTGGAGGGGAAGGCCCCGAATCCTTGGCTTTGCTTGTTGCTCGGCGGCCGGGGTGGGGTCGAAGCGCTCGACAGAGGATGGTGCTCGGAGAGGCTGGTCGGAGGCTCGAAGTTTTCAGACGGACTCAGAGTCGGCTGTGGTCGGGTGCTTCCAAGGCATTGGCAAGTTGTCGGCGCCTGGAGGTTTATGGCAGGAGGAGTTTCTCCCTTTTGCTGCCTGCTATCCAGACTGTCGGGAGTCAATCAGAACTTTGAAACTTTTTTTTACTGTGCCCATGGTCTGCTCTTTATCAAATTATGGTATTGCTTTGCACTGCTGTCACTATATGTTATAATTATGTGTCTTGTCAGTGTTAGTCTTTGGTTTGTCTTGTTTTTTTTTTGTGGTATCACTCTGGAGGAACATTGTATCATTTCTTAGTGCCTGCATTTCTAAATGACAATAAACGAGGACTGAATGTCCTCATAATCTAATCTAATCTAATCTTCTCATTGCTACCATCAGGGAGGAGGTACAGGAGCCTGAAGACACACACTCAACGATTCAGGAACAGCTTCTTCCCCTCTGCCATCAGGGAGGAGGTACAGGAGCCTGAAGACACACACTCAACGATTCAGGAACAGCTTCTTCCCCTCTGCCATCAGGGAGGAGGTACAGGAGCCTGAAGACACACACTCAACGATTCAGGAACAGCTTCTTCCCCTCTGCCATCAGGGAGGAGGTACAGGAGCCTGAAGACACACACTCAACGATTCAGGAACAGCTTCTTCCCCTTTGCCATCAGGGAGGAGGTACAAGAGCCTGAAGACACACACTCAACAATTCAGGAACAGCTTCTTCCCCTCTGCCATCAGGGAGGAGGTACAGGAGCCTGAAGACACACACTCAACGATTCAGGAACAGCTCCTTCCCCTCTGCTATCAGGCAGGTGGTACAGGAGCCTGAAGACACACACTCAGCGATTCAGGAACAGCTTCTTCCCCTCTGCCATCAGGGAGGAGGTACAGGAGCCTGAAGACACACACTCAACGATTCAGGAACAGCTCCTTCCCCTCTGCCATCAGGGAGGAGGTACAGGAGCCTGAAGACACACAATCAACGATTCAGGAACAGCTCCTTCCCCTCTGCCATCAGGGAGGAGGCACAGGAGCCTGAAGACACACACTCAACGATTCAGGAACAGCTTCTTCCCCTTTGCCATCAGGGAGGAGGTACAAGA